>NC_041219.1:10974491-10975226 GCF_002837175.3 Physeter macrocephalus | reverse complement strand
CTTACTTCACTCTGTATGACAGACTCTAGGTCCATCCAACTCACTACAAATAACTCAATTTCATTTCCTTTTATGTCTGAGTAATATTCCATTGTATATATGTGCCATATCTTCTTTATCCATTCATCTGTTGATGGACACTTAGGTTGTTTCCATGTCCTGGCTATTGTAAATAGAGGTGCAATGAACATTCTGGTACATGACTCTTTTTGAATTATGGTTTTCTCAGGGTATATGCCCAGTAGTGAAATTACTGGGTCGTATGGCAGTTCTATTTTTAGTTTTTTAAGGAACCTCCATACTGTCCTCCATAGTGGCTGTGTCAGTTTACATTCCCACCAACAGTACAAGAGGGTTCCCTTTCCACACCCTCTCCAGCATTTATTGTTTGTAGATTTTTTGATGATGGCCATTCTGACCAGTGTGAGATGATATCTCATTGTAGTTTTGATTTGCATTTCTCTAATGATTAATGATGTTGAGCATTCTTTCATGTCTTTGTTGGAGATCTGTATATCTTCTTTGGATGGATTGGGTTTGTTTTTTTGATATTGAGCTGCATGAGCTGCTTAAAAATTTTGGAGATTAATCCTTTGTCAGTTGCCTCATTTGCAAATATTTTCTCCCATTCTCAGGGTTGTCTTTTGGTCTTGTTTATGGTTTCCTTTGCTGTGCAAAAGCTATTAAGTTTCATTAGGTCCCATTTCTTTATTTTTGTTTTTATTTCCATTTCTC
>NC_041219.1:10972626-10974132 GCF_002837175.3 Physeter macrocephalus | reverse complement strand
TTCTGTTCTTGTGCCAGTACCATACTGTCTTGGTTACTGTGGCTTTGTAGTATAGTCTGAGGTCTGGGAGCCTGATTCCTCCAGCTCCATTTTTCGTTCTCAAGTTTGCTTTGGCTATTCGGGGTCTTTTGTGTCTCCCTACAAATTTTAAGATTTTTTGTTCTAGTTCTGTAAAAAATGCCAGTGGTAGTTTGATAGGGATTGCATTGAATCTGTAGATTGCTTTGGGTAGTATAGTCATTTTCACAGTATTGATTCTTCTAATCCAAGAACATGGTATATCTCTCCATCTGTTGGTATCATCTTTAATTTCTTTCATCAGTGTCTTATAGTTTTCTGCATACAGGTCTTTTGTCTCCCTAGGTAGGTTTATTCCTAGGTATTTTATTCTTTTTGTTGCAATGGTAAATGGGAGTGTTTCCTTAATTTCTCTTTCAGATTTTTCATCATTAGTGTATAGGAATGCAAGAGATTTCTGTGCATTAATTTTGTATCCTGCTACTTTACCAAATTCATTGATTAGCTCTAGTAGTTTTCTGGTAGCATCTTTAGGATTCTCTATGTATAGTATCATGTCATCTGAAAACAGTGACATCTTTATTTCTTCTTTTCCGATTTGGATTCCTTTTATTTCTTTTTCTTTCTGATTGCTGTGGCTAAAACTTCCAAGACCATGTTGAATAAGAGTGGTGAGGGTGGGCAACCTTGTCTTGTTCCTGATCTTAGTGGAAATGGTTTCAGTTTTTCACCACTGAGGACGATGTTGGCTGTGGGTTTTGTCCTATATGGCCTTTATTATATTGAGGAAAGTTCCCTCTATGCTTACTTTCTGGAGGGTTTTTATCATAAATTTGTGTTGAATTTTGTCGAAAGATTTCTCTGCATCTATTGAGATGATCATATGCTTTTTCTCCTTCAATTTTTTAATATAGTGTATCACATTGATTGATTTGTATGTATTGAAGAATCCTTGCATTCCTGGAATAAACCCCACTTGATCATGGTGTATGATCCTTTTACTGTGCTGTTGGATTCTGTTTGCTACTATTTGGTTGAGGATTTTTGCATCTATGTTCATCAGTGATATTGACCTGTAGTTTTCTTTCTTTGTGACATTTTTGTCTGGTTTTGGTATCAGGGTGATGGCCTCATAGAATGAGTTTGGGAGTGATCCTCCCTCTGCTATATTTTGGAAGAGTTTGAGAAGGATAGGTGTTAGCTCTTCTCTGAAGGTTTGATAGAATTTGCCTGTGAAGCCATCTGGTCCTGGGCTTTTGTTTTGTTCGAAGATTTTTAATCACAGTTTCAATTTCAGTGCTTGTGATTTGTCTGTTCATATTTTCTATTTCTTCCTGGTTCAGTCTCGGAAGGTTGTGCATTTCTAAGAATTTGTCCATTTCTTCCAGGTTGTCCATTTTATTGGCATGGAGTTGCATGTAGTAATCTCTCATGATCCTTTGTATTTCTGCAGCATCAGTTGTTACTTCTCCTTTTTCATTTCTAATT
>NC_041219.1:10956119-10970343 GCF_002837175.3 Physeter macrocephalus | reverse complement strand
TTGCCTTGCTCCTTCATCTGCTGTGTGTTTTTCTTTCTTCTCATTTTGCTTAACTTACTGTGTTTGGGGGTCTTCTTTTTGCAGGCTGCAGGTTTGTAGTTCCCTTTATTTTTGGTGTCTGTCCCCAGTGGCTAAGGTTGGTTCAGTGAATTGTATAGGCTTCCCAGTGGAGGGGACTAGTGCCTGTGTTCCGGTGGATGAGGCTGGATCTTGCCTTTCTGCTGGGCAGGTTCACATCTTGCGGTGTGTTTTGGAGGCTTACTGTGTTTGGGGGTCTTCTTTTTGCAGGCTGCAGGTTTGTAGTTCCCTTTGTTTTTGGTGTCTGTCCCCAGTGGCTAAGGTTGGTTCAGTGAATTGTATAGGCTTCCCAGTGGAGGGGACTAGTGCCTGTGTTCCGGTGGATGAGGCTGGATCTTGCCTTTCTGCTGGGCAGGTTCACATCTTGCGGTGTGTTTTGGAGTGTCTGTGGCCTTATTATGATTTTAGGTAGCCTCTCTGCTAATGGATGGAGTTGTGTTCGTCTTGCTAGTTGTTTGGTATAGGGTGTCCAGCACTATAGCTTGCTGGTTGTTGAGTGGAGCTGGGTCTTGGCGTTGAGATGGAGATCTCTGGGAGATTTTCACCATTTGATATTACGTGGAGCTGGGAGGTCTCTTCTGGACCAGTGTCCTGAACTTGGCTCTCCCACCTCAGAGGCACAGCCCTGATGGCTGGCTGAAGCACCAAGAGCCTTTCATCCAGAATAAAAGGGAGAAAAAATAAGAAAGGACGGAAGAAAGGAAGGAAGGAAGGAAGGAAGGAAGGAAGGAAGATAAAATAAAATAAAATGATGTTATTAAAATAAAAAATAATTATGAAGAAAATGACCTAATGCCTCAACCTCTGCCTCATATATTAACTCTATTTTTTTTATTACATTTCCTTCTAGTCTACTTGCTGTGCATTTTTAAAAATTGAAGTATAGTTTATATTACAATGTTGTGTTGGTTTCAGGTGTATAGCAAAGTGATTCAGGTAGGTAGGTAGGTAGAGAGATAGGTAGATATAGATATAGATATACTTTTTCAGATTCTTTTCCATTATAGGATATCACAAGATTTTGTGATATATATATTATATATAATATAATATATAATATATCAAATAAATATGATATATATATATATTTGAGAAATATAGTTTTCTGTGCTGTACAGTAGGTCCTTATAGTTTATCTATTTTATATATAGTAGTGTGTAAAGTTAGCATGCTTTTGAAAATTCCATTCAATAATCACTTATCAACCAATGGTTATAAGCCAATGACTGTACTAGGCCAGGGAAATGCAAAATTAAGTAATAATAATAAGATAAGATTCCTACACTCAAGGAGCAAATGGTCAAGAAGGAGGAAAAAGTAAGCAAAGGGGTTTTATAGGATCCTAAATTGGGTCATCTAACTCTGCCTGGGGGAATGAGAGTTGTCATGTAGAGTTGTGTGTGTGCTTTTCCATGGTGAGTGGAGAGGGGGGTGAAAGATAAAGGAAGAGGAGAGGAGAGAGAGATGGAGGCTTTTTCAGGCAAAGGGGAAGGCATGTGAAAGTCACAAAGGCATATGAGTACACATCAAATAAGGCAAATATTTTGGTGTGGTTGTGTGGCATAGTAAAACTTAATGGATATTGGAATCACACATACCTGAGTTGAATCCCAACTCAGTTTCTTCCTTGTGAGACCTATTAAGCTCCTGGATGTCTCAGTTTTGTCATCTCCAAAATGGGAATAAAAATACCTCCATGATAGGGAATTTGGAGGATGAAGTGCCATAATATATGCACAACATCAGCTACAGTGTTTGAGACAAAGAAAGAACTCGGTGACTGTATCTGTGGTACTGGTTATCATTACCCTCACGTTACCAAGGCTAGATCATTGTCTTGTGAGAGTAACGGAGACAGAAAGGAGAGGTCAGCAAGTGTAGGTCAGAAAGGACACACAGCAAAGCATGGCCAGTTGCAAAATATATCCACACATTCCTCACACCCTTCTAGTCAATACCCCTTTGCTTATGTGGCGCTCCCGCTCTTTCTACCAGGAGGGGAAATCTATTTCTCCAACCTCTCAAATCTGGGCTGGTCTTGTGACTTACTTTGACCAATAGGATGTGGGAGAGGTGACTGTATGATGAGCTGATCTCCCAGGAAGCATTTCCAGCTTTCACTTTCACTCTCTTGGAATCCAGCTGCCTTCCAAGAAGATCCCAGGCAGCCTGCGGGAGAGTCCACCCGGAGGAGAAGTGAGGCACCCCGGCCAACATCCCCAGGCAACTGTCATCGGGGGCCTGCCAGTCCCTAGCTGATCTGCCACCTGACAAACACAAAACACATGAGTGAGCCCTGCAAATACCACAGGGAGACCCAGAATTATGAGAAGGTGTGTGGTTGTAATTCTAAACCACTGAGTTTGGGGGTGGTTCGTCATGCAGCAATAGAGAACTGAAAGGGAAGCTTAGGAATTTAAGTTTATCCAGGAGATGACGAGAAATTGCTGAAAGATTTTAATCAAGGTGATGACCTCAGCAGAGTTTTATTTTACAGATTTCACCCCCATGTAAGCATAGAGGATACTCTGAATCGGGTCTTACTGAAAGCAGGTAGAGAAGATAGAAGGCGTTAGGAGCATAAAGGTAAAACTTTATGAGAATTTGGAAGAAAACAGGAGAAGAGCAAAGATATGGCGATTTTCACCAGAATGCAGCCTCAGAAGGGTTGAAAGCTCTGCAGAATCCTTGAAATTCTTAATAATTTCTGAACAAGGAGCCCACGTTTTTACTTTGTGTTGGACCCTGCAAATTATGTAGCTGGTCCTGAAGAAGAAACTAACAGAAATACCTCCAGGCCCCGCACATCAGGGAAAACAAATCTGACATAGTGTATTCCTGATTGGGACAGCTTTGAATTGTCTGAGGCCTAGGTCAGTATCCAAGTGAACGTTTGAGTACCTCAGGAGCAGCTGAGCTTTGATTACTCCAATGCTAAAGCTAGTGGCAGTCCCAGACGATAGAAACACCAAGAATAAGAAAAGTATTTCTAATCACCCTCCTAAAAGCCACCTGAGTGGCCTTGAATGAGTCAAGCTTCTCCAGCCTTCTCATTCATGAAATAAGGTGATAATTCTTCCCTACCCAGCTCACAGGAGTGTGACAGTTAAAGGACATGCGAATGAAGCACTTTAAATTCCCCACAAAGGAATGCACTCAACTAAATAGAAGTACTAAAAATAATTCAAGTAATAACAATAATCCTCACGGCAGTGTCCTCAACCCAGGTCCTTCAGAGGTGGCTATGACTGCATGCTCTTCAGAATACTCAGAATCAAAAAGCCTGATATTTTCCTGAGATAAGGAGACAATAGTAAACAGATAAGTGTTTGATCAGGCTGGATCTGTGTTCACTGGGTGTAAACTTTTTTTTGTTTATTTACACTGTCTTACAGTTTAAAATTTCTGCATTCATTAATTTATTCATCAAAAATTTGTTGAACACACTTTATTATGTACCAGGCATCATGCTAGGTGCTGAGAGAGAGGAACCAGTAAGAGCCCCTGCCCTTAAGAAGCTCCCAGTAAACTGGAGTTTGACACACAAAAAACAACTAGTCATAAACCATAAATGCTACTGGAACACACAGAAAGAAACCATTTATAGTGGTTGGAGGAGAGAATGAGGGCTTCCCGGAAGAAGTAACACTGTGTTGCTAGGAATTAATTTTGACATGTTAAGAAGAAGTAGAGTCAATCTAGAGTGAATTTTTAAGATTGGAAAATAAGTCCAAAATTTGAAAATAATCTCACACTCAGAATGCCATATACATATGGCAGCATTTCTTTTAAAAACCACCATATTGTTTTTGTCTTCTAAAAAGCCAATCTGGGTTTATTGTATGTTTCCTAATGATTTAATACTGAGTTGCTGTGTAACCTTGGCAATTCATCTAAACACCAATGAATATTTTGAGACCCTTAAACCTTCTGAGCCTCAGTTTCTTCTAAAAATGAGAGATTTAGAAATAGATAATACATAAGATGGCTTTGAGATTAAACAAACAAAAAAAACCCAACAGACTGATTTTTTAATTAATATATCAGGACACAGTTGTGAAATGTTAGTAATTCAATATAGGTACCCTGAGGGATGGTGCTTATATTCCAGTGGTGCTACCGTTGTTCAAAATATTTCTTGCAACTAAACTTTAGAACTGACTTAATGATTTGAGGGCTTCAGTGGGAACAAACCTAAAGAATAGGGGGAAATTTCTCCCTAGAATAAAAAATTCCTTTTTGAGATAGGAAATCAGAATTTGCATCAGAACTCCATCTCTCTGACCCTCAGTTTCTTTATAAACGAGGTCTGTAAGCATAACTCTGCCTACCCTAAAGAACCGTGGAGGTTCAAATGCTGAAGTTATGTGAAATTGTTGCTATGAAGCATGATACAAACATCTTCCTAAAGGATGAACTTGATTTCATATCTGAGCCTAAAGTCATTCAGAGTATATCAGGTAAATAGAGAAGATACTATTTTGGGTCATAAATGAACAGTGATTTTTGAGACTGACTTTTTCTTCACTTTGTACATAGGTTATAGAGAAGATACTATTTTGGGTCATAAATTAGCAGTGATTTTTGAGACTGACTTTTTCTTCACTTTGTACATAGGTTCTGAAGGTAACTCAGTGAGGTGACTTTTTAGAAATACAGTGACTTCCTTGTTAGTCTGAAGATACAGTATCCCAAGATGACTTTTAAAACACTACCAATTTAAAAACAATTGTAGTGCTAATAATAGAGTCGATTTATAAAGTATGTTTTATATATGATTTCTAAAAATGACTGATAATGGAAATTAGTGTTGTAACTCATTTTTACAAAGGGGTGAGCTGCCCCTAAAATAACCCCATGATACATTCATATGGGCTTTGCCATTCAAAAAGTGTTTTGCATAAATCATCTCATTTGAGCCTAATAGCAACGCTGCGAAGTATATTTTAATTTTATTCTCAGTTTACAGTTGAGGAAATTGAGGATTATCTGTAAAACGATACTGGACCAGTTGTTAACCTTCTTGAGCCTTAAATAAGCTACAGGGCAGAGTTTCAGTCCCACAAATCTCGAATCTGAAGTTGTCCCATGCGCACACACATATTTAGACTACTAGACATCTTCATTTCCCTGATGAATTTATTAAAACTATGTCAAGCTTGTCTGAATGTCTGGAATTGTCTGAACAGCCGTGTTCCCTTGCCCCCTTGAGATGCAGAGATCTGGGTTCATAACAAGATTTAACTCTTTGGGAAGGGGTTGTTTCCTATCCTAAGGTTTCACCTGGCGGCCCCTTGGCATATATGACTCATGGACCCTTTGTGGGGGGGCAGTCTGTGGCATGGCTAGAAACAGAGATGTGACTTGCTCATTCCTGACCTCTTCTTTCAATTGTGCTAAGCTCTACCTTGAAACTAGTTGCCTGTAGTTAGTGCTCACACGTCATGCTAAAAAAGCCAGTGGAAGGGGGGGCGGCTCCTAATGGACTCCTGAGCCCCAGCTGTCATTCATCCTTTTCTGTTTTGCTAGCTTCACCTATAAACTCCCTTGTCTTCCTTTCTACTCTCATCCTCTTCCTCCTTTTGTCACACACTCTAAGTGTCCACAGATGTCAAGTGTAGAAAAAGACATGTGGTGTTAATGCTTTAGTGCTGGCTCAAAGGTACTTCCTGAAGAAGATATGGCCCCTCATGGAGCTGTTTTGTAGGCTGCCCGTCTATATATATCACTGCCCCATGCTGATTCTTGATTCAAATAGCCTGGCAACTTTTCAGCTGGCATGATGCCACCCAGGGTATCAGTCAACGGGCCATCTAGGCATATCAAGTGCGGCTGTTAAGAGCAGGAATCCTGGCCAGGAATTTCTAAACCACTGCCTGTGAAGAGGTTCTATGCGTTTTGGCTGGGGAAAACTTCCAAAAATAAAAACTAGATACTGTGGCCATTTGTTTGGACTTTGTAGAGGAGTTATTAGTCACCAGGGGCAGGGACAGGATGGCAGAGGAGACAGCATGAAATTAAATCTAATTAATCACTCTGACAGGCAGACAAGAACTGAGCCCACTCTTCCCAGAACAATCATTGGAAATCTAGAAAAATGAGAAAAAAAAAAAAAAAAAAAAAAGCATCTAGCCTTACCGGATTGTATTTATTTCTTTGGAAATTGAAAATCCCAGAAAGTAAACAATGTAGTGATCTGAGCAGTGTGTGCACTCTTAGAATTTAGGTGGAAGAGGGTCAGAGTGAAGTTTGTTTCCATCTTCATAATCTACTTACTACATATGTTGTTTGCTAATGAAGACCTTCCTGATGGAGGAACAAATCCGCTGCCCTTTTAAGTTGGAGCTCCGAGTGGCTTTGAGGGTTGTAAGCCTTTGAAGGGTGTGAGGTTTTCACTGAGGTGTCAGGGTGGTATATACATTTTTAAGAGCAGGGGCATTTGAGTCAAAACTGGAGTTGATCTGTGCTTTCCTACCAGAAAAGTTGTTTTCCTTCTCCATGTCTGTTTCCTGTCTCAAAAAGTAATGATAGTGGTACAGCTTTGTAAGATGGTTGTGAAGAATGAAGAAGACATTCGACATAAAGATCTGCCTGGTATTTAGTAATTTCCCAATAAATATTAATAAATATCTAATTGACCCACCATGCACATGACTCACATAGAGTCATGGAGTTTTTGTCTTTACCTAAATATTCCTGTGTGTTTTGATGCCTGTTTTCTTTGTCCTGGTCTCCCAGTGGTGTGCTAAAGCCAGCTTACACTGGCTTGCAAGAGCCAATTGTTAAAGTTTTAGGAATTTTGAGATCTGATTGTTAAATACTGCCAATAACAAAAAATAGATGAAAAGAAACATATGATTAAATAAATTACATTTAAACCAAGTCAATACTCAAAACTCATTACTTCCTAATTATTTCACTGAATTTTACTATTATCTGTACTCTTGAGGTTATTTATATCTATTTTATCTGTGTGGTAAACACGCCGTATAATGGTGTGCTATCACTGTACATCCCTTCCCAACTTGTGTTCAATGACATCCCTCTAGTGGCTTGAAAAATCCAAGTATCTTGAAAACAGAGATCCCTCTAGTGGCTTCTGTAGGCCATTGCCCTACAGAAATAGGCAAATACTATAATTAAGTACTTTTTCCCAAAGAGTCAATTGTTAAACATTCACCATAATTTTATCTATGTTAATTCTACATTTGGAAAAAAATGGATTAATTTTATGTGAGAATATGTAAAAGTAATTCTGATAAACTTTTTATGCTTTGTAGAATCCAACTCTTAAAAATGAGTCAGACATATTACATACCCTAGTATAATTCTTTTATGAAGTAAAAAAAAAAAAAATGTGCCAAACAACAGAATTTCCATTTTTAGTGAAAACATAATTTCTATAAAACATGCCACTTAATAAATTTTTAAATGGGTATTCATTCATCAAACCTTTCAATTTCTTACTGGTTATTTTTTTAAGTATCCGAAAGTTTGCCTTGTTCTTGATTTTGGGGAATTACTAAAAATCCTAAAATTACTATTTTTTGTCTCCAAGTATATGGAGATGTTTCTAAGTAAAAATATTAATATGTAACTGTGCATCAATGCTGCTTTGTTTTTAAAATAAAAAATTGGGCTTCCCTGGTGGCGCAGTGGTTGAGAATCCGCCTGCCGATGCAGGGGACACGGGTTCTGTGCCCCGGTCCGGGAAGATCCCACATGCCGCAGAGCGGCTGGGCCCGTGAGCCATGGCCGCTGAGCCTGCGCGTTCGGAGCCTGTGCTCTGCAACGGGAGAGGCCACAACAGCGAGAGGCCTGCATACCGCAAAAAAAATAAAATAAAATAAAAATTAAAAAAAATAAAAATAAAAAATTACCCAGCTCAGTGCCTGGCACAGATTATAAATGGAGTGAAACAGAGGAAAGAGAATGAAATTTTCATTTGGAAGACTTAGGGTCAAGTCCTGCTCATCCCTTAAGTGTTGAGACCTTGGGTTAGCAATCGGTTAACCATCTGTAAAGCCAGCATAACATAGGTGTGTATGCTAACATACCACATGGTGTTGTGAGGATTATATGAAGGACTCTGGCATACAGTAGATTCTTCAACACGTTAATTTACTGTGATATCAACTAACATTTATTGATTAAATAAATTCAGATCAACTGATTATTAAAGAGCCTCAGTATATGCAAGGGAAGAAATTCAGAAGACCAAATTTCTTCGGAGTATTTCACTTCCTTAATTTTGTCTGAATAAAACAATATATCTCCTAATTCAATAATCTAACATCTCCAGGTGACTTTTTTCTCCTTGGCAACTGCCCACCACCCACAAAAACAAGTTTCAGACTCTATTCTCCCCGGACCCCTTTACTTGACCTTCAAAGTCCTCCAAAATCCCTCTTCACTCTCTTTTTTTCTTATCTACTCTGCTGATCCAGCCCAAATGCTTCACTCCAGCCAAGCCTGGTTTTTATAACTCTTTGATTCAGCCATATTCTTGATTTTCACTTTTCTTCACCCAAAATGTCATCTTTTCCACTTTTGCATATAGGAAAATAATGATAATCTTTTCAGTCACAATCATTCCTCCTTTTTTTCAATACTTCTTGGTGATCTTCTTATACCACCAGGGTTCACTCTTGATTTCCCCAAACTTTAAATTCCCAAAGTCCTTACTAACAACACCTCTCATTGGTACATTGGTGTTTCAGCCAATCAAGATGAATATATCTATCTCATCACCTAGGGGGTCAACTCCTTGACAGTTTCAATTTTCTGTAACTCTTTCCTCATCACTCAGTGCTTAACACTATGCCAGGCAAACAGTGTACACTAGTAAATGTTGGCATCTGTATGTGTCTGGTGTTCAATTTATTTATTCCTCCCCAACTATCTTTTTCTTTCCTTTACCCTTTTGCAGATTTGAGAGGAAAACTGCAGTCTGTGAGTCCAACATTCCAGAAATATTTAGTTTGTATTTAATATAAAACAATGAACCTCTGGTTATTAACTAGATTAAAATAACATAAGATTGGGGCTTCCCTGGTGGCGCAGTGGTTGCGCGTCCGCCTGCCGATGCAGGGGAACCGGGTTCGCGCCCCGGTCTGGGAGGATCCCACATGCCGCGGAGCTGCTGGGCCCGTGAGCCATGGCCGCTGGGCCTGCGCTCCGGAGCCTGTGCTCCGCAACGGGAGAGGCCGCAGCAGAGGGAGGCCCGCATACCACAAAAAAAAAAAAAAAAAAAAAAAAAAAAAATTAAAAAAAATAATAATAACATAAGATCACTAAATACTTCATGACAGAACATGAATCAAGATACTTTTCCTGTGAATTCCCTCGTGGCTCAGTGGTTAAGAATCCGCCTGCCAATGCAGGGGACACGGGTTCGAGCCCTGGTCCGGGAAGATCCCACATGCCCCAGGGCAACAAAGCCCGTGCGCCACATCTACTGAGCCTGCGCTCTAGAGCCTGCGAGCCACAACTACTGAAGCTTGCGTGCCTAGAGCCCGTACTCCGCAACAAGAGAAGCCCCCAAAATGAGAAGCCTGCTCACCACAATGAAGATTAGACCCCGCTCGCCGCAACTAGAGAAAAGCCTGCGCGCAGCAAAGAAGACCCAACGCAGCCAAAAATAATTAATTAATTAATTAATTTTTAAAAAAGATATTTTTCCTACTAGTGAGTGAGTAAAAGATACTTTTTGCTTATACAAGGCTCAGAAAGAATGAGTTATATGAAAAACAAATCTAAAAGCCCCTTTACCTGCCTCAGTCTCTGAAGCCAGAAGGAAAAGTCAGAAGTAAGAAAGGAAAACAGAGGAATGATTTGATTTTTTTTTTCGAACTGACCTCTTTTTTCTTTTTTCCCTCCTCTTTCTGCTAAGCCATTAAGAAAATTCTTACAGAAGTTCTATGAGTACCCTTTTTAAAGTATGGCTTGCATTTTCTGAAACAATGCAGTTAAAGGATAAATGTGATAGAGCTAAAGTAGACACAAGTCACGCAGGTCCAAGTTGGTTTAAAAGAAAATAAACATGTAAAGAGACAGGAAATAAAACAGATCTTTAATGTCGTATAACACTAATCTGATAAGAGGGGATATATAGCCTTATGATACAGTCATATCCCTCATTGCTCCATGTATTATGGTTTGCTTACAATTTCATGAATCAAGATGGGTGGCATATTTATAAAAGTTCATCCAAGATTGAAAAACAGTTTGTGGAAGAGAGTGTAGGAAACAGGGAATTTGGTATAATCAAAATTCAGCTGGCTTCCAACACGTACATTTTTTCATAGCAGATTGAGAGGGCATCTTTAATTGATAATCCCCCTGGTGTTTATGGAATTAGAGCAGAGATAACCACTTGTACTTGCAGACTTTAATTATTCTGTCCTGATCGGATCAGAAAATCATGAGCATGTCCCTTTATCAACATGAGGATTATACAGCAGCCAGTAAATAGTCTCAATGGGGAGGTCAAGCCAAATGTAATAGAAAAGCTGAAGAATTCTTTTGTTATTATTTCTGCTTGTTAAGTTACCATCTCAAAGCCCTAAATTTGTATTTTTTTCTTTGCACTAAAAATAAAGTCAGATTGCTTCAAACAAGTCAGTTATTCTAAGCATATAAATGAAATAACAAAAGCATCCCATTGTCACAAGTTCTTCCTCTGTCTCATTCCCCTTAATTTTGTTTTTCCACTTTCATCTTAAAAAAAAAAATCAGATGCCCTTCTTTATAAATTGCACTGACTTCACTCCTATTTCCTGCCAATTCTCATCTATTTTAAAATGAAGTTTCTGGCCCATTTAGAAGTAAATTTGGCTTACTGACTGACTTACTATTTCTGTGCCTGCCATGTAAATTTAGTACAACCAGTCAAGTGGAGGCACTCAGTGTTTTAGAAGAAAATCAGAACAAGAAGAATCCTTTAAAGTCATCTAGAGTCATTCATTTTACTTGGAAATAGAAAATGAAGCAAGTCCCTTTCCCCTCCCTTAAAATAAAGACTGGTAAAGGGAAAGACTCTTGGCTACAAATTTAATCAGATTTTTGCAACTGACCACCTCAGAGTTTGAGTGGGGTCTTTGTGAAGGTGAAAGAGCAGCTATAAGAAGTCTGTGCTTCAAACAAGATGAAAAGACAACCCTCAGAATGGGGGGGAAATTTGCAAACGAAGCAACTGACAAAGGATTAATCTCCAAAATATACAAGCAGCTCATGCAGCTCAATATCAAAATAACAAACAACCCAATCCAAAAATGGGCCAA
This sequence comes from Physeter macrocephalus, assembly GCF_002837175.3. NCBI lineage: Eukaryota > Metazoa > Chordata > Mammalia > Artiodactyla > Physeteridae > Physeter > Physeter macrocephalus. The sequence goes on along the minus strand of NC_041219.1, from coordinate 10,958,983 downwards.
AGACCTAAACAGACATTTCTCCAAAGAAGACATACAGATGGTCAACAAACACATGAAAAGATGCTCAACATCACTAATTAATGACCCAGCAATCCCACTACTGGGCATATACCCAGAGAAAAAACATAATTCAAAAAGATACATGCACCCCCATGTTCATAGCAGTACTATTTACAGTAGCCAGGACATGGAAGCAACCTAAATGTCCATCGACAGACAAATGGATAAAGAAGATGTGGTACATATATACAATGGAATATTACTCAGCCATAAAAGGAAACGAAATTGAGTCATTTGTAGAGACATGGGTGGACCTAGAGAGTGTCATACAGAGTGAAGTAAGTCAGAAAGAGAAAAACAACTATCGTATATTAACGCATATATGTGGAATCCAGAAAAATGGTATAGATAATCTTATTTGCAAAGCAAAAGTAGAGACACTGATGTAGAGAACTAGCGTATGGATACCAAAGGGGAAAGCGGGGGCGGTGGGAGGAACTGGGAGATTGGGATTGACATATATACACTATTGATACTATGTATAAAATAGTTAACTATTATTTATCTACAGGGAACACTACTTAATGCACTGTGGTGACCTAAATGGAAAGGAAATCCAAAAAGGAGGGGATATGTGTATATGTATAGCTGATTCATTTTGCTGTACAGTAGAAACTAACACAACATTGTAAAGCAACTATACTCCAATAAAAATTAATTTTTAAAAAAGAGAGTAATTAGACAATGACTAACTCAAAAATTAAAAAAATATATAAAATGGGAGTGGAAATCAAAAAAAAAATTTTTTTAATAAAATTTTAAAAAAGAGAAATACTTTGAGCCACCCCCCGCCAAAAAAAATAAAGTCTGTGCTTCAGGCTCAGGTGGTTCAGTTCCCAGTCTCCTTCTTCTGGCTTTCTCTCTTTCATCCTCTACAATTTGAGTCTACTGCCTTTCGTTTAACAAAAGGTTGCTCCTTCATAAGAAGCATCATACTTAAATACAAAGGAAAAGAAAGCTACCTTAAAATATCCTTCAATGTTTTCTGTTTTGACTAAAAGGTACATGTAAGTCAGAAAAAATTTTTTTATTCATTTTGGGTGGCGTTCTTTTTTATAATCCCTTCAGTGCTTCAAGTAAGAAAAAAAGTTTAATTTGTAAGACATTTGGAAAATACAACAAGGGATTAAGTTGACCTCTGGTATCTAGTTGAATTCCATAAATAATAGTTTCTAATAAGTGGAAGCTGGGAATATTTTTAGAAAGTAGTATGTCAAAGGAATCCTCAACACACTGAAAATCATCAGTGTGTCCCATTTATGGGTACCTTTGATCTGTTTATGGGAATAAAGTTTCAATTCAGCTTTTTCTTGTCTCCCCTGGCAACAGGACCATGAACTCTGTTAGAATCTGTTTTATATATATATATATTTTTGCTTGTTTTGTATATTTTTCTTGAAGAAAAGATTTTTTCCTTCCATTATTAAATCATACTAATCAGATCTGTATAAATAACAGGGCAACGTTGCCTTCACCCAAAAAGCTCTGAACAGCAGGCTCTACTATGGGTCCCCTTCAAGTGACTCATCAGTTTCCTCTCTTAATGCATGTCTTAAATTTGCTGAATTCTTTTTCCTAATGTGTGTCATTGGTTTAAGCAATTTCCGTTCATTTCATTGAATTCTTGTCTGACTTTTCTGTTTTTCACTAACTAGAATAGAATGTCTTACAAGGCACAGAAACACTGGCAACTCTGTAAATAAAACAAAACAAATAAGCAAACAAACAAAAAGCTGTGATTAGACCCTGACTCAGTGGTGTTTTGCATTCATGAATGAGGTTGCTAATATCTCTAGTAACATGGTCTTAAGAAACACCACAAATTTTGCATCAGATTCATCCTTGTATACACTCTTCAGCTCCTCCCAATCCCCCTTCTTTTTATGTTTTTCTTAGTTTAATGTGGTCTAAGATGTTCTTATAGTTGTTTTTTTTTTAATATCTTTAATGGAGTATAATTGCTTTACAGTGGTGTGTTAGTTTCTGCTTTATAACAAAATGAATCAGTTATACATATACATATGTTCCCATATCTCCTCCTTCTTGCGTCTCCCTCCCTCCCACTCTCCCTATCCCACCCCTCTAGGTGGTCACAAAGCACTGAGCTGATCTCCCTGTGCTATGCGGCTGCTTCCCACTTCTTTATTCCCGTCTTGCCCTTAGGTTCTTCATGACCATTTTTTTTTCTTAGATTCCATATATATGTGTTAGTATACGGTATTTATTTTTCTCTTTCTGACTTACTTCACTCTGTATGACAGACTCTAGGTCCATCCACCTCATTACAAATAACTCAATTTCGTTTCTTTTATGGCTGATTAATATTCCATTGTATATATGCGCCACATCTTCTTTATCCATTCATCCGATATGGACACTTAGGTTGTTTCCATGTCCTGGCTATTGTAAATAGAGCTGCAATGAATATTGTGGTACATGACTCTTTTTGAATTATGGTTTTCTCAGGGTATATGCCCCGTAGTGGGATTGCTGGGTCGTATGGTAGTTCTATTTTGTTTTTTAAGGAACCTCCATACTCTTCTCCATAGTGGCTGTATCAATTTACATTCCCACCAACAGGGAAAGAGGGTTCCCTTTTCTCCACACCCTCTCTGGCATTTATTGTTTGTAGATTGTTTGATTGTGGCCATTCTGACCACTACCTCATTGTAGTTTTGATTTGCATTTCTCTAATGATTAGTGATGTTGAGCATCCTTTCATGTGTTTGCTGGCCATCTGTCTGTCTTCTTTGAAGAAATGTCTATTTAGGTCTTCTGCCCATTTTTGGATTGGGTTGTTTGTT
>NC_041219.1:10938944-10955751 GCF_002837175.3 Physeter macrocephalus | reverse complement strand
CATTTTTCGTTCTCAAGATCGCTTTGGCTATTCGGGGTCTTCTGTGTTTCGTTACAAATTGTGAAATTTTTTGTTCTCGTTCTGTAAAAAATGCCAGTGGTAGTTTGATAGGGATTGCTTTGAATCTGTAGATTGCTTTGGGTAGTAGAGTCATTTTCACAATGTTGATTCTTCCAATCCAAGAACATGGTATATCTCTCCATCTATTTGTATCATCTTTAATTTCTTTCATCAGTGTCTTATAATTTTCTGCCTACAGGTCTTTTATCTCCTGAGGTAGGTTTATTCCTAGATATTTTATTCTTTTTGTTGCAGTGGTAAATGGGAGTGTTTTCTTAATTTTGCTTTCAGATTTTTCATCATTAGTGTATAGGAATGCAAGAGATTTCTGTGCATTAATTTTGTATCCTGCAACTTTACCAAATTCATTGATAAGCTCTAGTAGTTTTCTAGTAGCATCTTTAGGATTCTCTATGTATAGTATCATGTCATCTGCAAACAGTGACAGCTTTACTTCTTCTTTTCCGATTTGGATTCCTTTTATTTCTTTTTCTCCTCTGATTGCTGTTGTTCTTATAGTTTTAAATGAATAGGTTAGAAAATTTGTAGAAATGTTTGAGCCTTACGATGATGGACATACTTTTGAGGTCAAAGGAACTTTCTACCTATTTAAGGAAACAACGTTTCCTCAAATCAAAGTGTAGTTCTTTTAAAAACTTATTCAATTAAAGATGTCTTTACCAGTAACTACATATCACATGGGTGATAATAAAATGTTCCTTGCCTAATGAACAGTTGTTATTATTGGTTAAGCTGATTGAAATAAGAGAATTATGGCCAGCTGCAAAACACATTCACGAGGGGTGAGAGAAAATAGCAGGTGGTATTCCACTTGCTATAAATGTTTTTAATTAAAATTTGCCTCCTGGTTTTCAATTTGTGTAATAGCTGGGATATTTAGTTGGCTACTACAGGAGTAAAGGGAATGTCTTTCCCTTCAAGAATAGCTTTTTAGCTCTTCTATTAACAATATCTATGAACAATAATGGTAGTATCTTGCTGGATGATAAGAAAAAGAGCTGCATAATGAAACTCTTGTTCTTTTCTAATTCTGCACCCAAGAATTTCAAGGTTTTAGCTATTTGCTTTTAATACTTGCATTTCCAGATAAAGAGTCCCTGATGTCCATCAGGAGTTCTTAGAAAGAGTGAGGATAGTGAATAGATGTATCTTAGAAGTACCTAAATGGGGCCTGCATTAGAAGTACGTGCACACACATGCACACACACTTATTTTCTGAAATTCTGCCTTTTTGGCTTATAAGACTTTCCTCCCACTCTTGACAGTTCCCTTTCATCTCATCATCCATTTGCTCTCAAACAATGATGCTTTCTAGGATCCAGGTCCCAGGTCGTTTCTACTCTGCATGTTCCCCTCAGATATACTCAGCTTCTTTGTGGTATTAGCCATGGTCAATATATTAATGATGCAAAAATCTCATTGTCTAGCCCTGCCTTCTCTATTATGCACTAAGGATATATATCTTGAGTCTGCTAAGCACTTAATGGTCATTAGTTTCCCCATATCTGCTTCTCCTTCTGTTTTCTAATGTCAGTTCATGGTACCACTGCCCACTACATCACTATAGCCAAATGCCCTGAGGTTACTTGAGACTTGTCTTTTCCCCCCTCACATTCTTGATTATATCAGTCTCCAAGTTCTGATGGTTTTGCTTCTTAAATATTTATCAGTTCTATTCTCTCCAGCTTTATCTTCATTGCTACAGCACTTTATATAGACTGGGAACATTCTTGCCTAAAATGTTACAATAGCCTCTTAACTGGTTTCCTTATTCTTAGGTTTGACTCCTCAGATTTATCATCTACCCAAAATGAAATCTGACCGCATCACTCCCCTGCCTAAAATTTTTCAATGGCTTTCCACCATCTCTAGGATAAAATGTGAAAAATTTCACATGGAATTCCAGGTTGTTCTCCATGACCCAGCCTGTCTTTCCTACCATTCCCCACTTCATACTCCAGGCTGAATGGCACTGAATTGTTCTAGTCCCTCACTCATCAGCCTTCAAAAATATAGCTTAAACATGATATTCTGATGAAGTCTTCCACAGAATCATCCTCTTCCTCTAAGAGCCCATGACTCTTGATCATGTACCTCTAGTGTTACATCTATCAAAACATAATCATTTGTTTACATGTTTGTTTCTATGATTGGGCCATTCTTTGATCAAGAAAACTGTCATTTGTTCTTGTGTTCCTGCAGTGAGTGGCAAAGGACAGTTACATATTTTATGATATAAAAAGAAAGGATTTTAAATAACAAAATTAGATCAGTATTTTTAGGAGTCTTTACTTTAAATAGACAATTGTGGAAGTTAGAATTTTTTTTAAAAACCTATTATTTTTATTTTAATGAGATAGACACTTTATAAGTGAAAGCAGGAGAAGATCTTGTCTGTCTCTTATTTACAAATGATATTCAACCAAAACCATTTATTCTCCTGGAAACAATGACATGTTGGAAGCAATCCTAATTGGTTTACTTATTTTACTTCCAGTTATCTAAGACCTATGTTTCAAATATCTTCATAAGATGAACAGCTATTATAATGTATTATCAATACTTGTAGTATTACAATATAAATAGCCTTTCTAACACATTTATTTATGAAGAAACTTTGAGCCTTTTTTAGCTGAGAACCAGGATTTAGAGATTAACCTATAGGTCTGGACAGTTATTAATAAGCACGTGCTTGAGACTCTGCTTGTGTATACAGGTTATCTTAGCACTGTGGGAGAACTACAAAAAGTTTCACAAATGGAATGTTCTATGTAGTCTAAGTTTTCCTGTCTTTAAAAAGTTGTCAGCAATGCAGACCAACCTAGTATGGAACCCCTGTTGTTAAAAATAGATGGAAATGCTAGACAAAATATAACACAACCTACGGACAAGTCTGTGCACATACACTAATAAATACCTGATTTTTTTTAATTGAAAGGGAAATTCTAAGTCATCAGAAGAGAAAACTTACATCTAGTGTGACAGCCTTGGGATCGGATACCTCAGGGGGTCCTAGTTGGCAGTTAGGATTGCTGGTGTCCACATTATGACATACAGTAAATATGATTTTTTGTTGTGAACTGAGATAGTGTAACTGAAAATGCCTTGAAATTTATATGGAACATTGGCAAGGCTGCTAGATGAGTGACAGAAAAGTTTGTACTAGCCTAAAGCTGAGTGGGAAAAAGGGTCTTTTGGAAAAACTAAGAGCCTGTTTCAGACACAGACATGGAATCCAAATATATATTACTAGCTTTGTGTAGGATTCTTTAGGTTGAAAAATAACAATGATGTGAATCTGGACCAATGAACACCTTGAGGTAACCAGTAGAGACAAATATAAATCTTCTTGTAACCAACAGTTCAAAAACACAGAATGCTCAAGACTTCCAGAGGAGAAAAAATTCCTTAATTGAAAATGAGTCCACAATAGGAAAAATTTACTAACTATACAAGTAACATTTGTTATGAGGGAAAGTTAGTAGATACAACCATTAAGAGGATTAACACCTTGTAAGAATTTGAACCACTAGAACAATCTAAAAAGACAGTAAAATAAATGTTTAATATATTTAAGAGATAAAAGAAGGACTAGAGACCAAAAGCAAAAAATGAGATACTTAAAAGAGAGAGAAAAAAATAACGAAATAAAATTTATAAAAATGATACAACTAAAAAGGGAAATAGTGAATTGGAAGACATTTCTAAGGAACTGGTTTAGAATGAAGAATAGAGACACATAGAGATACCAAATATGAAAAAGTAGTTAAGAGAAATGGAGTACATAATGACAACCACAAAACTCTAATGGGAAGTCCAGAAAGAGAAAAGAAGCAGTGGGGAAGAGATAATATTTAAGGAGAAAATAGAAGAAGAGTTTCAGTATTAATGAAAATATGAGTTTACAGACTGAAAACACACAGGTCTTAAGTTGAATAAAGAAAAAAAATCCATATATAGATACACTGTAGTGAAACTACAAAATTCCAATGATAAAGAGAAAAATTTAAAAGCAACCAGAGGAAAGAGCACAGATTAGCTACAGAGGAACAATTATTAGCCTGAGAGCCATATTGCTATCAGCAACAATAAAGGCAGATCTTACATTTAGGTCTTTAATCCTATTTGCAGCAGGCAGGACATAGAAGCAACCTAAATGTCCATTGACAGATGAATGGATAAAGAAGATGTGGTACATATATACAGTGGAATATTACTCAGCCATTAAAAGGAATAAAATTGGATCATTTGTAGAGACGTGGATGGACCTAGAGAGTGTCATACAGAGTGAAGTAAGTCAGAAAGAGAAAAACAAATATCGTATATTAACGCATATATGTGGAATCTAGAAAAATGGTACAGATTAACTTATTGCAAAGCAGAAATAAAGACACAGATGTAGAGAACAAACGTAAGGACACCAAGGGAGGAAAGGGGGGTGGGATGAATTGGGAGATTGGGAATGACATATATATAAAATAGATAATTAATGAGAACCTGTTGTATAGCACAGGGAACTCTACTCAATGCTCTGTGGTAACCTAAATGGGAAGGAAATCCAAAAAAGAGGGGATATATTTATACATATAGCTGATTCACTTAGCTGTACAGCAGAAACTAACACAACATTGTAAAGCAACTATATCCCAATTAAAAAAGAATAAAGGCAGAAAGACAATTGAAAAATATCCATAAAATGCTGAAATATGTAAACCTAGAATTCTATACCCAAGGGAGTTTCCTCAAGGGTGAGAAGGAAATAAAGACACTATCTAAAGGAGGCTAAGAGGTGGGGTTTAGCACTCACACACCCACACTGAAAGAATTACTCAGAGATATACTTCAGTGAGAAAGGAATTGAATCTGTAATGTGAGTGTGGCAGTAGTGAGGAAAGAAACGGTAAACATGTAATTAAATCTAAATGTAATGACTTTAAAATAAACAAATATATATGTATGTATGTGTGTGGTGTATTTGGATAATTGGAGGATATTTTAAAACAGTGTGTGATACCTCTATTCAACATTTTATTGGATGTCCACTCCAGCATGGTGAGAAAAAGAAATAGAAGGTTAAGGATTGGAAAGAAAGGAACAAAACTACCATTATAAAGAAATTACCTTATTGATTATGTAAAAATCCCATGAGAATCTACAAATAGAATTTATGAGTGTCTTGAATGCTTGCTACATACAATATTAATATGTTAAAGTTAATTACATTCCTAACTATCTACAATACAGAAAATGTAACTTTAAAACATATTTAAAATAGCACAGGGCTCCCCTGGTGGCGCAGTGGTTAAGAATCCGCCTGCCAATGCAGGGGACACGGGTTCGAGCCCTGGTCCAGGAAGGTCCCACATGCCATGCAGCAGCTAAGCCCGAGCGCCACAACTACTGAGCCTGCACTCTAGAGCCCACGAGCCACAACTATTAGGTGAGCCTGCACGCCTAGAGCCCATGGTCTGCAACACGAGAAGCCACCACAATGAGAAGCCCGTGCACCGCAACAAAGACCCAATGCAGCCAAAAATAAATAAATAAACAAATTAACAAATAAATAAATAAATTTAAATAAATAAATAAAATAACACAATTGCTAGATACCTTGGAATACCTCTTAAAATATGCAGAAGTGTATGAAATATTATGCAAAGACCTTAAAGAAGACTTAAGTGGGAAGATTATACCATGCTTATCGATAAAAAATTCAATACATAAAGATGTCAGTCCCTTCCATTAATTTTAAATTCACTTCAATCACAATAAAATCCCAATGTGTGTGTGTGTTTGTGTGTGTGTGTGTGTGTAACTAGAGAACTGATTCTAAAACATTTAATTAACCAATAAAGAAGCAGGAATAGCCCAGGCAATTTTTTTTTAAGGATTAAGATGCAGAAAATCTCACTACTACATATTGTTATTTATATTTTTTAAAAAAAGCATAGTGTTAGTACAGAGATAGCTAAGTAAACCAGTGAAACAGACTAGAAAGCCCGTATGTGGAAATTTGATTTCTGACAGAGGAGGCATTGCAAAGCCACAGGAAAGGACAGTGTAATCAATAGTCTTAGGACAAATGGTTTTCCATTTGGAAATAATACAATTTGATTCCCACTTTACATCACACAGAAAAATCAATTCAAGGTGAATTAAGACCAAAATGTAAAAATAAAACCTTGAAACCCTGAAAGCTATAGGAGGAAAAATGAGAATATTTTATAATCATATTTTATGGAGAGAAAATTTTTAAACAAGACACAAAAATTGCAAATCATAAAGGAAGAGTGTTACAAATTAGATTGTATTAAAATTTAAATGTCTGTTCATCAAAGGATGCCACAAAAAAGTGAAAAGAAAAGCTGTATACTGGGAGAAGTTGTTTGGAACGCAATGTAATACTATTTTGTGACTGTCTGATTGGTAAAATGTTGATGAGGATGCATATTAAGAAAAAAGCATGCTGTAAAATATGTTCAGTACAATACTTATGTTCATTAAAATTGCACTGAACAATACTGTATGATATTATGGGTGTATTTATATGTTATAAAAGTGTAAAGATATGCATGGAGAAGACACTTGCCAACCTTAGGACAGTGATAATCATTGGGCGTGAAGGATTAGGAATTCCGAAAACCAATATGACAAAATGTTATTCTAGGTAGTGGCTAGTAGGTGACAATTTTATTTTTTCTGTACTTTTCTGTGTGTCTAAAATATTTCGTAATTAAACAAAATCTAAATAGACATTGACTCTTAAATGAAACATATTTATACACATGTGTGCATATATTTGATTAATCAGAGGATGTTTAAAAACTGTGTGATACTTCTATTCAACATTATATTGGATTTTTTAAAAGAAAGAATGGAAAAAATTATTCTTATAAAAGAGTCTTATGCCTTATTCTGGACATATTACATACATTACCCAAGAGTTAAAACTATATTTGGTAAAGAGCTTTGATCAGTAGAAGAATGAGCAAACCATGTTTTCAGCCTGGGTGCACGTCTGTGTCCCTGTGTAATGCTGTCTCTGAAGATGATGAGGGTTTGGAAAATGGTCAGAATGGAATTGAAAATTGGAGGTTAGATAAATCTAGTCTCCTAATAAATTGAATTACTGAAAATAAATAAACAAATTAACAAATAAATAAATTTAAATAAATAAATAAAATAACACAATTGCTAGATACCTTGGAATACCTCTTAAAATATGCAGAAGTGTATGAAATATTATGCAAAGACCTTAAAGAAGACTTAAGTGGGAAGATTATACCATGCTTATCGATAAAAAATTCAATACATAAAGATGTCAGTCCCTTCCATTAATTTTAAATTCACTTCAATCACAATAAAATCCCAATGTGTGTGTGTGTTTGTGTGTGTGTGTGTGTCTGTAACTAGAGAACTGATTCTAAAACATTTAATTAACCAATAAAGAAGCAGGAATAGCCCAGGCAATTTTTTTTTAAGGATTAAGATGCAGAAAATCTCACTACTACATATTGTTATTTATATTTTTTAAAAAAAGCATAGTGTTAGTACAGAGATAGCTAAGTAAACCAGTGAAACAGACTAGAAAGCCCGTATGTGGAAATTTGATTTCTGACAGAGGAGGCATTGCAAAGCCACAGGAAAGGACAGTGTAATCAATAGTCTTAGGACAAATGGTTTTCCATTTGGAAATAATACAATTTGATTCCCACTTTACATCACACAGAAAAATCAATTCAAGGTGAATTAAGACCAAAATGTAAAAATAAAACCTTGAAACCCTGAAAGCTATAGGAGGAAAAATGAGAATATTTTATAATCATATTTTATGGAGAGAAAATTTTTAAACAAGACACAAAAATTGCAAATCATAAAGGAAGAGTGTTACAAATTAGATTGTATTAAAATTTAAATGTCTGTTCATCAAAGGATGCCACAAAAAAGTGAAAAGAAAAGCTGTATACTGGGAGAAGTTGTTTGGAACGCAATGTAATACTATTTTGTGACTGTCTGATTGGTAAAATGTTGATGAGGATGCATATTAAGAAAAAAGCATGCTGTAAAATATGTTCAGTACAATACTTATGTTCATTAAAATTGCACTGAACAATACTGTATGATATTATGGGTGTATTTATATGTTATAAAAGTGTAAAGATATGCATGGAGAAGACACTTGCCAACCTTAGGACAGTGATAATCATTGGGCGTGAAGGATTAGGAATTCCGAAAACCAATATGACAAAATGTTATTCTAGGTAGTGGCTAGTAGGTGACAATTTTATTTTTTCTGTACTTTTCTGTGTGTCTAAAATATTTCGTAATTAAACAAAATCTAAATAGACATTGACTCTTAAATGAAACATATTTATACACATGTGTGCATATATTTGATTAATCAGAGGATGTTTAAAAACTGTGTGATACTTCTATTCAACATTATATTGGATTTTTTAAAAGAAAGAATGGAAAAAATTATTCTTATAAAAGAGTCTTATGCCTTATTCTGGACATATTACATACATTACCCAAGAGTTAAAACTATATTTGGTAAAGAGCTTTGATCAGTAGAAGAATGAGCAAACCATGTTTTCAGCCTGGGTGCACGTCTGTGTCCCTGTGTAATGCTGTCTCTGAAGATGATGAGGGTTTGGAAAATGGTCAGAATGGAATTGAAAATTGGAGGTTAGATAAATCTAGTCTCCTAATAAATTGAATTACTGAAAATGTCAAAGGACACAGACAACTTATTGATATTAGAAAATTCAGCGTAAAGCAGAGACTTATGAATGGCTGAGTTGAATTTATGTTTGGAGAGTTTTCAGTTTACATTCTTCTTTTAAATGAGGATGCAGATGAGGGCATGAATAACAGGGCTATTTCAGTATTTTTGTCTCTCTTGGTCACACCCTGCTGCCTCTCGTTTGGCAGTGAGGCTCCAGCCTTGCATGCTTGCTAAAGAGATGTTTGGCTGCTAAGACTGATGGGCTTTTCCTATTCACTCCCCATAAGCCAGATTTAGGAATTCTTTCTTTGGGGGTGGCTGAACTGCCTCAAAGGTGCTGCTGGCAAAGCTGATTAAAGACGTGATCTGGCTGAATAAAAATTATGGCTGCAAGGTGCTCTGCCATTTGGCCCAAGACTCTCAAGCTCTGCCAGATCCCCTTCTCTGCAGCCTTTGTCTCTCTCCTATCACCTGGCAAAGAAAGCCACAAGCCCCTCTGGATTCCCCTACCAACCACCCCCCAATCTGTGTTTACTTCTGGGATAGCCCTTGCCACTTGGAACATAGCATGTGTCTTTGGAATTCTATGTTTATGATTTGGAGCTCCTTTAGGGCCAGTACTACATCTTAAAAAATATGCAGGTGACTTGCTCATTGCAGACCTAGGATGTTTGAGGGCAAATATATCTGTTGAATGGATACAATAAAAAAGAAATTGTAGGATCATATATAAAAAAATGTCTGTCTATTCCAATTTAGTGGTCCAGGAACACATACACACATACATGCGAGCGCACACGTGCGTGTGTGTGTGTGTGTGTGTGAACATATTTTTGAACCTGCTTTCTTTTTATATTAATGTCTCTGTTACATCTTCCCTAAATTGATACAGTATTCTATATTACTTTTTAAAAATATTCTAAATTGTGACGAAGTTTTGTTATTTCAGGGTGAATGTGAGTTTTGGAATTAGCTAAGAGCCACATAGAGTTCATTGGAATCAAAACATAGCAAAACCATCATATGGGATCTCCCTGATCTGCCAAAATTCTATTTAAAATACATGAGTTTCTCCCTAGCCTTGGAGATAAATGTTTATCAAGAATATCTACTCCAATCGAGGACTGCTTCACTCTGGACCCCTTTACATGAAAGAGAAATTAACTATCTAGTTTAAGCTGTGACTATTTGGGGTTATTTTAAAACTTGTAACCAAACAAAATTAATGCAATTAAGAATGTATATAGAGTACCTAAGAATATGTCCTATGTCAACAAAGTGGCAGACATCAACTGTTTATCTAACCTGAAGTTCAGAAAATTGTAATTCAGTATCTTCAGGAATTTCTTTATTCTTCCTGTTCTGTAGTGACAGAATCTGAAATCATCATTTTATTGTCTCTTTGCAAGAGCTTCTGGCTAACCCCTGCATGCCTAGGGTAAACAGGGTCAACAGTTGAACTCACTCCTCTTAGTTTATATTTTCATCTACAATTTTAGATTGTGTTCATGAACAATAAATACCAACAAATATAGCCTAAAAACTTCATAGAAGGCCTGTGGCTAACCAAATAATTTTTCATGATTTTTGTTTAATTTTACCTTCAAGAGTTTCTGTTTAGGTTATTCTTATCTAAACTATTAATCTATTGTTAATTAGGTGCCTAGGTTCTATGTATGGTGTCAGCAGAAACCCCAAAATAGCTTATTGAGAGTTGATGAAATTTGTTTCTTGTTTTGTGTTTCTGTTCTTCCCTGCATGAGAACATTAGATTTTAATGAATAATTCAGTGGCTTAAAGTTAATTCCCACACCACTGCTATCCCACTTGAACAAACCAAACAATGCTAATAAATAAATAACAAAAAGAACCCAGGCAATTTGAGGTCTTTTCATAATGCTAATAATACTGCAGCTGAAAACAGGTTCTGGGAACTCGGAAATTAGTACACAGAGACATTGCGGGCTTGATGCTTTAATGATAGTTCTTGTATTTGGCCCTTCAAAAATGTAATGTGATAAAAAGTTGCCCATGGGAATTCCTCTTCTTTCCTAGTATTCATTCAGTTGATTATTTAACAAATGTTTGTTACATGCCTACTATGTGCCAGACACTATGTTTGACACTGGACAAAAATATTTTTTGCCTCCAAGGAGTTCCAATGACTTCAACAACTGTAGTGGGCTTATATTTCATCTATTAAAAATATAACTGATGACCACATAAAGACTGATACACCTTAAACACACACAAAGAAATTTTATATCAACCGAAATGAAATATAAACAAATCTTCAAAGTAAAGCTTCTATCCTGACAATTATAATAATAGATAATACTTGGAAATTTACCTGCATACAATATGGCTTTGCCAGTTTATGCTGCTATAACAAACTACCATAGATTGGGTGGCTCAGAAACAACAGGAATTTATTTATTGACGTTCTGGAAGCTGGAAGACCAAGAACAGGATGCCAACATGGGTGAGGTTCTGGTGAGGACCCTCTTCTAGGCTGCAGATGGCCATCTTCTTGTTGTATCCTCATTTGATGGAAAGAGGGTTGAGAGAGCTCTCTGGGGTCCCTTTTATGAGGGCACTAATCCTACTCCTGAGGGCTTCACCCTAATGACCTAATTACCTCCCAAAGACCCACCTCCTAACACCATCACGTTTAGGAGTGGGATTATGAATTTTGGAAGGACACAAACATTCAGTTCACTGCACAATGTATACAATCTTAGGAGGTAATTGCTGTTATTACTCTTTTATACAAATGAGGAAACTGAGCATTGCTGAAGTCCCATTACTTGTCCAAAATCACACCACCAGTAAGAATTTAAGCAAGGATTTGAGCCAGGTAGTCTGACTCTAGAGCCTAGAGTGGAGATATTAATATTTTCAAAACATATTTTGTTTAATAAGACACAAGGAACTGCTCATATTCCTCAAATGTTTAAAGACCTGAGAAATGTCTTCTCCAGAGTGGAAACTTGTATTTAATATGTCCCATAATATGCAACTTGTGGCAGCCTTGCATTTTTAAAAACACATATTTCAAGCTCAGACTCTTCTTCAAAACGGGGCACAACACCTCACCATTGAATTCAGAGTGGTCACAACTCTGAGCTTCTCAAAATTAAAAGTATTTTTATCTTCTTGTTGAGATAGGTTGGTGCTGGTAGCTTTGTTTCCATTCAGTTCAAATATTCCAATGTTTATTGATTAAAATCTCATACTTAAGAGATAAAGTGCTATGAAAGAACCAAGATGATTTTACACCACCCAAACACATGCAAGCATGTTCTGATCAATTTCAGGCTCTTGCTAAGTACACCAGGCCACTCTGAAGTTTCTATATATGATCCTTCTGTATATAATCAGCATTATTAGTAGATATTGTTAAGTTAGGATGATATTAATCTGTGAGAAACAGAACCCAAAAGACATAAAATATCAGGTTTAGTGTAGACTGTCCAAGGCTGAGGCAGCATCTCTAAATGTCAGCAAAGAAATAAATTTGTTCTCTTTCTGCTCCATCAACCTTAGTGATGACTTTCATCTTCATGGTTTCATGATGGCTGCTATACTTCCAGCCATCACAGGCATGTTTCAAGCAGGAAAAATAAGGGAAAGTAAAGCAACAAGAAGCCCTCAGTCCCCAGGGACTTCCATCTACATCTCATAAGCCAGAATTGAGCTACATAGCTACTCTTAGGTGAGAGAAAAGTTGAGAGTTGAACATTTTTGTTTTCTAGCCTCAACAATGGAGAAAACAAGAGAGAAGGGTTGGAAAAGGTATTGGAAGAGCCATACGATGGCGTTGACTACAGAAGTCATTTGCATGTTTACCTCAGAAACTATGGAGAGCATAGGGATGTTTCTTTGTCTCTGTTTGTGTGTATGACTCATCACATATTTTGGTAAATGAAAGGTCTAAGAAGATAATTTGGGTTCTTGCTAATCCATTTGGTTACTTCAGGGAGAAAATGATAGAGTGCAACCTTTTGAGGTGGCACCTTTGGGGCATGTGACAGCTCACTATGAACCAGAAGGGAGTAGTGTCCCCACCCAGCTTGGTACATACACAGAAAAGGGGGCCTTTGGGAAACAGAAAGTAAAACCGTATGGGGTACCACAGGGACCTTATTCACGGAACATTTCCACAAGAGGTTGTTGAGCATCTCAGGATTCTGAATTGGAGCTTCACAGCTGCCACTCTAGGGATGAGCAAAGACATAACTATTGTCTGTCCTTAGTCCCCAAGAAGTTCTCAAATTATCCTTTAAGAGAAAGACCTTGAGTATGCCATTGGGATTGACGAGATTTGAATAGAATTCTAGCACCTTTTCACTGGAAGGAACCTTTAGGATTCATTTAGTCCAAGTCCTCTTACTTTCATCTGAGGAAATTGATTGAATCCCATGAAATTATTTGCACCGGGATAACCAGACGAGGGTAACTTTGGTGTCCTTTTCTACGCTACCAGTTGGAAGAAGTGGGAACACTTCCACAGTGTATATGCAACACTTAACTGCAAACATCTGTTTAGTACCCTTCACCTCTACACTGTAAACTCTCGTTCAGGCACAGACTATGTCCATCTTATTAAATGCAGTGTTTTTCTAGGGGCTGGTACAACTTTGGGGATAAAGTAAATACTTGATGTATTTTTATGGAGTCAGTAAATGGAAGACTAGATGGTCTGAAGGGGCTAAGCAACACCTGATAGAGTTTGAAATCTTTTTTTCCCAAACACCAGTATTTTCAAGGATGTTGTGATTCAGATCATTAGCAGAAATTGGGTAAAGAGCCAATACAGTGTTAGACTAGGGAAGATTTCTCTACCTATTCCATTCCTGACCTTCCTCATCACCCACTTTCCCAGGACTGAGGAGCATTTAAGTACCCCCTGTTTGTGAATCTGTGAGTGAAGGGAAATAGAGAGATCTTCAGTAAAATATTCCATTCTCTGAGAAGGTACTAGTTACCTGACAATGACACAGACCCAGGAATTCTGGGTAGAAATTGAGCCAAAAATATACTTTTAAGTGCAGAGTTAAAGAGATTATAATAATGTCTGTCACGGTAAATCCTAAGGGATAGTCATTGATCTGTCTGGTGTGGTACAGAACGCATAACCAGTTCACGAACTCTTCTAGCTTATACCCTGTATCCAGCTGGAGCCCAGTGACAAAAACACCTCATTTTATTTTTGCCATATCCCTGGGGTCTGTTGTTTATCTTATGTTTTTAACGGCTTGCTTTTGGAAGATGGCAAAGTGTTTTTAAGGTTACAGAGGTAATCATTCTAATTTCATCCCAAACAGAGATGCCATCTAGAATACTGAGAGCCAGAGAAAACTCTCAGAGTGCATATTGCCTAGCCAGCAAGGCACGCGAGTCGTTGGAAATCTTTCAGTCATTTGTTACCCAAGTAAGAATGCGTTATAGGAAAACAAATCACTTGTTGCTATCTCTCTTTTTTTTAGCTTACATTTATTTAAAGTTTTTATTTGATATTGGAGTATAGTTGATTAACAGTGTGTTAGTTTCAGGTGTACAGCATTGTGATTCAGTTATACATATACATGTATCTATTCTTCAAATTCTTTTCCCATTTAGGTTATTACAGAATATTGGGCAGAGTTCCTTTGCTATACAGTAGGTCCTTGTTGGTTATTTATTTATTGGCCACGCCACGTGGCTTGCAGGATCTTAGTTCCTTGACCAGGGATCGAACCCGCGCCCTCAGCAGTGGGCAGTGAAAGCATGGAGTTCTAAGCACTGGACCGCCAGGGAATTCCCTGTTTATCTATTTTAAATATAGCAGTGTGTATATGTCAATCCCCAAATCCCAATCTATCCCTGCCCCCCACCCTTCCCCCATGGTAACCGTAAGTGCATTCTCTAAGGCTGTGAGTCTATTTCTATTTTGTAAATAAGTTCATTTATATCATTTTTTTTAGATTCCACATATAAGCAATATCATGGGATGTTTGTCTTTCTCTGTCTGACTTACTTCACTTAGTATGATAATCTCCAGGTCCATCCATGTTCCTGCAAATGGCATTATTTCATTCTTTTTTAATGGCTGAGTAATATTCCATTATATATATATATGTACCACATCTTCTTTATCCATTCATCTGTCGATGGACATTTAGGTTGCTTCCGTGTCTTGGCTATTGTAAATAGTGCTGCTATGAACATTGGGATGCATGTATCCTTTTGAACCATGTTTTTCTCTGGATATACGCCCAGGAGTGGGATTGCTGAATCATATGGTAGCTCTGTTTTTAGTTTATTATCTCTAAATCTATTTACAAACCTTTATGTTCATGCAGGATGAAGCACCATGGAATTAGCAATCATACAGATTTTGAAAGATCAGAATGCTTATTTCAGTAATTCCTGAGGACAGATAAGTCTTTCCCTAGTGGTTAGAGAAGAAAAGGTTTGAATCTTCTTAAAGGCTATAATTTCTACCACTTAAAGAGATTATGCTAGAACATCATCATTTTGTTTCCTGTTAAGTTACAGTCTAAAACAAGTGGCTTTTAATGTTAAGCTGATTATCCTAGTCATAATTTTTTTCATTATCATTCATTTTAAAATACTGGTGAATCTCAGCTCTTGTATGTTCTCACCTTGCCAAATAAAGCTTATTATTTAAAAATTATAATAATCACCTCATTTGAATTTTTCAAATTTTGTATCAATAATTCCATTTTCACTTATTCCACAAATATGAGAGAAACAAAAAAGTGACAAAAACTATTTGTGTCATTTTTTCTCTTTAGGTAATAGCCTTTAATTGAAGACACATTTTTCCAAAATATCTACCTGGGCGTCTTTTTGGCAAGGATATATTGCTTATCCCATTAACATCATGGGACTTTACAATGAGTTGCCTATGAACAGATATTTCAAGATTAGCTCTTCTGGTATTAGACTATAGTTTGTAAAAGGAGTCAAGTTTGCTGCTTTGTTTTTCTGTCCTTCTGACTCTTTTGCCTTAGCAAACTTTGATCACTACATGGTCGATTTAAAGCTTAATATTATTGTTTCCAAAATAGTGACTTGATAAATTATAATAGATACTCATATATTGCAAGTAATAGCGGCCAAGTAAGAAATTTATCTTAGGTGAAAGCAGAGTTTGAAAAGTCACCATTTAAATAAAAAAAAAAAACTCAAATTGAATTCTAGCAATACTTATCCTTCTAGTCCATTTGGGCTGCCATAACAACATACCATAGACCGAATGGTTCAAAACAACAGTAATTGATTTCTCACAGTTGCCGACGTTGGGAGATCCAAGATCAAGGCGCTTGCAGATTCAGTGTCTGGTGAGAGCCGGCTTTTTTGGTTCAAAGACAGATGTCTTTTTGCTGTGTCCTCACATGGCAGAAGGGGACAGGGGAGCTTTCTCTGGCCTCTTTTTGAAGGGCACTAATCCCATTCACCTGGTTAGACCTAATCACCTCCCAAAGGCCTCACCTCTAATACCATCAACTTGGGGGTTAGGATTCAACATATAAATTTGGGGGGTGGGGAACAGAAACATTCAGATCACAGCAGTGATCTCCACTTTTCCCAGATTTTATCTAAAGGCAAATACCCTCTTTGGGGAGGAACTACATTCAATTAGCTTCAACCACATGTAACCTCTGCATTAATTGCATTATGTATGTATTATATGTATGTGAGTAGTTAATTTTTATTACAACCAATCATGTAGAATATTATTTTTCCTACTTTACAATTGAGAAAATGGAAATATAGAAAAATTAAGTAACTCAACCAAGGTCACACTGCTAGTACGTTGCAGAGCTAGGATTCAAATGCAGATACTGGTCTCTTTATCCAATATCTGCTCGTTCAACAAATATTTATTAAGCATGTGCTATGAAAGGGATATTGTGTGAAAGGCTTGAAGAAGCAAAGAAAGTAAGTCAGAATCACTGCTTTCGAAGGAGTCACTGCTAATTTTTTTTT
>NC_041219.1:10925022-10938705 GCF_002837175.3 Physeter macrocephalus | reverse complement strand
GTCTTTCTCTTTCTGACTTACTTCACTCTGTATGACAGACTCTAGGTCCATCCACCTCACTACAAATAACTCAATTTCGTTTCTTTTATGGCTGAGTAATATTCCATTGTATATATGTGCCACATCTTCTTTATCCATAAGGAAGTGCCTGAGAGCAGACTCACAGGATAGCACAGAGAGCCGTGTTATGTATGAAAGAAGAGTGGTTTTTCCACTTGAATTCTCTCATGAAAAATACCCTTCCTTTAGAAGAAAATCAGTAAGTTAAGCCTTCCAGAAATTTAGGACTATCAAATATCTAGCTCCTTGTTTCTTTCCTAATTCAAACTTATTTTCTTTGAGCACAGAAGTGGCCATGGCTCAGATTGTGTTAATAGACCCGCCCTGGGCTTCACAGCACCTATTCCTTCAATGTTAGCACATCCCACCTTCACCTCCCCCAAAATGATAAGGTAGCAGAAAAAAACCTTCCTTATCAGATCCATTTCACTGTTAGCAAAGCTACAGACATGAAGTCTAAAATGGGAAGGCCCTAAATTGTGAGTGTGTACCCACAACAAGAAACTGCTAATTAGATTGCAGATAATTAAACTGTATTACAAGCTTAGGGGGAACTCTTTCTTTATTTCTGTTTATTGCAGATACATGAGGAAGTGACCCTTGGAAAGATTATGATAATGCTATCACATTACCCCTTCTCAGATGCATTATCATTGGCTGCAGTAATCTTATTTTGTAGTTGTTGTTTGTCTTCTCCAATTAGGGTGTCAGCACTATATGTGTCTCTTTAGCACTGTGTACTCCATGCCCAGAACTGTACCAGATATACAACAGACAATAAATTTATTCAACAAATATTTATTGAGTGAATGAATGTAGAAAGGAATAAATGCTCTATTTTAACAGAACTTTTATGAGGATAAAAACTATCCTCCAAAAGGAATTACTCCCCTCCACTTTACCCAACTGAAACTTTTCTCATTTCATTTCTCTGAAGGAATATTCTATTTCCTTTAGCAAAGAGAGTGTCAAGAGGTATATAACCCTATTTTAAATGGTGATAGGTGTTTCAAATATCTATCGCCAGGTAACAAACATCCTGAGAACAAAATGGCTTCCCAGTACCAAATATGTATTTTTTTTTGTTGTTAGGTCCCTCTCAGCTTTATTTATTTATTTAATTTATTTATTTATTTATTTTATTTTTTGGCTGCGTTGGGTCTTCGTTGCTGTGCGCGGGCTTTCTCTAGTTGCGGCGAGTGAGGGCTACTCTTTGCTGCGGTGTGCAGGCTTCTCATTGCAGTGGCTTCTCTTGGTTGTGGAGCACAGGCTGTAGGCACGCAGGCTGCAGTAGTTGTGGCACGCGGGCTCAGTAGTTGTGGCGCACTGGCTTAGTTGCTCTGCAGCATGTGCGATCTTCCTGGACCAGGGCTCGAACCCGTGTCCCCTGCATTGGCAGGCAGATTCTTAACCACTGCGCCACCAGGGAAGTCCCTATTTATTTATTTTAAAAATTTATTTATTTTATTTATTTATTTTTGGCTGCATTGGGTCTTGTTGTTGCGTGTGGGCTTTCTCTAGTTGTGGCGAGCGGGGGGCTACTCTTTGTTGCAGTGCACGGGCTTCTCATTATGGTGGCTTCTCTTGTTGCAGAGCACGGGCTCTAGGTGCGTGGGCTTCGGTAGTTGTGGCACATAGGCTCAGTAGTTGTGGCTCACAGGCTCTAGAGCACAGGCTCAGTAGTTGTGGCACACAGGCTTTGTTGTTCCACAGCATGTGGGATCTTCCCAGACCAGGGATCGAACCTGTGTCCCCTGAATTGGCAGGTGGATTCTTAACCACTGCGCCACCAGGGAAGTCCCCAAATATGTATTAATTCTCCTGTTTCTGCAGTCTGGGCTGGAGAGTTCTTTGGCTTCACATGGTGTCTACTGGAGCTGAAATGTTTAAGATTGCTTCTTCACTCCTCATGTCCATAACGTCAGATGTGATGTCTAGAACATCTGAGAGCTGGTTGGCATGTCTCTGTCTCTGTCTCTCCACTTGGCTAGCTCGGGCTTCCTCCTAGTGACTCCTTGCACTGCAGCTCTCTTCCAAGAGGGAGGAAGCAGAAGCTGCCATCCTCCTGAAGCCTTGACCTGAAATAAGCAGAGTCATAGCCAGAGCAACCTACTGGTCTAAGTCAGTCCAGATTCAAGGGGAGGAGAAATAGGCTCAGTCTCTTGGTGTGACGTGCATATACATGCATATACAAGGAGAGAAGGCATCAATGGTGGCTCTCCTTGGAGACTATATATCACAGTAATAAGGTGGTTCTTCCAGGGTTGCCTGCATGCCTGCCTACCTTGGGACTGTTGTGACTGTGCACCAGTATGTGCCAGGCAGGGATGGCGATCAAAGCAGTGTATGAGTTGGGCAGATATTGAACTCTTTTTGTTCCTAACTTGATGCAGTTGACACATTGACAGCGCTGTATTGCTTTGGTGTGGTGACAGCTCCAGCCAAGTCACTGCTGCCAGACACCTGCCCATGTGTCCTAAAATATGACTAATTACCATTATAATGATTCTTCAGCTTTATTAAACACCTGTCTTCAGCAAAATCAAATGAGATTCGTAAAGACTTCCTCATTAATCATCACAGCATCCCTGTTGAAAGTCTGAAGGAGGTAGATGTATTCTCATTTTGGAAATGAAGGAGGTGCAACAAAATGAAGCTCCAGGAAGGTTAACCAAGATCACATAGCTGGTCAGATAGAAAGAAGGGAAGAGGCAAGGGGGGAGAGAGAGAGGAGAGAGAGAGAGAGAGAAAGAGTGTGTCCTCGGGGGAAAAAATGAAGGAGAGTCATCAAAATTATTCTTTTCTTTCCTCTTTAATGCTATATGGCAACCACCTAAGTATCTTAACATACTAAAAGATTTCCAGAAGCAACAAACTTCTGGTATAATCAAAGATTGAGTTGTCCCCTCACCCCTGCCAAAATTATTGTAGTGAGATTTAACTTGTACCAGATTCAAATTTGTTTTCCTTCTTTCTAGCTATATGTCCTTGGAAAATACTGTCCCTCATGCATTGATAAGTTTCAAAGCTTTATTGTGCAGATTAAATGAGAAGACGTATAGTACATAAGGTCTGGTAAGTGGCTCATAATGGGCACCCAATTATACATTTTCTGGTCTTAGGGATATTAATAGGTTAATTGAAATACAGAGGATTTTAAAAAGCCTTCTCTCTCTATTCTGTACTGAGCGATTTAAAGAAAAACAACAGGATTAACAGTTACCTGGTCTACATGTTATTATATGCAGCTGAGTTTGTACATTTAGACCTAAGTCTGTGTGACCTCGAACCAGTCAATTTATATTTCTGGGCATTAGAATCCTCATCTGTGACCTCACAGACTGGACCAGATGATCTCTATGGTTTTTTTCTGTGTCTCTGACATCTGTGGTTCCATGGAAAGAGAAAAAGCCTTTCAATTCTTTCCTCAAGCCATCATTTGTGACTATTTTGCCCTCTAGTGGTAAGAGTCAAGGAAAATTATTCCTCCTGAGAAAAAGTTTCACATCTGCACTCCATCAAAATGTGGTGTTTTGATGAATGCTTAGACTTGCTTCAATATCGTTCTAGTTGTGTCATGTAAAAATCCCCCCCACACCAAATTAGCAGCTGGAAACAATATTTATACAGTTTCTTTGAGGGTCAGGAATTCGTGAGCAGCTTAGCTGGGTGCTTCTGGCTCAGGGTCTCTCAGGAGGCTGCAGTCACTGGAGAGCTTGCCTACACTAAGCAGCTGATTGCTGTAGATACAGCAACTGGCTTCCCCAGGGGGAGCACGAGAGAGAGAGAGAGAGAGGAGAGGGAGAAGCTGCAATGTCTTTTACAGATTAATTTCAAATATAACATACCGGGCGCGAGAGAGAGAGAGAGAGAGGAGAGGGAGAAGCTGCAATGTCTTTTACAGATTAATTTCAAATATAACATACCATGGGTGAATATACTAGAATTACATAGCTTCAACTAAGTAAATCTCAAAACAAACTATTCCACTAAAAAAGCAAGTTGTACAAGTACATACAGCATTTATATGTCTAGAACTTTGTATATGTATAGTAAATACTTTATATACCTATAACTAATATAAAATACTTATATGCTTATATAATTATAAATTTATTAATGTATAATATATAAATGTCATATATAAAATATTTAAAGTCTACTTTATCTTGATTAAAAATTTTGTGTGTATGTGTATGTGTAGTAGCAGTAGTAGCCATAGAAACAAAAATAGTCATGGAAGTGATAAACACCAAACTCAGCATTAGTGGTCACCTCTGGTGGAAAGGGGGAGGAATGAGCTTAGGGAAGTGTGGCCTTAACTGGCAATATTTTATGTCTTAAGTTTAATTATGACTAGAAAGCATCTGTTATATTAGTCTATCTGCTTTTTTTAAGTCTGAAATAGTTTCTTAAAAAATCAAATTATATAGTTATTGCTTCTAGAAAATAGAGAAATAGGACTGTGGAGAGAGTGACTTCATTTTGCATTTATGTAAGATTTTATTGTATAAACATTTATGTAAATCTGGAGCAAAAATGACAAAATACTAACATTTATTAATTATAGGTAGAGGGGTCTTGGATGACAACTGCATTGTTCCTTGCATTTTCCTTTTTTATTCTTTTTTTTCAAAATTAAAAGAAAAAAATATAGTCATTTACCATAGGGAAATATGCTACATGGGAGAATAAGCCTTTTAAAGACGTTTACACCAAGTCACCACAACTTCAGGAGATCAACCTTTCAGTATCACCACATGTACCTGGAGAAATATTAATCAACTTATTAGACCAATCAATGCATTTTTAAAACCTCACAGCAAATATAGAGAATTATCCTCCTCCCCCAATAAAATTTTAGCAAATAATTCCTCCATCTATATTGTGACTGAATCTAAGTCATTCTTTAAGTGTGTGTCTTATTTTAATGAAATGGTGACATGAGAATGAGGGAAGATGATGGATAAAGCCTGACATTTTATTAACTCCTTGGTAACCTGCTCTCCGTATGGTAGTACACATTGTGTGTTTGCCCCTCTGGCCAGCATCCATTCCCCTTCCTTTAGCAGCAGCTCTCAATCTCACCTTAGCGATCATTCCTTCCTGTTCCCAGCCCACATGGTTTATGATCCACCGCTGGCTGCAGTATGTGATCTGGGACTGGTAACTGAGAGTCTTCCTGGGACTTTTTATGGAACTCTTAGAAAGAAAGAAACTCCTCTTCGGTTGAGAATTTAATCCTGGAGCTGCTGGTAGACATTTTTTGCTTCAGAATAAAGACAACAGAGAGGAAGCAGAGCCAAAAGATAAGGGAGGGAAGGAGGGAGAGAGGGAGGGAGGGAGAGAGAGGTCTCAAGATCATGATTGAGAAAAAGCATGAATGTCTCCATGACATTGTTGAAGTCCTAGATCCAGTTCCCAGGTACATAGGACAATAAATCCTCTTTTTCACTTGTTACTTTGAGTTTCTATGACCTGCAGTCAAAGGAAACTTGCACATACCTATATGCAAGTACTAAAGCATCCTAAAATTCTAACTGTAGAAGGTATGTGCCTATTTAAGGTAAAGGAGCCCCTCCAACCCCCTGCCTCTCGTGGGGAGCTCTAAGAGCAGGGAACTGGAGAGCTCATAAGATCCAATCCAGGCTTCTGAGACACTCCTCCCATGCTGCTTTAAGGCAAGGGTCCTTAACCCAATAACCTGACCCTCTGGGGGTTCTATGAAGAATGTGTGAACATCCCATCAAATTGTGGGTGAAATGTTATGTGTACCCAAATATATGTGCTTTCTGGGGAAAGGGTTTATAGATTTCATCACATTAGTAAAGGGACTGGTAAACCAAGAGGTTATATCTCTGATAGATGATCAAAGGCAAAATATAGTGTTAAAGTCTGAGTTTCCATGACTCTAAGTGTGTCAGGTAGTTAGACTTTTTAATTAGAGAATTTGAAACAAGAAGCAATGTCACCATCTTATTAACACCATGAAATTACTCGTTTAAATAAAAACCCATTAAATGTTTACAATACTTCATCTAAAAGTTCATTTCATTGTGGGCCATCTGTGGTTTCCACTATCTGAAGGATGGAAGAGGCATATAGATTTAACAAATGACTAGAAATTGCATCCTAGAAAAGTTCAAATATCCCCCCAGTGTCATGTAAACAAATAAAAGATTGTAGTTTGCTTGTTCTATCTGCATAAAATAATAATTCTCAGCAGTATCAGTACATTCACATGCCACTGATTGGATCTTGAATATTCATGCATGCATTAAAAAGCCTTCTGTTGCTATGGTGGAACCTCATATCATAAAATGTGTTCCAGCTTTCCTTTAGGGAGAAGAATATTATAACTGAACATTAAATCAAAAGCTGTTGCTTATCAACAAGAAAAATCTGGAAGAGAAAGAAGGAAGATTGCCCTGGAAACAGTTGGAGAGGCTAGATTGGATTCCCAGTGAAATATTGATGTTTTGTGGGGCTGGGGCCTGGAGAGACTAATACTCAAGCAGTAATGAGTGGTTTAGACCCCAAACATCTACTGTATGTACAAGTCCCATTGTTCATTTGGGTAATAAGACAACAGAATTCCAGAAGGACAGGGGCAGATTTGAGGGAAATGGAGCAGGATTGTCTACCGAGGATCCCAGCATAATAATGAACAGCCATCTGGAAACTCTGGCTTTTGATATCAGGCAAGCTCTGCCCTAGGTAGGTAAAAAGAGTGGAAAATAACTTGGCTTTCATTGTGTACCTGATTAGGAGCATAAAACCCTATCTGGCCCTTTGAGGTAGAATCATAGAAATTAAGAACACCTGTAGACCCGAGTGTTTCAACCTTAGCCTTATTGACATTTGGGGGTTGTGTAATTGTTGTCAGGGCTGCAAATTCTTGGACCTGATGAACTATAAACTTGGAGTGGGGTCACCCCTCCATGTGATTCTGATGTTGGCTAAGGTTTGAGAAACACTAATCTAACTCAACTCCTTCATTTCACAACTGAAGAAACAGAGGTTGAGTGAGTGCCTACTCAAGATCCAACAGCTGGTTAGCAGCCTAGGCAGTACACCACAACTCCATATGCTGAGAGTTAGCTAAGCATGGCCTTGCAGGAAGAGGTGGAAATCCTGCAGATATTTCCCAGCACCCTGACACATGAAACATTCTGCTGCACAGCAGAAAACATTCCAAGACTGGATGAATATGTTTCTCTAATTTGGTCTCTCTCCTGGATTCCCAGGTTTCCTAGGTTTTCATGCAGAATACTTCACTTTTACTGACATTATTTTTTAAAAGATAGGGTAATAACATGATTAGTTTACAGCTGGGCTGCTTTATTGTGTTTTTTCTTTTCAACTGTTATCATGAGGTCCCTTTTTAATATGCAATCACTTCGAGTTAGAAGAGGCCTTATTTTACAGCCACAGTTATTAAATTACTGTTATTCATGTTGACTGAAGATTTTAAACCTGACTATGAGGTTGACTGGAATAGAAAGCAGCTTATCTGTGTTAGAAAATAAAAATGTGTCAAAGCTTTGTATTTGAGAAACTCTCTCTTGATTGCTTATTTTTTAAAAATTAGCAAAAAAAAAACACCCCACAATAGATTACTGTGAAAAAATATTTTTAATCTCTGATAAGAGAGTATAGAAATGTTAAATGGAAAACAAATAACACTTATTTGCCTACTTTTTTTTGCTTTTTAAAGTAAGAAATAAATGCACACCCCTGACATTAAGCCACACATTCTGACTTCTCTGCCCATTACCCTCTGGGTTAATTTTGTGGGAATTAAGGTCTCTAATCCAAAGGAGAGTTGTGAGGCCAATTTGCTTTTCATGGGAAAATGAATAAGCAGGGTGAGAACTGGTGAAAGGTATCATCTATAGGAGGATAGCTGCATGTGGGTCTAGGTTGCTTAACAGGCCAAGGAGGGGAGAAGTCAAAACCAAAATGGGTCTGCCTGCCGGAGAGACCTTCCTAGCCTGATTTGTGCCAAGAAACTCTAGAGACAGCGATTTTGCTTTCCCCTTTTAGTGTTGTTTGTGCAATTTCTGGAAATAACCTTGCAAATCTGAGTACATAGTTATATTCAGATTTCCAAGGACATTAAAATAAAATGATGTAAATTGTGACTGATTTACATTGTACTGCTATTTAAATTGCCATCCTTTGAAATGTCTCTATATGGAGAGGTAACATAGTCAACATTTTGGTGACCGTTTTTTTCATAGACTTCCTTACGAGCACACAGGAGCACACACATATGGACAGTTTTACATAAATAGATCCATATGCCTGCTGTTTTATCATGGACGTCTAGTTTTTTTAGTCTTTTTGCCTAGTTCCTTTTTCTTTTCTGATCGCCTTCATCCTTAAGGTAGACTTGAAAGCTTAATGTATATCTTTCCAAATCTTTGTTCATTGTATAATCACATACACACACATAATTATTATTATGTCTAGAACATAGAACAGAACCAAGTATTTAAAACAGTGTCTGCAGCATTATAGATGCTTAATAAACATTTGTTAAATGAATGAATGGTTTGCTTCATAAAAATGGGATAATTATATACATGTATATATAATTATTATAATAATTCTCTCTTTATATATATAATTATCCCATATTTCTGCATCTGGCTTTTATCCCTCAATGCCTCTAGGTAATCTCTCCATATAGATTTAATTAATTCTTATGAATGGCTGCATAATATCTCACAGTTATGAAGGCAACACCAATTTATTTAACTATATCCCTAATTGATAGTCAAGATGATTTTACTTTTTTGCCACAGTAAATAAATAATAGCTAACACCTACTGAGTGTGTACCACATGCAAAGCATTTTTTTGTAAGCACTTTACGTGTATAAAGTCACTGAATTAAGGTTATTCTCTCCATTGCAGGAAACTGAACAGGAGTGGATAAGAAACTTGCCCAAGGCTGTATAGCTAGTAGATGGCAAACTAGTCAGTATGGCTCCAAAGTACCTTTCACAGAACTAGTTCTATACAAGGCAGTAATCAACACCATTGTACATACATCCTAATGGAATGGTGCTTTATTTCTAGTTGACAGTTTCCCAGGAGTGGAATTACTGTGGAACATTACCTGTATACTTTATATTGATAGTTGCTTTGCAAAAAGGCAGTAACAGTTTACCTTTCTACCAACAGTATATGAGAGTCCTCTTTCCTTCAGCAGATTATCATTTAAAAATATTATATATATATATATGTTGTTTTTACCAATGTAGTGGGTGAAAAGTGATATTTTATTGTTATGTCTCTGTGCTTTTCTGACAGTGAGGTAGAGTGTCATGTTCATCAGCCGTTTGGATTTGCTCTACTATAAATTGCTATATTTGTCAGGGTTCTCCAGAGACACAGAATATATAATTACTTAGGTGATTATGGAGGCATGGACAGTCCAAAATGTGGGCTTTTGGCAGGGTGGGCCAGCAGGCTGGAGACCCATGGGAGTCGATACTGCAGCTCAAGTCCAAAAGCTATGAGGCAGAAAACCGAGCCCTCCTGCCAACATATTTGCAACAACTAATCCTTTTGGTATAGTAGCCTTTCTGGAGCTATTAAAGGTCAGACTGCTTGGACCTGAAGTCTAGCTCTCCACTTACTAGTGACTGAGTTCCTTAAAATAAGGATACCAATAAGGATAAATAAAGGATACCAATAAGGATGCCTCATAGGGTTTCTGGGAACACTGAAGCTGTTGCTTCTCACTTTATAACTTTCACCTGCTGTTATTTGTTCTATTTTAGGTTTTAGGGATTTGTTCTTTTTAAAAAAAATTTTTTTTTAATTTTAGCAAATTGCTAAGAATATATGGATGAAATCACTGCCTGTCATTTAGAAGACACACAGGATAAAAGCAAAAACCTTTACATAATTATGTGTCTTGTGATTTTCTGTCCCTAAGTAATTGTCTATTTTATTAATGTATCTTATAAAAGAAAATCTTTTATAGAAGATACAAGGGGGTGATTTTCAGATAAACGTTCCCCATTTCACTAATGCAAGAAATTCAACCTATCAAACACTTTCCCCATTTGTGCTGCAGAAAAATTTTAAAACGGCGAGCAGGGCTTCCCTAGTGGCGCAGTGGTTGCGCGTCCGCCTGCCGATGCAGGGGAACCGGGTTCGCGCCCCGGTCTGGGAGGATCCCACATTGCCGCGGAGCGGCTGGGCCCGTGAGCCATGGCCGCTGAGCCTGCGCGTCCGGAGCCTGTGCTCCGCAACGGGAGAGGCCACAACGACCATTCATCAAAAGAAGTCTTACCTTTATCGTGTGTAAGAACTTTTAGGTTCCGAGAAGTATAAAGATTTGTAGTAGAGATGAACCTCACATCTTGACGTCAGCTATATATGCAGTGTTGGGATACACAGGAGTTAGTCATTTGGGGAAATGTTAGGCCAGGTGAAAAACTTCAGAAGGGTCGCTTAGTTACTACACCTCTGGCTTACAAAGAGAAATGCCACGATCCTAGAAAGTAACCATCAGAAGCGATGACTTTGAAAGCTTACTTTCCAAAAAAAATCAACCTTAGAGAGGTTTTAACTTTGTTTTTGTTTTAAGGATTAGAAATAATGCAAATAAAGTGCCCGGCACAAAGTAGTCTCACAATAAATGGTAGCTATTACTGTCTCTTCTTGCCGTCATGGACCGTATATTCTCATATCTGTACCACCTCCCAACGCCTAGCACATATTGGTCGATCATATAAATATTTATAGAATGAGTGAACGAGTGATATCAGTAAGATTCAGGTTGCACTCTGGCTAAATGCGTTCCGCGTTAGACCCTGAGGCCACGAGAAAACGATAGATAAAACCATCTCCGACTCACCTCCAGTGCTAAACTACAATTCCCAGCATGCTGTGAAACTCCGTAGTTGCAGTGCGTCCGGGAAGAGAAGTCTCCGGCTCGCCATTGGCTCCGCGGGAGAAGCGTAGTAGTTTATGCAAATACGAGGGCTCTACCTTACGCACGCACGGAGACTGCGGAGATCTCGTCTGAGTTCTGCGGAACTCATTTTGAGCACGGGGATTTTAGCCGGTAGGATTTAAGAAAGGGTTCACTTCCGGTAGCACCGGAAGCAGTTTGAAGATGGCGTCCTCCAAGCCGGACGGGCAAGCTACAGCGTCTAGGAAAAGTGAATTTCGTAGCCAGAAGCCGAAGCCGGAGAGCCGAGGTGAGGTTGTTTGAAAACCAAAGACTGGGGTTTGGGGGTTTCGAGTTGGGGGTTTTTCCTTTCGCTGGCTGGGAACGTGTAACGCCGCCTTGAAGTTAAGTACCTGTAATTGCTGAAGGTTGGGGTTGTTGGCCGGACTCGCAGGAACGACTGGCCTGTATGGTGCCGGCCGCGTGTTCCTAACTAATCGATTTTGCTGGAAGCCCCCAAAGTAGGGGTCTTGCTGGATGCGTCTTCTGCAAAAGGATGAGGAGGGCGCTTCGCGGCGGTGTCTGGAAATCGTTGGCAGAATGAGGGATGGGGTGAGGTGGGAGTAGGAGGTCGTTATGCATATGAATGAACGAGTGAGAGAGTGATAATGAAGGACTGAGGCAGATAGTGATAGAAGGAGATACCAGGCGTGTCTTTAGCGCTAGTTTGTCAGCCAGTGAAGAAATTTTGGAACGTTTATTATTGTTCCTGTTTATCAGGTTGCTGAAGTATTAGCCAACACAATTCCTGTTCTTTCAACTGCGTTAATTGCTCTCTTGCTTTGCAGTCTTGTTTTATCCGTTAACATCTGTATGATTGACAGAAAGCCCAGAGAAATAGCCCGGGGCCTGCTCAACCAGACTTATTGGAAGTGTTAAAAACCTTGAACTCTTATTCTGTAGGCATAAGGGAGATATGAAACGTGATTCGTTGTTGTTTTAATTAAGTGTATGGCAGAGAGGACAGTGTATATGCAGCTTAAAGAATAAAACCAACAGGTGAAAAGGAGCACTCAGACCATTAAGTAGAATAGAGCATTACCATACCCCCAAAGCCCCCTACGTGCCCTAAAGTAACCATTCTGAATCGTGTTGATTATTCTGTTTCCTTTCTTCATAATCTTTACCACCTATGCACAAAATGTGTTAATTTCGTCAGTTTTTGAATTTTATATGAATGAGAAAGGATTGTAGATATTCTTTTGTGTCTTGCTTCTTAGGCTAAACTTTGTTGTTATTATTCAACCAGGGCAATGCTTGTAGCTGTAGTTTATTCTTTTCCCTACTGTATGATGTTCCCTTGTATGAATACAGGCTAATTTATATTTTCATTTTTTTTTCTATCACCCCCACCCCACCCCTCCGCCACTTTCCCCCGTTGGTGTCCATACGTTTGTTCTCTACATCTGTGTCTCAATTTCTGCCCTGCAAAGCAATTAATCTGTACCATTTTTCTAGATTCCACGTATATGCGTTAATATATTTGTTTTTCTCTTTCTGACTTACTTCACTCTGTATGACAGTCTCTAGATCTATCCACATCTCAACAAATGACCCAGTTTCGTTCCTTTTTATGGCTGAGTAATATTCCATTGTATATATGTACTGCATCTTCTTTATCCATTCGTCTGTCGATGGGCATTTTGGTTGCTTCCATGATCTGGCTGTTGTAAATAGTGCTGCAATGAACATTGGGGTGCGTGTGTCTTTTTTTTTTTTTTTTTACATTCTATTTTTATACTAAATATAATTTAAAATTATAAACCCACTTTAAATCCACAAAAGCAATACAATTTAAACAACAACGTTTTACAGTCTCCTTTTTTTCTTCTTCAAACAGAAAGTCACAAAAATTATAATCATCCTCATCAGTTCACCCAGTCCCATGTAATTAATTTTTTTTCATCTTGATCTTTTGTTAGCACTTTTATGAATTTGTCAGTTTTCCATTAGAGTTCTGAAAATGCTTATTCCTTCAGTTCAGCAGTATAGTCAGTTAACAGAAACCTGTACTTGTCAGAGTACGTTCCACATACATGTGTTAATATACGATATTTGTTTATCTCTTTCTGACTTACTCTGTATGGTAGTCTCTAGATCCATCCATGTCTCAACAGGTGACCCAGTTTCGTTCCTTTTTATGGCTGAGTAATATTCCATTGAATATATGTAAGTTTAGTATTTGTTATTTTTTCAAATTTTCAATTTTATTTATTTTTTTATACAGCAGGTTCTTATTAGTAATCAGTTTTATACATATCAGTATATACATGTCACTCCCAATCACCCAATTCATCACACCACCATCCCCACCCCCTCGCAGCTTTCCCCTCTTGGTGTCCATACGTTTGTTCTCTACATCTGTGTCTCAACTTCTGCTCTGCAAACCGGTCCATCTGTACCATTTTTCTACGTTCCACATACATGTGTTAATATACGATATTTGTTTATCTCTTTCTGACTTACTCTGTATGGTAGTCTCTAGATCCATCCATGTCTCAACAGGTGACCCAGTTTCGTTCCTTTTTATGGCTGAGTAATATTCCATTGAATATATGTACCATAACTTCTTTATCCATTCATCTGTCGATGGGCATTTCGGTTGCTTCCATGACCTGGCTATTGTAAATAGTGCTGCAATGAACATTG
>NC_041219.1:10922466-10924136 GCF_002837175.3 Physeter macrocephalus | reverse complement strand
TATTGGTAGTTTGATAGGGATTGCATTGAATCTGTAGATTGCTTTGGGTAGTATAGTCATTTTCACAATATTGATTCTTCCAATCCAAGAACATGGTATATCTCTTCATCTGTTGGTATCATCTTTAATTTCTTTCATCAGTGTCTTATAGTTTTCTGCATAGAGGTCTTTTGTCTTCCTAGGTAGGTTTATTCCTAGGTATTTTATTCTTTTTGTTGCAGTGGTAAATGGGAAAGTTTCCTTAATTTCTGTTTCAGGTTTTCCATCATTAGTGTATAGAAATGCAAGAGATTTCTGTGCATTAATTTTCTGTTTGAATAAAAAAAAAAAATCCCACAAGGACGCAGAGGCAAAAAATATAGAAATCAGTTTTCACTGCAAAGTAAAGGACCTGTTACAGTGGAGGATTACTGGACTGAATGTCAATATTATGACATAGTATGAGTGTGTTTCGTGTTTGGTAATTGCAATCATTGTTGCTTTGGTTGTGGTCATCCATTTACAGTGCTTGGTGTCAGTTTATTTTTCTCTTGTAAAAATAAAATACAGGATGTGTTTGTGAAAAAAAAGAATATGTATAGGTGGCAGATAAGCACATGAATAGATGTTTGACATCATTAGCTACTAGGGAAATGCAAATGTAAGCTTCAAAGAGATATCACTGCATACCTATTTAAATGACTAAAATTTAAAAAAAAATGACAACAGCAAATGCTGGAGAATATGTGAAGAAACTGGATCATTCATACATTGCTAATAGGACCTTAAAAATGATACAACCACTCTGGGAAAGCGTTTGGCAAATTCTTTTAAAACTAAATGTGCAATTACCATATGACCCAGCAATTGCATTCTTGGACATTTATCCCAGACAGATGAAACTTATATTCACACAGCAGCCTGTATGTGAATGTTCACAGAAGCTTTGCTTGTAATAGCCTAGAACTAGAAGCAACCCAAATGTCCTGCAATGGGTAAATTGTTAAACAAACTGGTTCATCCATACCATGGAATATTACTGAGCAATAAAAAGGGACAAGCCATTGGTACTTGCAACAACTTGGATGTATCTTCAGAAAATTATGCAGACTGAGAAAAGCCAATCCCCAAAGACTATATATTATATGATCCCATTTATATAACATTTCTGAAATGCCAAAATTATACAGGTGAAGAACAGATTAGTGGTTGCCAGGGGTTAGGAACGAGGGTATTTGAAGGAGGTAGATGTAGTTATAAAGAGGCAGCACAAGAGATGCTTGCGACAATGAAACTGCTTTTTATCATGACTGTGGTGGTGATTACATGCATGAAACTAGTGATATTGGAATAATATCAAAGGATTGTGTCAATGTCAATATCCTGTACTATAGTTATGTGAGATTTTACTGTTGGGGAGAACAGGGTGAACAATACAGGATTCCTCTGGATTTCTTAATTTCATGTGAATCTACAATGATCTTAGATGAAAATTTAATTTAAAAAGTTAACGGGGTCAAAATAAAAAATAAAACAAAAAAATTTTGTATCTTGCAACTTTACCAAATTCATTGATTAGCTCTAGTACTTTTCTGGTGGCATTTTTAGGATTTTCTATGTATAATATCATGTCATCTGCAAACAGTGACAGTTTTACTTCTTCTTTTCCAATTTGTATTCCTTTTATTTCT
>NC_041219.1:10921527-10921885 GCF_002837175.3 Physeter macrocephalus | reverse complement strand
TCTTCCTGGTTCAGTCTTGGAAGGTTATACCTTTCTAAGAATATGTCCATTTCTTCCAGGTTGTCCATTTTATTGGCATAGAGTTGCTTGTAGTATTCTCTTAGGATGCTTTGTATTTCTGCTGTGTCTGTTGTAACTTCTACTTTTTCCTTTCTAATTTTATTGATTTGAGTCCTCTCCACCTTTTTCTTGATGAGTCTGGATAATGGTTTATCAATTTTGTTTATTTTCTCAAAGAACCAGTTTTTAGTTTTATTGGTCTTTGTTATTTTCTTTGTTTCTATTTCATTTATTTCTGCTCTGATCTTCATGATTTCTTTCCTTCTGCTAACTTTGGGTTTTGTTTGTTCTTCTTTCT
>NC_041219.1:10860548-10921282 GCF_002837175.3 Physeter macrocephalus | reverse complement strand
TAGCATTGTGGTCAGAAAAGATGCTTGATATGATTTCAATTTTCTTAAATTTACTGAGGCTTGATTTGTGACCCAAGATGTGATGTATCCTGGAGAATGTTCCGTGCGCACTTGAGAAGAAAGTGTAATCTGCTGTTTTTGGATTGAATGTCCTATAAATATCAATTAAATCTGTCTGGTCTATTGTGTCATTTAAAGCTTCTCTTTCCTTATTTGTTTTCATTTTGGATGATCTGTCTATTGGTGTAAGTGAGGTGTTAAAGTCCCCCCCTCTTATTGTGTTACTGTCTATTTCCTTTTTTAGAGCTGTTAGCAGTTGCTTTATGTATTGAGGTGCTCCTGTGCTGGGTGCATGTATATTTATAATTGTTATATCTTCTTGGATTGATCCCATGATCCTTATGTAGTATCCTTCCTTGTCTCTTGTAACATTCTTTATTTTAAAGTCTATTTTATCTGATATGAGTATTGCTACTCCAACTTTGTTTTGATTTCCATTTGCATGGAATATCTTTTTCCATCCCCTCACTTTCAGTCTGTATGTGTCCCTAGGTCTGAAGTGGGTCTCTTGTAGACAGCATATATATGGGTCTTGTTTTTGTATCCATTTAGCAAGCCTTTGTCTTTTGGTTGGAGCATTTAATCCATTTACGTTTAAGGTAATTATTGATATGTATGTTTCTATGACCATTTTTAAAATTGTTTTGGGTTCGTTTTTGTAGGTCCTTTTCTTCTATTGTGTTTCCCACTTGGAGAAGTTCCTTTAGCATTTGTTGTAGAGCTGGTTTGGTGGTGCTGAATTCTCTTAGCTTTTCCTTGTCTGTAAAGCTTTTGATTTCTCTGTCAAATCTGAATGAGATCCTTGCCGGGTAGAGTAATCTTGGTTGTACGTTCTTCCCTTTCATCACTTTAATTATATCATGCCACTCCCTTCTGGCTTGTAGAGTTTCTGCTGAGAAATCAGCTGTTAACCTTATGGGAGTTCCCTTGTATGTTGTTTGTCGTTTTTCCCTTTCTGCTTTCAATAGTTTTTCTTTGTCTTTAATTTTTGCCAATTTGATTACTATGTGTCTTGCCGTGTTTCTCTTTGGGTTTATACTTTATGGGACTTGCTACACTTCCTGGACTTGGGTGGCTGTTTCCTTTCCCATGTTAGGGAGGTTTTCGACCATAATCTCTTCAAATATTTTCTCTGGTCCTTTCTCTCTCTCTTCTCCTTCTGGGACCCCTATAATGCGAATGTTGTTGCGTTTAATGCTGTCCCAGAGGTCTCTTAGGCTGTCTTTTCTTTTCTTTCTCTTTCCTTTATTCTGTTTCGCTGCAGTGAATTCCACCATTCTGTCTTCCAGGTCACTTATCCGTTCTTCTGCCTCAGTTATTCTGCTATTGATTCCTTCTAGTGTAGTTTTCATTTCAGTTATCTATATTTTCATTTTAATGTTGCTGGACATTTGGATTGTTCCCATTGTTTGTTATTATAAACAATGTGGTATAAACATGTGTGTACATACCTCCTGGTTGACATGTTAGAGAGTTTCTCTGGTTGTGTACCTTACATGGGATTGGAATTCTTGAATTGTAGGGTAGGGGATGTGCAAATAATGCTAAATCTTCCCAAAGGAGTTGTGCTGCTTTACACTCCCGCTATCAGTAGATGAGCACTAACACTTGCTGTTATCTGAATTTTGAATTTCTGTCATTTTGTTAAGTGTGAAATCATATCTGGTTGTGGTTTTAATTCAGACTTTCCTGATTACTAATGAAGTTAAACATCTTTACTTGTTTTGGTGCTATTTGTACTTACTATATTGTGAAACTCCTGTTGATTTCCTTAGCCAGTGGGTTTTTATTTCTTTGTTTTTTTAAATTCATAAGCATTGAAGTGTTTAAATTGGGTAGGATCTTGGTCAGATATCCATTTTGAGTAATCACTATTGTAGAATTTGAGGGTTTTGGGCAGGGGATATTGAGAAGTGAATGATAAATAAAGACTAGCTAATTCTCTGTGATTTGAACCAGAAGTAACAAAGTGGATGTGAGTATAAGAAACAGAAAGCAAGTTTACCTGACTGGAGTGGATAACATGAAGTATAAGACCTGCTTCTTAAACTTTAGTATGCATAGGAATCTCCTCATGAGACTGTTAAGATTGATTGCTGGGCTTCATCCCAGAGATTCACATTTAGTAGGTCTGGATGGAGCCCAAAAACTGCATTTCTAACAAACTCTCAGTTTATGCTGGTGCTTCAGGCCTATGGATCATATCTTTGAGTAGTACTGAATTAAAGTACAGCTGTTGGATTTAAGAGGTTCTTAAAATCCGGGACCAGGAGTTTTGATAAATGATATGGGAAATAATTTATAGCCCTTAGGAGGCATTTTGTTCTAGAGAGAGGAGACCTAGACTGAGCTTCATATTCCCTTACACAGGTCACTTAAACTTTTTGAACTGAATATCTTTTATAAAATGGGAATAATAATACCAGTTCTTCCTACCTTTCGTAGTTGTGAGAGTATACAGAAATAAGGCACATGAAAGCTCTTTGGAAAACCTAAAACCCTGTACTAGTGAATATTAACTGAAAGGGTACACTGGGGTCAAGCTTTTGAAAGTTTTATGTACACACACATGCACATATATATATACACATAGCCTTCACTTCATTGAGTCTGAAAGGTTACTTATATTTAAAATAGTAATGTAAACAAAATGGTGTTTGGATCTTCAATTCTAAGATAGTGTGGAGCAGTAGAAGTTTGTAGATATTGACTGTACCAGGTGTATGCCAATAAGTGGATCGAAGAAGAGTCCCTGCCCTTAAGGAACTTTGTCTTATGAGGCGACTGAAATACATACAATTTTAATACAGTATTTTGGTGATAGTGACAGAGGCATGTTCTTGGATTGTTGAATAATATAAAAAGCAGGGGAAAAGGAAATGCAAGGAGAGTATTGGGAAGCTTGTGAATGTATGCATACAAGTGTTCAAAAAGTGTCCAAAAGAAGTTAAATCTGATGTATAGATTTTCCCCCTTTGTAGATGAATCAGAACTCCTCACTGTTCCTGATGGTTGGAAGGAGCCAGCTTTTTCCAAAGAGGACAATCCCAGAGGACTCTTGGAGGAGAGCAGTTTTGCAACTTTGTTTCCAAAATATAGAGAGGCTTACTTGAAAGAGTGCTGGCCATTGGTACAGAAAGCCTTGAGTGAACATGTATGCATATCTTATGTATTTCATTGAGATTTTGTTCTTGCTTATATCTTTTAAGTAACTGAATGTGTGCTGATGGATTTTTTTTAAAGGTGCTACTATAGCTGGTTAATTTGATTCCTTTGATATTTTAAATCGATATTCCTTTGATATTTTAAACAGATATTTTAAACAGCTTACCTATAAGCTTTATCCTTACAGTTCATTTGTTTTTAGTTTTGTAAATAATAGATTACTTGGAAAAATTCACATGCCTTTAAATATTTAGGGGATTCACAGATGGTCTGAAACTCACTTGTGAACTCCAGATTTCACAATGTCTACTCTCTGCTACAATGGTTGCCATGAACCTGTACAGTTTGAGCTGAGGCATACTCCTGGTATTGTTTAACTTTCCATTGTAAATGAAAGATGTGGATGTAACCAACTTTCCTCTGCCGTGCCCCTAGAGCAGTGTATTTGATTTTTTTTCTCAAACTGGATTGAGACCCCTTAGTGAATCAAAAAGTCAATTTAGTGGCTATAATGAGCCTTCAGAAAAAAATACATCAATGTATCACATGTGGTAAGGATAAGTATCATTTTATGAAGCTTTTGGTTCACCTGTGTGTGTGTGTGTACACTAGATTGATAGAAAATGTATTTCTCAGCTGTGGCACTGCTCTAGAGTCATTTGTGCCCGTTAGGTATGAGAGTGGTTTAGCAAACTGCAGGTGTGTTTTACAGCTGTCTACATCGGAGATTAGACTCAATTTTGGGACTCAATTTGGGGTTTTTTCTGTAAACTCATAGACACCTAACCTTAGGTTTAATTGTTCGTCATTCACTATATTGAAATATTCTTCAGATTATGCTCACAAGTTAGAAAACAGCATTTTTATTCGCTTTGTTGAAATCTGATTCTTCCATTTGAAAGTTACTGCATAGTTTTAATCACTGTAGTAATCATAATCACTGCTTTTATTTTTAAACCTATGATAATTTGTTTTTACTTTGTATTTAGCTAATACAAACCAGCTAGAAAAAAGTTTGAAAGGGAAAGTCCATTCTCACTCTAGGGAGCTCACTCTAGATTACAGATTAGAGCTGGATCTAGCCAAAGTAGGGAAATTATATAGCTTTACATTTTTACCTTAATTTTTAAACATAACCTCATTTTGATTGATATATATTTTTTAAACTAGAGATAATCTTTATTCCAATAAGTATAAGTTATTCTTAAGCCAATTATAAATGTTTTCAATTGCCTGAGTTTTTTATATTCTTTGAAGTCTAAAAGTAATCAAGTATTCATTATTTACATTAACTTTCTAGCTTCTCCAAGGAGAGAGTTAATGAATTTTGAGATAGCTTAATGGCACAGAAATTATTAATTTGGTTAGGATCAGCTCTGTAATTATCTAAAATTGAATTCATTTTCAGACAACTGCTTATTTGCTCTTTTTGTATTGTAGCATGTTAATGCAACCCTGGACCTGATCGAGGGCAGCATGACTGTCTGTACAACAAAGAAGACATTTGATCCATATATCATCATTAGGGCCAGAGACCTAATAAAACTGTTAGCAAGGAGTGTTTCATTTGAACAGGTAAATTTAGAATTACAGAGACTTTGCTTTATTTGCATCAACATTAGAGACAACATATAACACTGTGTCCCCTCCTGCACCATAAAGTTTTCATTTTTGTGCTTAAATATCATTTTGTGCTTAAATTTCTTGGCTTGGAGAAGATATGTACTTGTCAAGAATATTGATGGAGTATTCTTTTTTATTTTCCCAAAAGGCAGTACGAATTCTTCAGGATGATGTTGCATGTGACATCATTAAAATAGGTTCTTTAGTAAGAAATAAAGAAAGATTTGTAAAAAGAAGACAACGGCTTATTGGTCCCAAAGGATCTACGTTGAAGGTACTTTTTGTTAGTGAAAAAGTATGTCTTCCTCTTTTGTTAGTTTTTAAGTGTACTGAACTTCAACTTATTGCTCTTTTGATATAGGCATTGGAACTCTTAACAAACTGTTACATTATGGTACAGGGAAACACGGTTTCAGCCATTGGACCTTTTAGTGGCTTAAAAGAGGTTCGAAAAGTAGTGCTATACACTATGAAGAATATTCATCCAATTTATAACATTAAAACCTTAATATTATGGTACAGGGAAACACGGTTTCAGCCATTGGACCTTTTAGTGGCTTAAAAGAGGTGAGAACTATTTATTCTCTTCAGTTAATTTTCCACAGAGAATAAATGAAATAATATAATAGTTCATTGGATAATATATTGTTTTATATATATATTTTTAGAATATGCTTTGTTTGATTTTCCATTAGTAAGTTCTTCATGTAATTTGAGGGAATTCGTGTAATTTCCTGGACCCTAACATATTATGGCCAACCTTTGGTAACTGAAGAGAGATCCATTTCTGAATTAGGAGGTGTGCACATCATTACTCCCTCCACTCGAATTTTAAGTAGGCATTTAAGGTCTCAGTCTGTAGCAAACATAAGAAACATGAAGTAATTACATGCATTTAAATGACTGGAGAATTGAACAGATCTTGTTCTTTGCAGTAATGTATTCAGCCAGTAGAGGTCAGGCTCAGAAAACTTCCTTTAAGATGTATTTTCTTTGAATGTTAATGTTTTTATGAACATCTTCTTTAGCTTGTCAGATGTTATGAGAAAATCTGTGGAGCAGATACTGTTTCTATTAACTCCTTTTGAGGCTTTTGTTGTATCTGGCAGTGAGGTTACTTGCTTTCCAGGGCCTTTAACCTTAATTCTATTGGATCTCTTTCTCATAAGTTATCTGCTTTTTTCTCATGGGGCAATAATAACTTAAATATTTTGAATATTTCACAGTTTTGTAGAGTCTAAGTATATTATTTAATTCTTATGACAGATCCTTAAGGTAGTTTTATTTCCATATTACAAATGAAAAAGCTGGAATAGGAAAATTAAGTGCCTTTGCCATATGAAGTGGCAGTCCCACTATTTGAGTGCATATTTTCTAACTCTAAATCCAGCCCTCTTCCCCCTAAATTTTACAGCTCCGGAGTGTTGTGTTAATTCTGTGTATAGCTTTTTATCAGTAAAGTTGAGAGACTTCATTGTATCCAAGGGAGGTTGACTATTATGAAAGATCTAGAAGCCAATCAGAACAGTTGAAGGGACTACAGTATCCAATTTGGTAGCCATTGCCTGGTTCATAGGCTATTTTGTGATATATTAATCCTCGTCTACCTAGTTCACTAAAACCTTTATACGTGACTGATTCATTTTTCTTTGCAAATTTCAGGTTCGAAAAGTAGTCCTAGACACTATGAAGAATATTCATCCAATTTATAACATTAAAGTGAGTGTTCACTATATACTACTACAAAGTGGTTATCAAATTGTTTTTAGCTACAGAAACCTTTCTTGAAAGTAAATCTTTTATGAAAGCCTAATATACAAAACAGGTAAAGCAGAGCTATTTTGGGTATATTGGGATAGAGTTCAGCCCACTCAACTCTATCCCAGTCCTATAGTTACTTCTTTGGAAGTTTAGGTCTCTTTGGAGTAAGTACAGTTTGAAAGCTCTTGAAGGGG
This sequence comes from Physeter macrocephalus, assembly GCF_002837175.3. Taxonomy (NCBI): domain Eukaryota; kingdom Metazoa; phylum Chordata; class Mammalia; order Artiodactyla; family Physeteridae; genus Physeter; species Physeter macrocephalus. The sequence continues at coordinate 10,914,479 of NC_041219.1, read as the reverse complement.
ACAGTGTAATGTAGTGAGTCACTTCCAATACAAATAAAATAAGCTTTATAGGATTTGTAGTAGATGGTACCAATCCAGTTTTCTTAGGTTATGAGCCCACATGTTATATTTAAAGATGTGATCTTTTACAATTCTGCCTTTTTCTTTTTTTTAATTAATTAATTTATTTAAAAAGATTTTTTTTTGGTTGTGTTGGGTCTTCGTTGCGGCACACAGGATCCTTTGTTGCAGCGCACGGGCTTCTCTATAGTTGTGGCATGCGGGTTTTCTGTCTAGTGGCATGCCAGCTCCAGGGTGCATGGGCTCTCTAGTTGAGGCACCCGGGCTTAGTTGCCCAGTGGCATATGGGATCTTCCCTGACCAGGGATCGAACCCGTGTCCCCTGCATTGGAAGGTGGATTCTTTACCACTGGACCACCGGGGAAGTCCTGAATTCTGCCTTTTTCTCTAAGTAAAGTCTGGAATATTTCAGATTGCATTAAAACCTATTTTGGAATTTAATGGAAGGTGGATTCTTTACCACTGGACCACCGGGGAAGTCCTGAATTCTGCCTTTTTCTCTAAGTAAAGTCTGGAATATTTCAGATTGCATTAAAACCTATTTTGGAATTTAACACTCAAATTATAGGCTCTTCGAGAGAGATCTGTTATATCCCTGTATGCATAAAGTTCATGATTGTTCTTGGAAATGTAACCATGGTATAATGAGTTGTTTTATGATGGATATTTGTTAAACAATCCTTGAATTTAGTGAAGTTAAGTTGAAAAGTCACTCTTAGATTGGGGTGAAAAAACGATTTTGAGTTACATTGGGACATTAAAGATAAAGAGAGCTCGTCTTGCATCTGATGCCTAGTTTGCATCCTCTGATGTTTCAGTGTCTATAAAATTCAGATGGAGTAGGGGAAGTGTGAAAACATTCGTTTTGTTGATCATGAGAAACTTTATTCTTTCCCTATGATATTTCAGGTGCTACTGAAAGCTTCCTGCTTGTAGGAAACATCACTAATTAAGAACTCTCCCTGCTATTGTTAGGTTGAATTTTAAAGGTTTCAATGAAATTATGGTTGAAAAACTGAGTCTTATTTTCATCTCAGTTTAACAATTCTAAATTTCTAATGGTTTTCTGAGGCTTGGTTAATTATGCATGTTTGAGATTATATATTTTTTCTTTCCGGAATTGGTTTAATCCTACTGAAGCGACTAAGAATTGTTCCTTTTAATTTTATTATTTATAGGAACAATGTTGATAATGTCTTAGGTTGAGAAACATATGACTTCTAAAATTAAAAATGTTTGGGACTTCCCTGGCAGTCCAGTGGTTAAGACTTTGCCTTCCAGTGCAGGGGGTGCAGGTTAAATCCCTGGTCAGGGAGCTAAGATCTCACATGCCTCGCGGCCAAAAAACCAAAAAGCATAAAACAGAAGCAATATTGTAACAAATTCAATAAAGACTTTAAAAATGGTCCACATCAAAAAAAAATCTTTAAAAAAATTTAAATTAAAAGTTTACTTTGTTCATATATTGCCATGGTTGAAGACCTTAATGATTAAACGAGAGTTGGCGAAAGATTCTGAGTTAAGATCACAGAGTTGGGAAAGATTTTTGCCACAGTTCAAGCACAAAAATGTGAATAAACGCAAGGAACCAAAGAAGAAAACTGTTAAGAAGGAGTATACACCATTCCCACCACCACAGCCAGAAAGTCAGGTCAGTATTAAATGTTGAATTTCTTTACATGAGGGGGAAACCATTTTAATCTATTTTTCTCAGAAACTTTGAGGGTATTTTGGGTGGAATTTCTGTGTATGTACGTTTGGGTGTGTAGAGATATAAGAAACTGAAGGTAAGTGTGAATAGGCTTATTCTGAACTAATTTGTATGGGGGTGGGGAGTGGAAGCTTCACACTGTGAGTGTAAACGCCATCAAGCTGGGTGGTGTCAGTTGTGTATCTGTAGCCACTATAAATGTTCCATGGTTAAAAAATTCAACGATTTAGTCTACAATGCTTTCTACTCTGCTTTAGCATCATTCATGTGACCATGTACTATAAGATTGCTCTGGATTTGAAATCTTTAGTCTAATATCTATCCTTTTTTTAAGACATGAATGCCTCTAATTTTGTCAACTGTCTTCTGGCATCATTCCCTTACTAAAATTTCCTTTTCTCTCTTGCCCATCACTGTTTTCTTTCATACTCCCTTTTCTTCTATTACACCTGCCCAACAAAACTAAAACTTGGATCAGTCCTAAAACTTGACTTCTTTCCCATAATGTGGCTACTGAACATAGCCGAAGAAAGTCATATATTTGGGTTGTATCCCTTAAAAATTCACGTTTCCAACCTCAGATAGGTCTTCAGTATTCTCTGGCAGCTCTGTGTCCTCTTAATTCTTTAGCCACCCTCCCACTCCAGTAAAATAAAATGCAATGTCATCTACTAGAAGTATTTGAGATTACGAGGGAAGAACTCTTTCAACTTCCTCTTCTCTCACAATTTTTTTTTTCCCATCTGCATCAATCCTTTCTTTGCCTGTTCTTTGAATTCTGTCTTCACCTGTCTTCTGAGGTGTCTTGCTTCATTATTCCCTTCCTTGGCTGTATGTTAAAGCCTTCCCTGTTTACGAGTTCTTTGTGCTCAGCATGTAAACCCATCTCTTTCTGTGTACTATATCTTGGTTTTCCCCACAGCCCTGTGTTTGTAGTTTTCCAGGAAGGTTTGATGAAAGGTCAAAGGTAAAAAAGGAATGATGATCATCATAGTAAAAAAAAAAAGAGTGGAAGAGTTGGATCTTGAGGTCTACTTTGGAAAACAAAGAAAGTGAAGCCAGGGAGAAAGTGTTAGTTGGGGGAAAGTGGAGTGATCCAGTTACTAAACTATGCTTCTGTAACACCTGATATATTTTGTATAGTCCTGTACTGTAGTTAGTAGTTGTCGTTCTTTTTTTTCTATGACTGTAAGCTTCTTGAATCAGCGATGTCTCATTTGACTTATTCTGCCACTTACTTGCTATGTAATTATGAGCATAATTTATTTAACCCATCCATGCCTCAGTTTCTTTGTACAAAAAATGGGGATAATGATCATACCTGTCTCAAAGAATTGTTAATGAGGATTAAGTGAGTTAGTAATTGTAGAGAGCCTAGTATTAGAGTTTAGTAGAACATTGCCTTAGGTAGACCAATTAATTATATGTTGACTACTTAATGAATTTTCTATTGCTTGCTCTAATTAGTACTTAATTAGTCTCCACATCCTGACAGTTCTTGCTTTTCATTTTGTATGCTGCAACCTTTTTTTTTTAAACAGGCTTTTCTCTTCTTTCTTCTGTACCTTTTATAAAGTGCTACTTTGCTCTCTTCACTCTTCTCAGGAACCTTCAGTCATTTCTAAATCATATCCCACCTCCCTTACCTGTCATTCATGTTTCTTCATGCTTCCCCAAAACTGTCTTTCCAGTTTCTGAATCATTGACCTTCCACCCCACCTCAAGCAGTCTGTTGTGTATACCATGAACACGTCACCTAACTTTCCTACCTACATGCTTTTGTGCATATATATTCTCCTCAGCTTAGAGGACATTTCCTTCTTTTTATGTTGCTACCTTTATAGAGTAATCATAGTGTTGACCCCACTGTCTTTACCTCAAGGTCAGTGTGAATTTCTTAGGAATTGACTTCTCATCTACATTAATACTGATTTCAACAGATTGATAAAGAATTGGCTACTGGTGAATACTTTCTGAAGGCAAGTCAAAAGAAGAGACAGAAGATGGAAGCAATAAAGGTAAGACTATGTCTGGCTTACAACACTAATTGCAAAGTTTATAGATACTTGAATTCTTATTTAACTACAAAAGCGTTTTTTAATGTAGTTTTTTTATTAATGATGTAGGCTAAGCAAGCAGAAGCTCTTAGTAGGAGACAAGAGGAAAGAAACAAAGCATTTATTCCACCTAAAGAAAAACCAGTTGTGAAACCTAAGGAAGGTAATGCTTGTTTTCCAACTCTTGGTATGCTGTAAAAGTCTGTTAGAGGAAAAGTAAACCCATAGTGGATTTGTCTGAAGCTCTCTGAGTGTTAAGAAATAACCATGTGTTTCATTAATTCTCTTAGCATTTCATTAATCACAAATCCTAGGGAAAAGCAATGACTGAGATAATTTATAATTTAGTAGCGGCTAATGCCTATTTAAGAGTATCCCAGATTGACAGTCCCTTCCTGACCTCTGTGCTGAGGAAGGACTCTGTTGTGAAAGATATAAACCAGAGCAGTGAATCTTCTGTAAAAAAAAAAAAAGTTGTACTTTCTTTACTTGTGTGATCTGTGGCTTAAAATTTGATTCCTGTACGGTTAACGTGGATTTCTCATCACTTGGGCTAAAAGACACCAACAAAGTAGCAGGATGATCTTTCTTACTCAGGGGCTTTTAAAAAGACACTCAGAGAAAACACGCTGATGCCTTTTCTTCTCATTCCTAGCCTCATTTTGATCTGTCTTCTCCTCTTTTGCATTTTCTTTTCCACTAGTAACACGTGTAGTCTTCTGTAAGGTAACTCTCCAAAGTGGTCAGTGGCACAGTGAGGGGAGGGAGGTCACCAAGCAGCACTGCACATGACCTGTTGGTCAAAGCCAGATGTAACATTACTATTTTGTTAATTTATATCAGTGTTAACAGCTTTAAAAGTATTGTAGTCTACTATTTAGATCCTTGGTTATATAAAAATTAAAAATATCATAAGCATTATAATTTCTAGTTTGTACAATCTGTCAGTTATGTACTCTGAAGGTATTCAATAGCTAGTTTAATCTCAATAGCTAGCTAAATCTCAGTTTATTACTGATTAAAGTGTAGCTATTCCACTCTAGTGGAGGCTTTAAGTCTGCTCTCAAGTTGCTGGGTTGTTTGATGACGTTTTAGCTTGTGGTTCTTTTATGTCCTGAGTGCTGTTCTTTAAATAATAAGAAAAAGTTGCATTTTTTTCACTGCTTTTCTCTGTTTTGTTCACACTTTTTGTGCTAAACACATGGGGTTGGGTTCTGTTAGGAAGACTTCCAGATACTCTCAGATTATTGTCTTTATTACCAAAATCTTGTTAAATGAAATACTACTTGTCATTAATTGAATATTCAGAAAACTAAGTTTTTTAAGGAATACTCTAAAGTTCCAAAATATGGAAAAGAATATAAATAAACATAATCGTATCTCAAACAATTTAAGGGAAAACATGTAATTTTAATATAGTTGAATCCAGTAATTGGTTCAAATAAAGTGTAATGCCATTTTCGTGTATATTTTCACTAATGTATTTTTAAAGTACTTTGTTTTCTCCTAGTTAGAAGAAATTTCTAACTAACTTTCCTTTAACTGTTTTATATTTTATAACATCTTTCAATTGTAACAGTACTCTGATATTATTGTCTTATAGATGTATTCTTTATTTGTTATAATCTAAAGAATTACATGTATTGTTTTTATTTAGCTTCTACTGAAACTAAAATTGATGTGGCCGCCATCAAGGAAAAGGTTAAGAAAGCAAAGAGTAAGAAACTGGGAGCTCTTACAGCTGAAGAAGTTAAGCTTAAAATGGAAGCAGATGAAAAGAAAAAGAAGAAAAAAAAGTAACATACAAAAAAGAAAACAAAAAACCCTGAGCTAGAATTTATTAAGCTATCTCCTTTTGTAAAGGATTTTGAGATACTAGGGCATTAGTTGCCTTATCCATGAGAAGGAATACCCTGATCACTTTTTTCTGAGTTTGTTTTGTTCTTTATATAAACAGCAATTCTTTATAAATTGTATTCTCCATGTTTTTTGAAAAATTTTATACTAGAAGGTGGTATATATGTGTTTATGTGCATTGCACCTCATCTATTCCAGGCAGGTTTTGTCTAGGCATGGTTTTAGGGGTAATTCTTAAGGTTGTAAAGATTTTTGCAATGTGGCTACTGTAATTATCCATCAAATCCAATGTCTGAGGCCATTGGTTAGTCTTTAAATATAATCTTGTCCCAGCATTTGGTTTTGAGGAAAACAGATTTTTTCAGTGCTCTAATGGCAACAAGTAAACATTTAGGTTTATCCCTTTTTGTAATCTCATTTTACATTTTGTTCCAAGATTAATCCATAATCCCAAAGTGCAAGGCCTTTTAAATTAATTCCCTATTCCAATATGAGTCTGAGGAAGTAGTAAACCAGAAAGACATCAAATTTGCAAGAGAACAGGGAAAACCAGATATTTAGAGTTGAAGCAGCATGCAACACGTTATATAGAAATGTTTTTACTGACGAGGGCCAGGACTCATCTAAATCTAGCTCACTGATTTCACATATTTAGAAGCTAAGGCATACAGGGGATAGGTTACTCACTGAAAGTCACAGCTGTGGCAGCTTGAAAACAATGCTTCTTCATAAAAAGTGGAAAGTAAAGATGAGTTTATCTTATAATGTTAGGAAATTGAACCATTTCTTCTTTTGAATGAGGGTTTGCTGTAAATTAGAAATACACCCAATTTTTATTTATTTTTTAAAGCCATGTATGAATGAGGCTTTTTTCCCCCTGGATTGTATTAGTTCAGAAGAACTAAATGAGGTTATTTGTGCTTGACCAAACTGATAATTATAACACTCAGTATTAGGATTGGTGGAGTAACAATGAGGAAAAGAGATGTGTATCTGTTACGTGGAAATATTGGCCAGTCTGGAAACACAATAGAGTAGTAACCTGTGAAACAAACATAAAATATCCTCTTAAATGTTATTCCTCATAATGCAGTAACATAGCTCAGATAGATCTTATACAAGTTAAGGTTTATATACATACGTGTCACTTTGTCTCGTTGTGGGTTAGCTATAAAAATCAGAAGAAAGAAAAAAATTAATAGATACTGGTGAGCCTTTGTTGTGTTTTCTTTTTAAAAGCCAAGTCTCTTAATTATAACCATTGACTGTTGCAATCAACTTGTGTATATAACCTTTATATATAAACTTTTTATATACCACTACTATAAATGGAAAATCATTTTATCATTTTATATAACATAACCGGCAGATAAATGTAATTAAAATAAAACAATTAAAAATAAGTAGTAATAATCAGTGTGAGCATTATTAAAATATTTATTAAAATATTTTCCAATTTGTTAAAATATTAAAATATTTTCCTGAAAATAAGTTTCTCCTGTGAAGAATGATACTATCTATGATCAGTCAGTAATGAAGAGACAGTGGCGTCTCATACATTCCAGTCTGTCATTAGTATATCAGTAGGGCATTTGGATATCAAAGTCCTATTTACTCCTCTCCTTCCACTGAGCTTTATTAAGATTTTGACATTCAGAGCACTGGGAAGAGAATTCCACATCTGCCATAGCCTTCTTTTACTTTTTAAATGGTCACACACCTCTTTTACACTGGTTCTATGCCAGCTGCTGTTGCATTCCTATGGTGGAATCCATCAAGGAGCTGACCCTCTGGTACTCGTGAGCATCCCTGGTCCTCATACCTGGGCTTTGTCTGTGGTGAATTGCCACGAAGCTTCTGCTTCTTTAACTAACTTTTCTTGGCAGTTATATCCGTGAAATCAAGGTATGATATGCTTGCTAGTTATATTTTTTCTTACATATATATTTTTAAAATGTTAAACATTCAACTTTTGAATATTGAAATAAATGTCATCCATACACTAGCTGAAATCAGCTTGTGTACCATTGGTGTGCCCAGCACATTTTGCAAAACCATCCTGATTTGGCCTCCATTGGTATTTATTGAACCTACCAGTATCTAGAAGACCGCAAAGGGATTTTTTCCTCCAGTGTTTGCCATAATTTGTCAGAGACGAAATCTGATAAATAAAAGCTTTTATCCTCTAACCCTTACCCCCTTGCAAATTAGTGTGCGTTTTCCTTTGTTTCTCTTAAGAGCCCAGGGGCTTTTCATTATTGGACTACAGCCTTAATTTTCTGAATTTTATCCCACAAGGTTAGAGACCATTTCAAGCTAGATCTCTAAGATCAAAAGCTAAAACTCCAGCAGTTTTCTTCTTGTTATCATTGTGCTGCTGGTGGTGTTACTGTCTAGATTTTTATAGAGAATGATTTTTTTAGGAAATATGCAAATTAGCAATTATTTGCCTTCTAGACTAGGCACTTTGGTTACAAAGTTGAATTAGGCATAATTCCTGCCTGTTTGGAATTCAGAGTCTAGTGGGAAAGACAGCTAACCAGTGGCAACAGTTAAATTACTTTTTACATAATTTAAAATTATTGTCTCAGTTTTCATCACAGATTCTAAAGAAGCATGAGTCTTGTTTATGAGCATAAAAACATATCATCTAAAACTTTGGGCATAAAGAAGACACCAAAATACCAAGAGTGAACTCAAGATCTGAGATTACAGGAAGGATGAATTTGGGGATAATAGATAATATTTATTGAGTGATACTGTATGCCAGGCACTTGTTCTAGATATAATTTTTTTTCATTCGTGTCACGAAACCTGTGAAGAGGTGCCACTGTCTACATTTCATTAATGAGGAAACGGGTCCAGACACTTGCCCAGCGTCACAATGGTGGAACTGAAAATTGAACTCAGAAATATTGTTTCTAAAAATCTGTGGTTTTAACTCTTATGTCATACTGCCTAACTTGGAAAAAAAAAAAAAAAAGACATGCTTTCGTAGTGTTGGAGTAACATGAAAAATTCAGTTAACATATTGGTGCTCTGAGAAGGGATTTGTTGCACTATGGCTACATGTTAGTGAGTTGTCTAAACAAAACTAATTTTGAGGGAAAGAATGGTTGAACTGGAGAGAAATGACTGGCTCAGAAAGCCGGTAGTAAAAGCGTCTCTGTAGCTGGAGTAAAAATGAGAACTCAGTGTTTACAAATCAGGAGGAAGGGAAAAGTAGTTGAAGAGAATTTTATAATTTTAAACCCGGAAGGGACCTTAGGAAACGTGTAAGCAATGCAACACTTTGGCCAAACAAAAATTTATGCCATTAAACTCAGTCCACTCTACCCTCCTGCTCCTAGCACCCCACCCCAGCCCTGCAGCCCCGAGGGGTACATGGTTAACAGATCTGGACACAAAAGTCCTAGAGGATTTGCACGACTGCAATAGCTCGATTGAGGTTTTCCTTCACACCATGGCAAAAAGTAAAAAAAAAAAAACATGGATGGAAAGGAATGTGTCTGGGACAGTAAGCATAAATAGACTCTTGGCCAATTATGTATTAAGATTTCAAAGTTATGTAAAACATCCTTGGAAATGTATCTTCATTGGCCTACACTGTTCCTCATTAAATGCTGTCTAACTAGTAAAAAGTGTCACGTTGCAGCTTTATTTCATTTATCTAATTCTACAGATGAAAATGCAAGTCTTGAGTGCTTGGACAGGTAGTATCACACAATTCAGAATTCTTTTGGTTAACTTTGTTATACAAATTTTTTATCTTGCTGAAATTAGCAAATCTTGGGTCTACAGTTTCCCAGCATCAGAGTCGTTTGTTGTTTTTCTGATTAGTGCTAACTAAAGAATATTATTTGCTTCTTTAAATTTCTCTTGAACCATATATTCATTCCCAGGACAGTAAGCCATTCGTTTGCTACCTGATGCCACTTTCCCTGAAAATAGCTGTTAGGATATAACAAATGTTTGCATTCTTAGCTCTGTAGAAAGTTACAAGAGTTTTGAACACATTGTATTATTGGTAGATTGCTCCTTTTACTCACCGCAGAGATTGTCCAGACATTTGTCATTACTGGGGCAGGCACTGCATGTGGATCCTTTTTTATATGGCCAGGTTGGGTAATTGCCTCTGTGAAGTAGAGGAAAACTGTCCATTAGGAGAGTTTTTGGTTTCTTTTTTTTTTTTTTTTCCAATTGCAATTTATTATGGTCCTTGGCTAAATCCTAGGATGGAAGTCCACAGATTCAGAGGGTTGGTAAGAGAAGAGGAGAGGGGGAAGCAGAAATGGAAGCCTGCTGATATTTGCAGAGTTCATTCTAGGTGCCTGTGTTTAGGAACCTATGTCTTAATCATCTCAGTTAATTCTTAAGACAACTCGGGGAGGAAGTTATTTTTATTTCAATTTTACAGATAAGGAAACTAAACCTCTAAAAAATTAAGTAACTTGCCAAAAATCACAAGGTACAGATGTCAGAGTCAGAACGAAACCTAGATTTGTCTGATTTCAGAGCAGTACTCCCTCTACATACTGTCTGGCCTGTGTGATCACTGTCATCCAAAAAACTGTCCATCTTAGAAAAGCTACCATGACCCACATTTTTGTTCTCAGTCTAGCAAACCTCCATAGTTTTTATTGGATAGGAGCCATTTGGCTGGGGAAAGGGCTTTCCAAAAGAATGTAACAAGAAATATGGGGGAGTTTCTAAAATGTAATTTTTCACATAAAAGATGTGATATGAATAATAGATAATAATTACTGAATACTCTTTGTGTATGAGGCACTGTTCTAAGCATCCTCGAATGAATCAGTCTTCACAATAACCCTATGAGGAAGATACTATAATTTTTTTAATCCTCATAGCTAGAGGCTGAGGCACAGTGTAAGTAATTGACCAAGATCACAGATTAGGAAATGAAATAATAACCAAACATTTTATATCCCCACGAATATCTCTGGAGTAGTAATGATGAAAGGCTGTTCATTTATTTCAGTGAACGTACCACTGCTCTAATCTTTTTTGGAACTCTACTTTTGGAAAGGAGTTCTTAACTTTTTCATGTCATGTACCCTCTGGCAGCCTGGTGGAGCGTATGGGCTCTTTCTCAAAATAGTTTAAAAATACCTAAAATAAAGTTCATAGGATTATAAAGGAAACAAATTAAGTTGAAATAGTTATTAACATGTTAAAAATATTTGTGATATACAATATGTACTTCTCTATTAAGTATTAGGTAAGAACTAGCAGGGAGTCTAATAATTACAGTAATTTCAAGGTAGTGATAAAAACTATTTTGAGAGAGATGCAGCAACTAGAAAGTGATATGAACATATCTGTGATAAAGATACAGGTAGTGCAGTACAGTCATAGCTATTGCTGATAATGATTGGAGTGTTATCTTCATAAGGAAATGTTACTTTCAATAGAAGTTAGTGAAAAAGATGTAACTTTTTTCTAATCCAAGTTCATGGACTCCTCTCTTCATACTATACATTAATCTTCAGAGTTGAGACATTACTTTTTATTAACACCTCATTTCCAACTGAAAAGATATGTTCAAATCTCGTTTGGCTCCAAATTAATTCCGGTTGTCTCAGATTAACACTCATGCTTATGCTACCCTGTGGAAAATAGTCAAAGGAATATAGTACAGATTCTGATAATTATAAAAGATATCCAAAATGGACATTAATCATTGGAGTATCTTTCATTGTTAAAAAGCACAGTACTCATTGAGTAGTTAAATTCTAGAACGTTTTTAATGCAGTCATTTATGCTACTTCATACTTTAATTGTGCCTTCCATACTATAAAGAAGAGGGGAAAATTGCTACTTCAAAAACAAGCAAAAAACAAGGCAGTTGTGACTTCTAGGGAAATAGAATTCATCTTGGGAGAAACATGGTACTGGAAAGGCCTGACTTTTGTCTAGATGGGAATGATTAGGACAAAGATACCTACAGTCTCCCAAGGTAACAAATAAAAGCAAAAATAAACAAATGAGACCTAATCAAACTTACAAGCTTTTGCGCAGCAAAGGAAATCATAGACAAACGAAAAAAACAAACTATGGACTGGGAGAAAATATTTGCAAATGATGCAACCGACGAAGGGAAGCTCATACAACTCAATAACAACAACAAAAAACCCCCAAAATGGGCAGAAGATCTAAATTGACATTTCTCCAAAGAACACATGGAGATGGTCCAATAGGCACATGAAAAGATGCTTAAGATCACTAATAATTAGAGAGATGCAAACCAAAACTACAATGAGGTACCACCTCACACCGGTCAGAATGGCCATCATTAAAGAGTCTACAAATAATAAATGCTGGACAGGGTGTGGAGGAAGGGGAACCCTCCAACAGTGAGGGTTTACATTCCCTCACTGGGAATGTAAATTGGTACAGCCACTATGGAAAACAGTATGGAGGGTCCTCAAAAAACTAAAAATAGAGTTGCTATATTACCCAGCAATCCCACTCCTGGGCATATATCTGGACAGAACTATAATTCAAAAAGATACATGCACCCCAATGTTCATTGCAGCACTGTTTACAACAGCCAGGACATGGAAACCACCTAAATGTCCATCTACAATGAATGGATAAAGAAGATGGAAGATGTGGGTGGGTGTGTGTGTGTGTGTGTGTGTGTGTGTGTGTGTGTGTGTAATACTTCTCAGCCATAAAAGAACAATGAAATAATGTCATTTGCAGCAACATGGAGGGACTAGAGATTATCAAAGTAAGTGAAGTAAGTCAGAAAGAGAAAGATAAATACCATATACTATCAGTTGTATTTGGAATCTAAAATATGACACAAACTTACCTACAAAACAGAAACAGACTCATAGAGAACAGACTTATGGTTGCCAAGAGCCGGTGGGGACATCAGGGAGGGATGGAGTGGGCGTTTGGGATTAGCAGATGCAAACTATTACATACATGTATAGCTGAATCACTTTGCTGTACACCAGAAACTAATACAACACTGTAAATCAACTATACTTCAATAAAATAAATTAAAAACACAGAAAGACAAAGGGACCTAAAGTATTCTGCCCAATAAAGAAGTAGGAAGTTGGTTGCCTGTCAGGGCCTCAGTTGTCTTATCTGCAAAACAGGGGTAATAGTAGAACTTACAGACTTTTTATGAAGATTAAATAAGTTTAATATATGCAAAGCACTTAGAACTGTGCTTAGTACATAGTAAGCTTTATACAAACATTATGGCATTGTTTTTAATTACTGTAATCATGTTTAAAATTTCAATGCCATGGAAAATGCTGATTTGTAATTTTAAGTAAAAAGAAAACATGTATTTCCATTATCTCAGTTTTCTAAGTATGTGTACAATGCATAAGCACACATATATAAGTTTAAAGGAAGTTGGAGGAGAATGTCATGTGTCTTCCCATTTTCCAAAGGGAGAAAAATGATGTCTGTTTCAAAAACAAAACTATCAAAAGTAAATGAAATAAGTTATATAAATTGAGAAATTCAATTCAGAGTGGGTTTTTGTTTTGTTCTGGTTTGAAAAGTTTTTAATAAGTTAATAAATATAATGGAATATTAATCTTCCCATCTTGTGGTGTTATTACAATAGCCAATTAATCTATGTCCCTGAAAACATTTTAGTCCTCCTACTCTTAAAAATGTGTTCGTGGGTCTTCCCTGGTGCCTCAGTGGTTGAGAATCTGCCTGCAAATGCAGGGGACACGGGTTCGAGCCCTGGTCTGGGAGGATGCCACATGCCGCGGAGCAACTAGGCCCGTGAGCCACAACTACTGAGCCTGCGCGTCTGGAGCCTGTGCTCCGCAACAAGAGAGGCTGCGATAGTGAGAGGCCCGCGCACCGTGATGAAGGGTGGCCCCCGCTTGCCACAACTAGAGAAAGCCCTCGCACAGAAAGACCCAACATCGCCAAAAATAAATAAATAAATAAAAATTAAAAAAAAAAAACCCAAAACACCAAAAAAACAAAACCAGAAACAAACCTTTCTTTACTCAGTGTCTTCTAACTCACCTTTCACTCAACTCCCAACCCACCACCAACAGCATCCCCCGGCCCCACTCAGACCGTGCTCACCACTGAGCCCCCGACTTATTGCACTGGGGCCATCTTTCGGATTTCCCGGGACAGAAAATATGTATTGTTTAAGTGGGGAGAAGAGAACTAACCTGGAGATTCTGGCTTTATGTTGTTCCTAGTACAAAACATCAAGGAAAAAACCCCACCGAGGACCCAACACAGCCAAAAATAAATTTAAAAAATAATAAGAAAAACCAAATGACATTCAAAAAAATGTAAAAAAAAATGTGTCCGTGTGTTTGTGTTTATGTAGTGTTTATAAAGGTGTACACACAGACACACACAAACACACAAAGAAAAAGGTATCAGAATGTAAATAGAGTAGATCTCTGGGCAGAGGAATTAAGGGTAACGTTAATTTTCTCTTTTACACTGTCTTTATTACCCAGATTTATTTTCTATAATGAAGATAAATACTTCTAAAATAGTTTTTTTTTTCCCCAGAAAGAGGTTAATTTGGGCACTTACGCTGGTCCATAGTTGCATATAAAATGTGCTCCATTGCGAAGACTATCAAAGCCAGAAACTCGAGAACAAAACTGTACTGCACAGCCAACTTTGTAACTATCTGCCCAAACAATCTGAAAGAAAATACGGATTGTTAAGAAGAGAGAGATACTAAAATGAACACTTGAGTATGAATAGGCCTTCTTAAACACAGTGAGGCATATTAACTCTACTTAGGTAAAGCAGTTACCACCAGGGAAGTTTTAGGTAGTCAGAATTTGGTTGGAAAGTGTGTGTGTGTATGTGTGTGTGAAATAAACAAATAATAACAGCTAATTTTGACAGCTAGTGCAATGAAGAAATAAAACAGGCTAACAGGATAGAGTGACTGCTAGGGAGGAAGAGGGCTGCTTTCACTTGGGTGTACAGGGAAGGCGTCTTGAGTGTGGACGCGGCATTTGAAGTGAGGCCTGAATGATGAAGAGGCAGCGCTCAAACCGTGCAGGAGACCAACTGATGGAGGAAGAGCATCCGTGCAGAGGGGCCTTGGGGCAAAGGCCCTGGCGTGGAGTCTGCCTGCGTGCCAGAGTGGCAGAAAGAAGGCAAGCAGAGGGGCTTCCCTGGTGGCGCAGTGGTTAAGGATCCCAATGCAGAGGAGCCGGGTTTGAGCCCTGGTCCGGGAAGATCCCACATGCCGCGGAGCAACTAAGCCGGTGCACCACAACTACTGAGCCTGCGCGCTAGAGCCCGCGCGCCACAGCTACTGAAGCCCGCGCACCTAGAGCCCGTGCGCCACAGCTACTGAGCCTGTGCTCTAGAGCCCGTGAGCCAACTACTGAAGCCGGCGCGCCTAGAGCCCGTGCTCCGCAACAAGAGAAGCCACCGCAATGAGAAGCCCGCGCGCCACAACGAAGAGTAGCCCCCGCTGGCCGCAACTAGAGAAAGCCCGTGCGCAGCAACGAAGACCCAACATGGCCATAAATAAATAAGTAAATAAAGGCAAGCGGAGCTGGGATCCAGGAGTGGGGGAGGATCACAGGCAATGCGGTCAGAGATAGAGGAGCAGCTCATGGGGAATCTTGTAGTGGAGGGAGGGAGTCCCTTTTTCAGGTCTTAGGAAGGTCACTTTGGTTGTTAAACTAGATGGACTGAGAAGAACAAGGGTGAAAAGAGGGAGGGAATTCGGGAGACCGCTTCACTGGTACTGGAAAGAGCAGATGGTGACTCTCACTTCGGTGATGGTAGTGGGGTTCCCTAGAATTGACCAGGTTCATGGTTCAGCTTAGGGGTAAAGCTGAAGGAATTTGCTTTTGGTTTGAGGGTGAGGTAAGAGGGAAAGACAAAAATCAAGTTAATGTTTGGGTCTGAACAACATTTCCTGAGACGGGGAAAATGAGGGAAGGAAGAAGTGGGTGGGAACACAGACAAGGGGTTCAGTTCCTGCTACTCTTGAGATGCCCGTCAGATGACCATCTGCAGGTCAGAGGGTAGAGCATGGCTCGAGACACAAACCTGGAAGAAGTGGGAATGGATTACATCTTGCAAGCAAAGATAATACAGATAAACAACTAAATGAGAGCATGGGATAAAGGAAAAAAAAAAAACAGCCAGCAAAACATTGAAAAGGAGTGGCTGGTGGCATAGGAGGGAAAGCAAGAACAGGGCCAGCTTCCGGGAGAGGTATGTGCTGTCTCACTGGACCCCGTGATCAGAAGGGCCCCATACTTGGTTTAATTCAGTGCTGTCACGCATTTTAGCACTTTCAGTGGCACTTTTCCCGTGATTTTTGAACAAGGGGATCCACGTTTTCATTTTGCATTAGGCCACACAAATTACACAGCTCATCCGGAGACTGTTTGCTGTAATAGAAGGCTGAAGAAAAAAGTATTTAAAGTATTAAAAAAAAAATCTAGTATGTGGATTTAAGCCAGCAATTAAATGCACTCCTTTTTACAGTGATATGAAATTGAATTTTAAATTATTTTTACATATATATATATTTAGCAACTTTGTGACTAGTTGTACCAAATACAGGGAGATGAATGAGCTGGAGCCAGTGGGTGCCTTCACAAAATGTAGAGAAAAGCAGTCAAGAAACCATTAGGCTAGGGTTTTGAGCTCTGGGAAGGGGAAGCAGAGGGTGCTCAGGGGGTTTACAGCAGGGGTCCTGCTCGGAGTTAGTGAGGCCGATGCTGAAAGTGAGCTGGTCTGGGAGGCCAGAGAAGATTCCCAGCAGAGGGCACACCTGTGTGAACCAACCCCGGGTGGGAAAGACTCACAGAACTGAGACAAGGCCGGTGTGTCTGCTGAAAAAGGTCAAATTTACTCAAAAAAAAAAAAAAAAAAAAAAGAAAAAGAAAAAAATATCTATTAAGAACAGCTCTCTGGGGAGAGAGTGTAGAGTAGGGGAAGAGGATTAGGATGGAGGCAGCTCCTCCACAGCTTGTGGATGGAGTAGGAGATGGGGGAGGAGCTAGGGAGGGGTGGGTTTACTCAAAAAAAAAAAAAAAAAAAAAAAAAAAAAGAAAAAGAAAAAAATATCTATTAAGAACAGCTCTCTGGGGAGAGAGTGTAGAGTAGGGGAAGAGGATTAGGATGGAGGCAGCTCCTCCACAGCTTGTGGATGGAGTAGGAGATGGGGGAGGAGCTAGGGAGGGGTGGGCAGCATCAAGGGGGCTGGGACACTTTGCATTCTGTCCTCCTCCTTGTGTGACAACTGGGGAGGAGCTAGGGAGGCAGGTACTGGTCTCCCACAGAGGATCAGTGCTCTCCTTTGGTGAAGGACGGCCCTCCCTGGTTGAGGTGGGGTGTCTCCCTTCCCATCTCACACCCTGGAATCCCCTGCAGGGAACTCCGGGTAACCAAGTAAATCAGGCCTCCATCTCCCCGAGAGCACCTAGTTTTATGGCCGTTCATTCTCAGGTTTGATGCTTGTACTTTAATTTCCCAATCATTTTTGTATTTAAATTTCTTCATTTCTATTCACTGCATCTCAAAGTGACTTCCTCTGGGGTGCTTTGTTTAAAATGCAGATTTCTGGGCCCATCTCAGTCCTACTGCATGAGAGTCACTGGAATTGTCCTTGAAATCTGTATTTTTTAAAAATTGAGATATAGCTGACATACAAAATTATATTAGTTGCAGGTGTACAATGTAATCAGTGATTCAGTATTTGTATATATTGCAAAATGGTCACCACAATATCTAGTTAACACCTATCACTACACATGGTTACAAGTTTTTTCTTGTGATGAGAACTTTTAAGATATACTCTTAGCAATTTTCAAATACATAATACAGTATTGTTAACTCTAGTCACCATGCTGTACATTACATCCCCAGGACTTATTTATCTTATAACTGCAAGTTTGTACCTTTTGACCACGTTCACCCATTTCACTCATCCCCCACCTCTGGCAACCACCCATCTGTTTTCTAAGCGTTCGTTTTATTTTTTTAAGATTCCACACATAAATGAGATCATACGGTCTTTGTCTCTCTCTGTCTGACTTACTTCACTTAGCATAATACCTGTAGATCTATCCATGCTAATGACCAGATTTCCTTAAGGAAAATGTAGTATATTTATATACACACAGGTACACACACACACATATTGGAACATTATTCAGCCAAAAAGTTTCCCTATTTTAACAAGTTCCTCAGGTGATTCTTATGCGTGCTAACTGGCCATGTTGGGAGTACGATCTCCTGAGTCAATCATTTTATATTTTGATCCTTTAGTCTTTGAGCACTTTCCTCCAGTGTTGTATCTCAAGTCTCAAGTACTCTTCATCTTTGGGTTCCTCCCACACACTTAATGCTTTATACGCTATTTCTTTTATTCTACCTTCTTTTACATTTCTGATCTCTTTTTTCCAAGACAGTGCAAATGTTAGTTACCATTCATCTTGTGTTTTAGTTGGGCTCTCTTTAAATCAGGCTGTAATTAACATAGAGGCCATCCTTTTTAGGTTATGAATTTTGACAAAAGCATACAGTTGTGCAGCCGCCACCATATTCAATATCTAGAACATTTCCCCAAAAGCTCCCTTGTGCCCCTTTGTGGTCAGCTCCCACCCCCAGCCCCTGGCAATCACTAATCTATTTTCTGTCCTTGTGGTTTCACTTTTTTCAGAATGTTATCTAAATGGAATCAGTTTAAATGTAGCTTTTTCAATCTGGCTTCTCTCACTAAGCATAAGCATTTGAGATTCACTCATGCTGTTGAATTCATTACTAGTCACTCTCCTTTTCATTGCCAAGTAATATTTATTGCATGGATGTATCAGTTTACTTATCCATTCAAGTTGGCCTCTTTTTAATAGCTTCATGGGCATTCAGGTTCTGGGTTCAACTCTGTGGGCTCTGGGGTTACAAAGACCAAGTTTATATTTCAGCTCAGCCACCCACTGTGTGACCTTGGCCTCAGCTTCCTCTCTATTAAATGAGGGTAACACCACCTACTCCACAGGCTTATTTTGACATTTTAAATGGGCTAATAAGAAAGTGATTAGAACAGCTTATGGAACATAGCAAGCTCTCAGCAGATGTTCATGTTTTATTCTCTTATGACTAATTTTCTTCTTTAAAAATTTGAAACTTTTTTTTAATCAGGCAGATTCCTGTTGCATGTTTTCATTTTTTTAATATGGTAAACAAAAATAATTTAAAAACATTAAGAGCTACTCATTGAGAATTTTCCTAGTGGCCGGGTAGTGTTCAGCATGTTACATGCAACATGTTTAACCTCATAACAAATCAATAAATACATACTGCCCCAGTTTTTCCTAGATGAGGGGTGGAACCTAATGCTACTTGACCACAAAGTGCTGTGAGGACAGTACGCGCCCTAAGCAAGATGCTTCCAGAGTGCCTTCCTTCTTAGCAGAATCAGCAACCTATACCTAACAAAAACATTGCATCTGGGGAACCCAACCTAGTGGGGACAGGCATGTCTCTTCCTTCTAGCTAACAACCCCTTTACACCATCTTCCCCTTTCAATTCTCAGTAGGAGTCCATCTGACTCATTATCAGTAATATGCAGCATGTACAAAATCAGCTAGACAAACAGTGAAACATCGCACACTTCCGTTGGTTCTGGGAGGGTGTAAAAATAAAAATTTCAACGGGTGGGGATAAAACGAAATGAGATCAATAGTGCCATCTAGTGGGCATTCTTAGCACTATCAAACCTGAGCTGCTGCCCACCCAGCTATTTTTTAAAATATTTATTTAGTTATTTGGCTGCACCGGGTCTTAGTTGTGGCACGCGGGATCTTTTAGTCACGGCACGTGGGATCTAGTTCCCTGAGCAGATTAATTTCCAGCATGAATTTAAAATGGTCCCCTGCACTGGGAGCGTGGAGTCTTAGCCACTGGACCACCAGAGGAGTCCCCCCGCCCAGCTATTTAGGTCAAACTATTTCCAAACTTTACAAAGATGAACTGTCGGCAACAAAATATCTAACCTAAATAATCTTCCATATTAATACACCAGAATTCTTCCACAATTTAAATCTCTAGTGAAGACAGAACTAAAGCGTTGAGTTAACATGTCAACAAATATCACACTTTCATGAAGTAATAATGCACCTGGGGGCTTCCCTGGTGGTGCAGTGGTTAAGAATCCGTCTGCCAATGCAGGGGACATGGGTTCGATTTCTGGCCTGGGAAGATCCCACATGCCGCAGAGCAACTAAGCCCGTGCGCCACAGCTAGAGCCTGCGCGCCACAACTACTGAAGCCTGTGCACCACAACTACTGAGCCCACGCACCCCGACTACTGAAGCCCATGCGCTCTAGGGCCCGCGTGCCGCAACTACAGAGCCCGGGTGTTGCAACTACTGAAGCTCGCGCACCTGGAGGCCGTGCTCTGCAACAAGCCACTGAAATGAGAAGCCCGCGCACCGCAATGAAGAGTAGCCCCCGCTCGCCGCCACTAAAGAAAGCCCACACACAGCAACGAAGACCCAACGCAGCCACAAAATAAATAAATAATGCATCTGAATCTATTGTCTTTACTCTGTACAACCACTGCTCACTGGCCAAAATCTGAGAATAGCTTGCTTTTTATTAACAATTAAGAAGAGGGTAAATGGGAAGTTATAAATACCCACTTGAGGTAATTTCCAGCATGAAATTAAAAGTACAACTGAGTAATCTTGGACCTCCCAGCAAGATTTCTTGCAAGGATAAAAACAGGAAGTCTTCAATCAAGCTGTCAGAGCCTTCTTCCAATTGATGGAGAAACAGCTCATGGAAGAAATCTAAACTTTGTTCAATGACTACTAAATACTACTACTTTACTAGATAAGCAACATATATCTGAATCTCAGCTCTTCCTCTTACTAGCTAAATGACACTGGGATAACAACTTCTTGACCCCTCTGAGCCTGTTTATTCATCTATGGATAATAGCATCTCTTAGAGGTGCGTGGTGAGAGTTCAATGAGATCTTAAATGTAGAGAGCTAAGTACCACATTCACTTAAAAAGTAGTTGCTGGTACTGCCTCTTCCCAGACCCAGGGGGTCCCTGGACATCCTCTCCATCATTTGAGTTGGGGGGTAGACTGTAGTGGTCTCTTAAAGATAACAGGTTAGGATCACTCACTTTGGGCTCTGCTACCTGTCTGAAAGGAACTGGATTTTAGGACATGTTTTCTTATGTCCCAAATATTAGCCCTCCTTTTTTCCCCCTAGATGCAAGGGGAAGATTTACAAGTAAGCTCTGTTAATTTGGGGAGGGCCATCTCTGAGATCTCGGGCCTCTATGACATAGAATGAAGTTTCCTCCTCTTGTTTTGACTTCCTAGAATGATGGACATGAAGTGTCTTTTAACTTGCAGGGTTTAGGAGACTGTTGTCAATTTAACAGTCTTTGGATCACTGTGTATTTGGTGGGTTAAGCTGCTTGCCATTCTTCTAAAATGCCAAGTTCATTTGTACACATTGTACATCTTCTACACCTTGTTAATTTTGCCTGGAGTTCTTTTTACATTCCTTTTCATTTGACAAACTCTCACTCAGTTTAAGAACCAAGTTATATGTCTCCTGCTGTTATGAACAAGTCCTGTGTCTCCATACCTCCCTTTGGCCAGGTCAGTTGCTCTGTCCCCATTGCTCCCATGGCACCCTGTCAGTTTCTGCGAGCTGCACTAGCTATGCGCTATAATACATCCACTTACACACGACTCTTCCAAATAAAAGTCCCCTCCTAAGGGTCAGGGGCCATCCCCAGCTGAGTCCCTCATTCCCTGCCCCACAAGCCATTTCTCCTCCCTCTCACTTCTCTGCGATGGTACTCCCAAGCAAAATCTTAGCACGTAAGCTATTATCTCAGGCTCTGTTTTTTCAGGAGTCTGGACTAAAACACATGACCTGTACCTGACAAAGTGCCTAGAATAGGGGAGAAGCTTAAACACTGACTGAGAGTCAGCACCTTCAGACTGACAATTACTTCTCGAGATTAATACCATAGTGCATAATGGCACCAGATACCACTTGTAGGCACTCTGGATTTAGCTTTCTTGCCCTTTAGGATTTGTGGGAATCCAATGAAATTTATTTTCTGGCTAAGTTTATTTGTTAATATAAACCAAAACTGATGGCTTATTGGGCAAGTCTAGGGGAGACCTTACTTATATTTCCAAGAAAGGGACCAAGGCTACTGATGATTTGATAGCTCCTCCTTGATTAAAATAACCTTAAGATGAAAATTTCACTGAAATCAACCCTTTCCCTCTCATTATAACAATTTCCTATAACTGTGCCAAACGTGTTTCATCTATAACACCACCAGTGAGGTCAGAATCTTTATAAGGCTGAACTATATTGACAGTTTTTCTACCAACATTTTGCTCTTTAAAAACACCTAATATTCCAAGTTAACTGGCTTGTTAGAAATGCTTTTGCCCTCAGACGTCACTTCAACCATTTTTTTCTACATTAAAACCAGTCAAACATAGGTTCACTACCTTTAGTTACTGGCTTGACAAGGACTGCCAGGAAATAAAATAAATAAAATGTGGCCAGTATAGGGAGGCAGTACTATTAAGAAGATTATAGAAGACTTTTCCTAGGGATTTGTTTCCACCATGTTGCAAATGTGAGTTAGAGTTAGGAAGCCAAAACCAACTTGAATTAAAAAAAAAAAAAATCTCATCGAGTAGCTCTGAATGTGGCTATTGAGACGAATACTGTAGATGTGGGTGCAGGGTAGCTACAGGATTATTTGTACAAATTTATATGTTGACCTCTCCACTGGGTCTGGGACTTTTTTTTTTTTTCCTCTTTATGTGGCACATCATAGATTCTTAGTCCATGTTTGAAAAACTAAGAGGATATGGAAGCATCAACTATTATGACCACAATTTCTTTTTTCTTTTGGCCACACTGCGCGGCATGCGGATCTTCCCCGACCAGGGATCGAACCCATGGCCGCTGCAGTGGGAGCGCGGAGTCTTAACTACTGGACCACCAGGGAAGTCCCCTTCAATTCTTGTTGCTGCTTCTGTCTGAGAGGCTTATTTCTCCCAGTTTTATAGGCCCAGAACAACTGACTCAAATTTCCTAGAGAACTCGTACCTGGAATACATCCATTCGCTCATAAGGTCCTTTGATTGCTCACAAATGGAACAAAATACCACGGGAAGACAGGTGTGATCAAAATTATTCAAAGGCTGTACAGATTGGCGGGCCCTCACATTTTACCTACGTCCATGTAACTACACTCTTCAAGCACTGTCTCCTCTGGTATTGGAGTCTGTTCCATTTATTTATTTTTAAAGTAAGCCTGTAACCCCTACTCTCTCCTATTTACAGGTACACTAGCTTACTCTATATTTTCCTTAACACCAGATTCCAGCTTTCTCCTCACCCTTGAAATGACGGCTTCAATATATAAGGCAGATCCTTACCTGAGTATAATGGCCACAGACCTTGTCACATTTCTGAGTCTTGAAGTCGTAGTACTGAATTTCGTTGTACCAGTCTGTGACAGCTGAAGACACAGAAAAGAGGGACAGAGACCCAGTCCAGAGGTTTTCTCCCAGTGAAGTGAAATTGGGGTGCAGCTTGTGGGGTAGCTTCAGCTGTCTGTTGTGGGCAAACTGACAGTTTCTTGCCCATGCTTTTGCAATTTGGGCTAGTACTGGGTCCCAAGTCTGCAGAAATAAATACGAAACACTAGGAGGGTCAAGAATGGAACCTGTTACCCAACACTGTAACCACAGTGAGCAAAGTGGGAATTTGCATGGGAGGTGAGGCGCGAGGTCCAGAATGGAGAAGGACCACAAACATGTAGGTCCTCCATATGGGGAGGATCATATTATGGTCTTCAAGTTTTGACTAGGGTTAGTGGGAGACATGATAATCTAGTTTCGAGGAATTTAGAATCAAAGTGAGTGACACAGGGCTTCCCTGGTGGCGCAGTGGTTGAGAGTCCGCCTGCCGATGCAGGGGACACGGGTTCGTGCCCCGGTCCGGGAAGATCCCACATGCCGCACAGCGGCTGAGCCCGTGAGCCATGGCCGCTGAGCCTGCGCCCCGCAACGGGAGAGGCCACAGCAGTGAGAGGCCCGCGTAACGCAAAAAAAAAAAAAAAAGTGAGTGACACAGAACAACATTTCACTGAAGGTCTATTATGCTGCAAAATAACATATGCTGGTTTCACATATTTTCTGTAATTTCATACCTACAATAGCCCCTATCATAAGAAGCTCAGAAAGGTTAAAAACCAGGCCAAAGCCACAGACCTAGGATTCAAACCCAAGGCTGACTGAATCAAAATCCTAGCCTTTCCCCCAGACGCCCTGCGGCCTTCCTGAGAAAGTCAATACTCTGCCGGCAGCAAAAAAAGTCAACTTAGAGACAAAAAACGAAACCAAAAAAACCTCACAAAAAGTAACAGGCAAAAAAGAGACATAAATTGCACCTGAGGACGTGTGCAAAGGACGCGTCCAAAAAAAGAAGTAAAGCATACTTGCTTTATAACAAGAACTGAGTAGGCAGAGCGAAACTGGGTTCGTTTTGATCACAGGTGGTGAATTTAAAGCACACCTTCATCACCGCAAGAGCACTGGTCAGGATTACCAAGGATTCACCACCAGAATCAATCCACATTAGTTGTTTTTTACTGACTTCTGCCACAAGCACTCATGTTTTTCTTACCATGTATAGCATATCACTGGCTTTTGGAGTCACTTCTGATCGGAACTTGTTGTGCATTCGAACACAGTCTTTGATGAAATCTTCATTTTCGATATCTGGCAAAGTATTTGCTGGAGAGGAAGAACCGGAGACCACAGAGAGCATCCAGGCTGTCACAGCAAGTGTGACTCGCATGCTCAGACTGTCTGGTGTGGAGCCCCGGAGGCTGGAATCCAGAGGCACTGCAGGTCCCGAGGGTCGGTGAGCCAGTTTTACAAAGCACAGTCGACTTCAGCTTTGAGAAAACGGAAAGCAGAACATGAGTTCATCACAAGTGTGAAGAAAAGGGTTTCTCCATATATGGTTTGCAGCTCGTTTTGTGCCCTTAACCCTGTCTTTTCGGTGGTTCTCAGTGACACAGCACCTATTACAACATGGATTTTTACGAGGCTACATCAGACTTTCTTTTGAGTTGGGGGATGTTTCCAAAGGAAGTTCTGGAATCTCCAGAAATAATAGTCCCAATTTTTACTGAGGTTCTGGTGGTTAAACAAAAACATCTCTTATTTCAATAAAGATCTTGCCAAATACTTTTGTAAAACATTTTTTTTTGGAGTCACATCAGCACACCGTGGTTAGAATATCTGGTTAACATCATCGCTCGACCTAGAATTCATTCACAATGGTGAATGTGATGGGGTTAAGTCGATTTTGTCCATTCCCCTCCTCCAAATGAAAAAAACAGTTATGTGAACTTTTGGAGGCAGTTGGCTACTGCTGCCAATGGATTCCTAATTTTGCAGCCTTTGCTAAACCTCTGTGTGCTCTTCGCCTAGATCACAACACAGAGCCTATTTCCTGGCCCTTCAGAGGCATTAATCTCCTTTGAAGCTTTAATATTACCTTTGTCCACACTCCAAATTCTTGGCTTACCTAATTTTGACAAACCTGTTCACCTATACTGCCATGAAAATAATGGGACTGCTGCAGGCATTCTAGGACAATCTTCTGCTTCTCAAGATATGTCCCTGTAGCATGTTTCTCATGCCAGTTAGCTCCTGCGGCATTAGGTGTGCCCCATGCTTCCATGCAGTGGCTGCAGCTGCCGCCTTGATTGACAAAGCCAGTGTGCAGGTTAGGCTCCCCTATTCATCTCTATGTTCCCCAGGTGGTGTCAGCTATTCTACAAGTTCAAAGGATACAGCAACTCTCTACACGGTGACAGGCCCCTTATGAGCTGACTTTCTCATCATCTTACATCGTTATAACCCTTTGAATCCAGCTACTTTACTACCCCTCCCTGATGGAGAGCCCCGCTGTATCACACATGATTGCCTCGCAGCCGTAGAAATGGTCTCAAAGCCACGAGAGGCTCTCTCAGACACCCCTTTAGGTAACCCAGACTGACTTCTATTTTGTGATGGCTCCCGTCAGTGCAGTTTCTTGGGAAACATAACTGGTTATGCTGCAGTTTCCCCTCGTGGGGCTCCTGCTGCATTCTGCTGCCACAGTAAAATCAGCCCAAGCTGCTGAGCTCATAGCTCTTACTAGAGCTTGTACCTTAGCAGAAGGGAAAACTGCCACTAGTTACACAGATTCCAGATGTGCTTCTGGAGTCTGCCTTGCTGTTGGCACAATTTGCAGATCCCGTGGCCTCTTAACTTCTGCAGGTACTCTTATTGCTAATGACCATATAGCAGCTGCCTTATTACAAGATATTCACCTCCCTTCTAAACCTGCTGTTGTTCATTGTTCAGACCATACCAAGGAAATGCTATATCTTTAGGAAATGATCAGGCTGACAGAGTTGCTAAAATCTAGCTCAAAAAGGACACCCTTATTCCTTCTCTACCGAATTTTTAAACTTGCCTTTATTCTTGACTGATTTTATCAAGGGTTAAGCAAATGCCCCGCAGTCTGAAAAAGGCAAATGGGTGCAAAAGGGTGCTAAACAATTACCAGATGGATACATCAGGCCAAATGGACTTCCTATAGCCCCCTTTCCTGAATCCTATTGGACTAGACGTGCCTCAGCCACAACAGTGGTAAAGACCTTTTGGCTTATATCCCATCAAGTGGGATATATGTGCAGATGGGGGAGAATTAAGGAACTATAAGACAATTGGTTTTGCCCCGGCATCCATAAAATTTCTGACCCAAGTATTTCCCTGTGCACTACTTGTAAATCTCCCCAAATTTCTGGGAAATACCTGGGATGCCCCAAGAAATCCTTCAAGGCCCACATTCCCCTTTGTGGCCCTCCAAATGAATTTTATAGATTTCCCCCCAGCTTTAGGCTATTCTCACTGTTTGGCTGCTGTCTACATGTTTCGTGGATGGGCTGAATCCTATTGGACTAGACGTGCCTCAGCCACAACAGTGGTAAAGACATTAATAACTGAGGTTATTCCTCACTTTGGCATTCCTTTATGGATTGAACCAGATCAAGGAACTCATTTTACAACATAAAAGAACTTGCTTGCAAAAACTCTGGGGTACTCATTACAATTTCAGACCCCATATCATCCTCAGTCCTCAGGGAAAGTGGAACGTAAAAATCTAGACATAAAAAAAACTTTAGAAAAGATCTGTCAAGAAACTGGACTTAAATGGCCAGAAGCTTTGCCCTTGGCCCTTATAAAGATCCAGAATACTCCAAATAGGAGACATGGACTGACCCCTTTCGAAATGGTCTTTGGATACCCAATGTCCATTGGTATTTCTAAACCTTCCATTCCTGGGTTAAGTGAAGATTATGGGAACTTAAGTGAACAACCTGATGATATGACTAGCTAGATACCACAACAAATGTACATGAAGAAGGTAAAAGGGGCTTGGCTTCCACCAACTGATAAGGCTCGCCATCCTTTCGACCAGGAGACCAAGTGTACATCAAGGTCTTGAGAAGAAAACATGTGCTGTCACCTCCCTGGGAAGGACCTTATGAGGTACTGCCAACCACCTACACTGTCGTCAAAAGGAAAATCCTCCTGGATCCATGCAAGCCATGCCAACGTAGGCCCAGAACATCCCTCTCAAGACAAGTGGGAGACAGATCCCCCAGGTGACTTTAAAAGATTTCCAGGGCCAATTCCCAGGCCCCAGAAGCAGCCAGCATCATGAAGTAGAGAGCTTTTCCCAAGATCACAGATCAAGAAGCCTCACTTTCACCTATCTCCCTTTCCCCACTTTTAAGACTCCCTATACACACACATTAAAAAAAAAAACAAAAAACACAAAAACACTTTTTCTTATTAACAAACCCTTTCTATGCATTTATTAATCATTTATTAGAAGGCTAGCTGGAGAGTGCTTGTCTCTATCTTATTTCTCCTCTAAGTCTCCACTCTGGGCTCATTTTCAACCTGTGTTTTGTTCTAACTAACCCTCCCTTACCCCCTTATGCTAATTTACCAAACAGCCTGACTGTTGATTATGTCAACATCTGGATAGTGCAAAAGAGCCTGAACTAGTCTTGGTTCCTGCTGATGTGAACGTGGTGGGCTAAGTACGTAAGATGGATGAGCGGCAGGGTATGATATCCATGACAAGAAAATCATCACTCTGCATCTTCTTTTAGTGAGTCATTTGGGCCCCAGAAAAAAATCTGTAGAAGCCCAGACTGTCCCTTACCCAGATAAATAGGTGAAAAATTTTCCCTTTGCATTAAAAGCAAACATGACACTGGACCTTTCTTGGGTGACATACCAGGACAATAATGCAAATCAAATTCTGTGGTTTGATTCCACAGATGACATCTTTAAACCTCTCAAGGAAATTGCAAATGACTCTAGCACCACCATTTTGGGAACAAATATCTGCCAAATCACCACATGTTCCGGATGTCTCAGAAGTCACCCTTGTACAATTTAGGATATTGCAGCTGCCTCCATGATTAAGCTGCCCCAAACCACAAACTATATACGGGTGGATAAAAAATCTGGACTTACTTTGGTTAGGTGACAGAAATAAGCTTTACAGCTGCCAAAACCAGACAACAGACCTCCTATATCAGCTATTTTGCAATCTGTTTCACTCTCACATGTTGACAGGAGCACATGGAGAATGGAGGCGTTTGGACACTACAGCACCACTGGCAAAAGTCATGGAATACCCCAGACCCTGGGAATTACAGCTTCCATTCTAACCTTGTCTGTAAACCACTCTAGTCTTTTTATTTTATGTGACAACCAAATATATAAAGGGTTCCTGACTAAGTGGTCAGGACCATGTGGATTTGGATACCAGTCTCCTTCTGTCACCAAATACTCCACCCTAAATGCCAGCCAAATTACAAACATGAGTTCCTTTGTTCATAAAGTTGTGCCACATAAACATGCTTGCCGAGAAATCACAGGGAATCTGCTGTGTATCACAATCCCAATGTCTTTTCAGCACTGAGCGTCTTATTCCCAAGCTTTAAACATTATGAATTGGAAAAAGCAATCTCTCTGCAGTAATGGAAGAAGAGTTCGATACCGCTATGCAAACCCTGAAAATACTCCAATCAGAAGTTAATAGCTTAGGGCTTCCCTGGTGGAGCAGTGGTTGAGAGTCCGCCTGCTGGTGCAGGGGACACGGGTTCGTGCCCCGGTCCGGGAGGATCCCACATGCCGCGGAGCGGCGGGGCCCGTGAGCCACGGCCGCTGACCCTGCGTGTCTGGAGCACGGGCAACGGGAGAGGCCACAACAGTGAGAGGCCCGCATACCGCGATGAGGAGTGGCCCCCGCTTGCCACAACTGGAGAAAGCCCTCGCACAGAAACGAAGACCAACACAGCCAAAAATAAATAAATAAATAAATTGTGAGAGGCCCGCATACCGCGATGAGGAGTGGCCCCCGCTTGCCACAACTGGAGAAAGCCCTCGCACAGAAACGAAGACCAACACAGCCAAAAATAAATAAATAAATAAATAAATTAAATAAACACACACACACACAAAAACCAAACTGCTTGAACACGGGAAATGAAATTTTAAAAAAGAGGGAGGTATTAATATAATATATGGCAACTCTTAAAAAGTAAAGAAACATTACAGAAACCTAAGGTGGAATTATTGTTGCCACTAAGATAAGATAGAAGGCCCCCTCCAAGAAGGGGCTATCACCATAGATAACTATAGTATAATACAAACTAGGTGTGATAGACAGGAAAGAACCTGGCAGGGCCTGTTTGATCAAAGTCTTCTTTGAGCCCCACTATCTCTAGATGTCCCAGCAAACACTTGTTTACCAAGCATTAACTCTTTTCATCTTCTTGGGGATTATCCTACTTCCCCTAGAAATCCCAAACCTCTACCTCCTTCTCCTTGGTCCAGAAGGACATATATACCTCATCTTGCCTTACTATCTTTGTAATTTCTCATGCTTATGTGAATTCCCCACATGTACGTATTAAACTTGATTTTCTCCTCTTAATTTGCTTTTTGCCATTTTAATTATATGACCAGCCAAAAAGAATCAAGAGGGGAAGGGGGTAACTTTCCTCTCCCCACAGATGCATGTGTGTAATATATGTGCGTGGAGGGGGGTGACAGAGCGTGCCCATGAGAAAGAGGGGGCAAAGAGAGAGAGAACAGTACAAAGAATACTGGTCTCAATTTCAGATTTCAGTTTAAGCTCTGTTCCTAACTAGATGTAAAACCTCGGATGAATTATCAAACTCTCTAATCCTCAGCTGCCTGTTTACTGAATGAGACTAAGAGGACCTTTTCTGTTATACCTTCTTAATCAGAGAGGGTTTGGGAGGATCAAATGAACTAGCTAACATATTAATTCAACACAACTAAATTCCTGCTCTGTGTATTCAAGTTAGTAATACAAGATAAAAACATAGTCACTGCCTTCAAGAAGCTCACAGTGGTAAGAGCTATGAGCTGGTGGTGACAAAGACAGGGAGAGTTGAAGACCAGGGTAGAGGAGAAGAAGGGCTAAGGACTCACAGGTGAGGACGCTTAACCCATTCTGGGAGAAGTAGAGATGGCTTCCTACATATAGCAGTGAGGTCTTCACGGAGCTGGATGGGTGCTGATCAAATGAAAAAGATATGGAGAGATGAAGGAAATTTGGGGGATAGGAACTGGATTTCTAGTTGTGAAGTTGGAAACATGATGTCATGGCAAGAACAGAGGAAGAGCCAGTTCACATTGTCTCTCTCTATAAAGATGACTTCAAGTATCGCTTACGTCTGGTAGGAAACATGGTACCTGGTCTCATGGAATTTAGAATCCAAATGGTGCTTTTATGCCAATCAGGAAGAGCTATAAGACTCAGATTAAGGAGGACTTCTGGATTCTGCCAGTGATTTGGATTTTATCACAAAGCTGCTGGGAAGTTATAGGAGAGATTTTTAGCTATAGGGCTATTAGGTGGGGTGTAATCTGGTTTTAGAAAACACCAGTGTTTTAGAAAATCAAGAGATATGGAGAATGGAATGGGGTGGGGGAGGTATTAGTATCTACTGGCAACTCTTAAAAAGTAAAGAAACATTACAGAAACCTAAGGTGGAATTATTGTTGCCACACACATGCACAAAAAATCACCTCACAAGGTACTCATAAATTATAATTTCAATTATGTTCAGGCTGCCTAATTTATACCAGCATTCCTTTCCATTATATTGACCTAGGGTAAGCATCTCCTTGTGTGGGGCTCAGAGGCAACCTTTTGATCAAGGGAGTGACAATCAACAGTTAGACCTTCCTCCACCTTGAGTTGGTAACCAGGCCTGAAGCCTTCTTTCCATCTTATTCTGGGTCTCTGAACTAGACTGCCTGGGTTTTGAACACAAGAACAAGAGAGGTGAGAACTTGAAAGCAAGGAAATTCAGTGATGTTTCATGGTTGCTTGAGCAAACCACATTGTACATGTACAACTCCCAAGAATAAGCAATATTATCTTGGCAATGAAATAAACTAATTACTTTTCTCTAATTTTCAAAAATAAGCAAAATGGAGTCTGCTATTACTGAGACCATTTTTTACATGATTATGCAGAGCAATTAACTCCTCAAAGCTACAACCCTCAAACTTCTTAATTCATACTACATTCCCACAACAAAAGCCCAAAGAAGTCATTTGCTCAGAACAACAGGAACTTTTACCTGTTTCAACAGTCTCACAACTTTGCCAAGTCTTTCCTTTTCTTATCTTGGGTCTCCACCATGATCTCCTTGAAAAGTATGTGTGTGTTAAGAAAGATTTGTTTTCAGGGTTTCTCTCTGAATAGTGGCACTTTTTTTATTCCTTTCTGTGTTGTTTACATTTTTCTTTTTACCGTAAGCATATACTATCTTTTATAGTAAGAAAATAAACTAAAATTTTTATTTCAGAGAACCATGGGATCTGTGTAATTGTTAAAAAAAGAAACCACAGGCCCAAAATGGAGTCATTTATGTTGAGTTCACGAAGACTTAATACCTAACCTAACTGCAGTTAGAACCTCCCCCAGAAATGTAGTCTTAATTGCTCAGTCTGGAATTTTCTGGTCCGTGCCAATGAGGTCATCTGCCACACAGCCCCTTTTCCATCAGTCAAAAGAAGGTGAGCTTTCCATTTTGTACAGCTCCTCTGAGCTTCTCTCTGTTAGATGGGTTGCTGCCCAATTCATGAATTCTTGGATAAAGCCAGTTAGACCTTCACATTTACTCAGCTGAATTTTTGTTACTTAACAGATTTGGTGGCAGTGACAGTGGGATCCAAAGTTATCTTCTGATGGCATTTAGGGACAAAGAGAAACACAGGTGTGGTACCGCATACCACCTTTGAGTTCACTGTCTCTCCTGTTATTTTCGAGGACCATTGGTAAGTTCCTTTTGGTTTTAAGCTCCACTCTCTTTGCATGGAGCTCCCCATCTAACTGGCTTTCTGCAATTCCCTATTTGGTTGGAAACTCTGACCTTGGTTTTGTCTCCCAATCCCTAGATTCCATGGTGGTTACTGGCCAGAGTTGACTGGGTCCAACTTAAAAACCAAACTGAGTCTGAGGTTGGACTGGGTTCCACCTGAACTGGACTAAGTCCAGCAAAGTCTAGTTGATAATGGGAGAAACTTGAGAGTCACAAAAAGTTGCAAAAATGGTTGGGCATGCATTGAGCATTTAAGAACTGTTACAGCACTCACCACTTAACCTGAAAACTCCCGTGTTAGGGTAAGTTGGTCACAGAACGGGTTAGATTGACACTAGGTCACCCGCCAACCTCTAGAAAATTTCTTTGCAAGAAGGTACATCACACAATTTCCAACTCAGCAGCACATCACTTTTTAAATTCATTTATTTATGGCTGTGTTGTGTGAGGGCATTCTCTAGTTGTGGCAAGCGGGGGCCACTCTTCATCATGGTGCGCGGGCCTCTCTCTCACTATCGCGGCCTCTTTTGTTGCGGAGCACAGGCTCCAGACACGCAGGCTCAGTAGTTGTAGCTCACGGGCCTAGTTGCTCCGCGGCATGTGGGATCCTCCCAGACCAGGGCTCGAACCCGTGTTCCCAACTCAGCAGCACATCACTTTTTAAATTTATTTATTTATGGCTGTGTTGGGTCTTTGTTTCTGTGTGAGGGCATTCTCTAGTTGTGGCAAGCGGGGGCCACTCTTCATCATGGTGCGCGGGCCTCTCTCTCACTATCGCGGCCTCTTTTGTTGCGGAGCACAGGCTCCAGACACGCAGGCTCAGTAGTTGTAGCTCACGGGCCTAGTTGCTCCGCGGCATGTGGGATCCTCCCAGACCAGGGCTCGAACCCGTGTCCCCCTGCATTAGCAGGCAGATTCTCAACCACTGCGCCACCAGGGAAGCCCAGCACATCACTTTTTAGATGTTAGTTTGATGCTGAGACCCAAAGGCTTAACTAACTAAATAAATCAAAAATGGGTTCCTTAAAATCCAAAGAGTTAAGTGCACTACCTTACGGCACACCTACCTATTTTATAGGTAAGAACTATTTGTCGTGGAAGCTCCAAGAATTTGGCTTGGTAACCATGAGGTTGAGGGTCAAACAGTTTGGGGGCTGGACAGAGATATGGGTTAATCTCCATTTTCAGCCCAGGTCCCTACCAAATTGCTGCCAGCTCTTGGGGAGTTACAACCTAGATTACAATGGCCATGACAGAACATTCAGATTAGACAAGGTCATTTAAAAAGTGCACTTGAAAGTAAGGGTTCCCAAATTAAGCAAGCAGAATGGGATACCTATTTTAATTAGTACACAGAGGAATCCAAAAGGCTTCAAAATTCCAAAATAGCTTCATGGGGGGAGAAAAAAAAAAGATTGTTGCAGAAGACAAATGAAGATTTAAAGACAGGAGATCATAAGTAAAAGTTCACCAAACCATTAGCTTTACAGGTACAACAGCTTCAGGGCCAGGCACCTAAACTACCTGGCCCCCCACAGGGCACATTCCTAGGGGCCCTTCATTAAAACGCTGACCTAGGGACTGCTGTTTCAGTTATAATCAACTGGGACACTAGAAAAGAGGTTGCCCTTCAAGGGCCTATGATGATTTGTCAACATCAATTCAAATGCCTTCATAATCCACCCCTAAAGGTATGCCCCCTTATAGGCCCCTTCCAGAACTGATGGGACTCCAAGACTCCAAAGGATTCCCTGGGAAAGTGCTATGCTATTTTCTTAAACAGCCAAGGGAAGTTAAAATTAAAATGAATAAGAAACCAGAGTCTGCAGAGGGGATTCCTGGGAAAACTGGCAGAAGCCAGTTGAAGGGTGAGAATTCTTACCACAATCTCCTGAATCTCTGTAATGCTCAGCTGAGAGAGAAAAGTAAAATTTCACGTTGTCCCTTTCTTTCCAAATCCAGACCTACTGGTTATTGATGCTTCCTCTCCCAGGGACAACTACTGCCTTCTTGCTTGTCTAGTTTTGTGTCCTAAGAGCTTGGTGTGGCTTTCTGCCTGCCTGGGACAAGCAGGCTATTGGTTCTTTAGCTATCTATGGGAGTGACTCTAGATCTTGGGAAGGTGGTAACTTGCACACTAAGATGCCTTTTGGGTCCATGGAGTTATTTAATATTGCCCGAAATATTTACTGTCTGTTCCAGCTGAAACCTGGCAAGATATCTGAAAGGATTTAATAACTTTATTATTTTCTTTTATTTTTTTAACATCTTTATTGGAGTATAATTGTTTTACAGTGTTGTTAGTTTCTGTTGTATAACAAAGGGAATCAGCTGTATGCATATGTATATCCCCATATCCCCTCCCTCTTGCGTCTCCCTCTCACCCTCCTTATCCCACCCCTCGAGGTGGTTGAAAAGCACCGAGCTGATCTCCCTGCGCTACGCAGTTTCTTCCCACTGGCTATCTACCTTACATTTGATAGAGTATATATGTCAATGTTACTCTCACTTCGTCCCAGCTTACCCTTCCCCCTCCCCATGTCCTCAAGTCCATTCTCTAGGAGTCTGCCTTTATTCCTCTCCTGCCCCTAAGTTCATCCGAACGATTTTTTTTTAGATTCCATATATATGTGTTAGCATACGGTATTTGTTTTTCTCTGAAAGGATTTAATAACTTTATGATCAGAAATTTGGCCGAATTGGAAACTGATATTCAGAGCCTAAAGGGAATTTTTTTAAGCCTCCTCCTTAAGCTAAAGTGAAACCATGTCCCCAGAGAGAAAGAAGAACTATCTAAAACCCTCATAAAAGGATTTTGGGTGGATCAACCTCTGGTGTCATTTAAGTTACAACCCAATTGCTTAAAGACAGTTACTCTTAATTCCTTATCTCTAAATTCCTTGTAAAACTAGAAATGCAGTTTTGGAGGCAGTTCAAAGTTCACTTATTCCTTTACCAATCCCAAAACCTCCCCTCTCAGAGGTCTGTAAATATTAGCCTTGGGAAGCCAAAGTCCTTCTTGGAGGAACTTGCATTCCTTCCCTGTGCTTTGAGATATAAATATTCTATAAACTTAAAGGAAGTAATTCTTGTTAGAAGGAAAACAAAAGGGGGAAAGGTAATTTGAAACTTGGGCAAATAGAAAAATCTTTTAAGTACTTCTCCACAGATATTATTGAAAGGCGTTAACCAGGGAACCTTAACTTATTCCATCTACCAGAAAAACTTAGATTCAACTTTTATAACTAATGAGCTTTACATGATTGTACCTGTCTCATGGCTGAAATTTTAGAACAAGTCTATAAGGTCTTTGCATCTGTCTGAATGTTGATGTGTGTTTATATAGCTAGTAGATGAGATATATATCTCATCTATAGTAGATGAGATATATATCTACCACTGGTAGATATATATCTACCACTGGATGGTATTGCTAAGATTAATTTGTAGAAGAGCTCTATCTAATTGGCTTAAAAAGCACTTACATAAATTAACAGAAACTAAGCTAATGTGATCTAGGATTACATTGTGTCTCTATAGGTATATAAGTGTTTTGGAAATTATGTGAAATTCCTGAAAATCTGGTATTTCCTGATATAATATTATCAGTCCTAATGCCAGTTATTATCTATTGGGCTGCATCCCTCAGGCCTGTAAGTCCTGTACTTGCCCAGCCTCTAGATCAAACAAAGAGCCCGGAGATATTACCCAGTCCAAGCTTGTACTGCTCACCCTTTGGCAGGCTAATAAATCAAGAGACAAGTTGTTGGGACAAGCAATAGTGACGTTATTTGGAAAGCCACCAGACCGAGATGTTGGGCTCGAGTCCCAAAGAACCATCTTGCCTGAGTTAGAATTCAGGCTTCTTGTACACTAAAAGCGGAGGGAGTGAAGACCAGCATTTCCTGGTTTCCCATCAGCCTCTGCAGGGGATGTGTTAATTTCTCCCCTCCTGCTGTCATTCACAGGTGGGCCTGGTCAGGGTGTTTTCTGTGAGCTAAACGAAGGTAGTTTAGCTTAATGCTCATTACCTGGGAGGCAGAGTTCCCCGGGAGATGGACCCTTATGTATAACTTAAGCTGATGGGCAACTTCCTTTTAGTGATTAACTTGAAATACAAAAGGTTCTTCCCTATTACAGTACCCTACTGTCAATATCCCTTCCACAGTCTTGTGGGGAAAGGGATGAAGACTTCCCTGGCTTTCTGCTGAATGGAGGTGATGAATATTCCTTAGAATCTTTAGTCAGGTCTCTTTTATCTACAACTATTTGAACCTGATGAAACCCCTTAGCACTTTGTTGTCTAATTTGTCATTGAACTTGGGGTTTTTGTTCCAGTTCCCAATACATATACTAAATTCCTGTGCTATTTATCTGGACATAAATAGGTAGGTTGACTCTTCTCCAGCTACAATGAAACTACCATCTACTTCAGCTGGATAGGCAGACCTGTTGGGGGCAAACTTATGAAGAGGTTAGTATACTGCCCACAGTTTTAATGTAATTGGCAACTGCTGGGTCTCTTAGAGCATTTATAGATTCTCTCGTCTGGGCAGACACCTGGAAATGGCCAACCATACAATATTTCAAAGGGGCTTAATTTAAACCTGCTTCTGGGTGCCACCGATCTGTATCAGGGCGACTGGCAAGGGCTTATCCCAGGTTAAATTAGTCTCGACATATTTTAGAGATGTTCCTTTTTAATGTATGATTCACTTTCTTGGTTTTTCCTGTTGATTGTGGTCTGCAGGATGAAAGTAGTTTTAATGCCTTAACCCAAATCCGGGGATAATTTCCCTTAGGAGGGCTTTAACCACTTCAGAGACTTCTGTCCAGGTGGA
This sequence comes from Physeter macrocephalus, assembly GCF_002837175.3. Lineage (NCBI taxonomy): Eukaryota > Metazoa > Chordata > Mammalia > Artiodactyla > Physeteridae > Physeter > Physeter macrocephalus. The sequence goes on along the minus strand of NC_041219.1, from coordinate 10,877,409 downwards.
ATACGCTTCCACCCATCCTGAAAAAGTATCCATAAACACTAGCAGGTTATCAGGAATTTTCCTGCAGTTCAGGGTATTTGAGTAAAGTCTATTTTCCAGTCCTCGGTGTGGCAGTTTCCTCTGTTTTGAGTCCCCATCTGGGGAGGTCTGACGGCAGCCTTTTTATTATTTTTAGACTGTGATGTCAAGCTATTCTGGTGGAAAGCTTCAGGGTGAGGTCCATCAGAAAGTTAATCAGCTCATTCCCCACTGTCAATTTTTAAATGGGGCTCCTGTGGGGAATTAGGCGCCTCAAGTCCAAGGGAGCCCCTGGGCTTCTTTGTTCATCATGTTCCCCTCTCTTTCTACTATATGAGAGAGTCTTTTATTGTTTTTCTTATGTTTTGGCCTAGGGCAATCTGTTTTCCAATGTTCTTTCTCCTTACAGGAAGCACATGTTCCTTCTCGAATAGTGGCTTACCCCTCTTTAAGTAACTAGCCTTCTGGGAATCCAATACTGCTGCCAGAAAAGTGGCGTTTTGTTTGCATCTTCTTTCTTCTGTTCACCCTGTTGAACACTTTAAAAGCAACATCCACCAATTGAGAAGGATTTATTCCAAATGCACCATCTAATTCTTGCTGTTTCTCCTGGTATCTGAACCACTTTGCCCTTCCCGCGCCCCCCAAAAAGGGGCAAGTTTACCATTCTTATATTTTCAGGGGCCTCACAATCTGCATTAAGATGATGTCAGTAGGCCTGATAAATCCCTTCCAAAAATTCAGAGAGGTCTTCATTTGTTTTTTTTGCTGAGTTTCTTGAATTTTGTTCAAACTCTTTTGCTTTGGTTCCCTCTTTCAAAGCCCTGCCAAGATGCACTAATAAGTAGTGCTCTAATAAGGGCATTCTTCCCTCACTGGGGCTCCAGTTTGGCTCAGCTATGGGTGCTGCCAGTTGGCCTTCAGGTGTAGAGGATCCTCCCTATAAATGAGTGTTGCAATCTTTCCAGTCAAACAAGTCTGAGAAACCCAGCTGGCTGGTCATTTGCATTTAGCCCTCATGTAAGATAACAGGAATGGAAAGTGCCTTGCCCTGGGAGTGGCTCCTGGCCCAAACTGGGTGCCCTGGTGGGTCTTAGATGGCGATACCCGACCAACTTCCTGTGCCCCAGAAACTAAACACGGGAATATTTTTTTTTAAGTTTACTGAAGTATATTTGATTTACAATTTTGTGTTAATTTCTGCTGTACATCTAAGTGATTCAGTTATGTATAACTTTTTTTCATATTCTTTTCCATTATGGTTAATTGCAGGATATTGACTGTTGTTCCCTTTGCTATACAGTAGGACCTTGTTTATCCATTCTGTATATGATAGTTTGCATCTGCTAATCTCAAACTCCAAATCTATCCCTCCTCCACACCCCCTCCCTTGGCAACTATAAGTCAGTTCTCTATATCAACACAGGATTTTCTAATTGATCCTTAGAAGGAGGGGAAGTCATGAGCTCAGTCAGTGGAGTTAGGTTTGAAGCAACATATTCTCAACTCTCATTCCCTTCCTTTTATTTTCCCTGACGTAATAGCACAAATACTTAAACATAAAGGATTTCATCATTCTTCCCCGCTTCTGTACAAAATTGCTATAGTCATTCAAAAGCCACTGTAAAACCATAAATAGCAGTTGATCATCTCTAACCATTAAAGGGATGCCTTTTTGCTTTGGCATCAACCAGCCAGGATTACAATGCAATTGAAAAGAAACTTGGTTGCTGCTGTGACATACAGTTTAAGATAATTACTAAAATTATTAGTGATATCATTTACCAGGATATTCCAGAACTTTAGAAGTTCCATATAATTTCCAGAATGTGTATATTGTTTACCCATGATACAATCTAAGAAGTTTTATCACCATTTATTTGACAGTGCTTCCCACGTAATTTAACATACCAAGTACGCCTAGTTAGTTTAATATTCCTCTCTCTGAGAAGGAAAGAATCCAAATAATTTGAGGTGTTCCAGGGACCCTTTGGAAAATCTCAGAAGTTAACTAGAGGTCAAGTGAGCTTCATTTAGAATTTGATCTTTGGGAAGCTTGTCAAAAATATCAAAAATTTTAACCAGTGATAATAAAAAATCTCAATGGCAAATACAGATCACTTAAAGAAACTCAGTTACCATAAATTCAATATTTCAAGAAAACTTTGTCCTCTTAGAGAACCAAATTCAGGTTTTGTACCACTTTACCTTTAAAATTCTATTTAAGTTCAATATTACCTTAGCCAATCCTGACAACGCACAAAACTCTCAGCGTTCCTCCTCCACAAGCGTTCCACAACTTTCTGTATCCTTATTCATCTGTTCCTTTCTTCTCCATTTAGAAACAACCAGCTCTAGGACAGAACCACCTTTTTCCCTTTAACAAAATGTATTTTCACGCTGAAACCATGCACGTCAGACTGGGACTTGAACCCAGGCGGCCAGGACTCGAACCCAGCCAAAACCCACAGTCTTCCAACTGAGATCACACACCTGGTTTCAGGACTTAATGAAACATCAGGTTCTTGATGTCTCATCGCAAAAAGAATTCAGTGAGAGACAAAGTGATAGGTAAGAAGTGGATTTATTTAGAGAGAAACACGCTCCACAGACAGAGTGTGGGCCACCACAGGAGATGAGAAAGGCACCAGGGTATGGAGTTGTCAGTTTTTATAGGGGTGGATAATTTCATAGGCTAATGAGCAGGAGGAATATTCCAGCTGTTTGGGGGAAGGGGTGGGGATTACCAGAAATTGGGCCACCGCTCACTTTTTGACCTTTAGGGTCAGGCTTAGGACTGTCATGGTGACTGTGGGTGTGTCATTTAGCTCGCTGATGTGTTACAATGAGCTAAACTGAGGCTCAAGGTCTAGTGAAAGTCGACTTGTCTGCCATCTTGGACCCATTTGTTTCTAATCAGTTTATGTCATGTTCTGAGGCTATGTCATTCTTCCAAAGGTTGTGCTCTGTCCTCTTCCCTCCTGTTTCAATTCCTCATTCCTTCTTTGCTGAAGACAAACATCCTACATTTTTTCATACTGAAATATCTCCCTTATAATTCTTAACCTTAAAACCTTAATCTCTAGTGAAAACCAAGATGCAAGTAATTGTAAACTGTCATACCAGCATTTCCTGATTGATAAACTTATGTTCTAATATTTTGTCCTATTTGAAATGACCCAGATAGTCAATGACTTCTCTTCTTTTAACTTAGTTTAAAGTTACAAAAATCTGGAGAGGCTATTATAGATAGACATTCCCAAAACATAATTTTTCCTAGAGTTCACCTAAAACTCTTACCTCATTTACCTCTATTTTATTTACTTAAAAGCTTTGTCATATTGTTATTTTTCTTGCCAACAAACTTTGTAACAGGAATAAGGTCTTATTTGATTTCTAGTAAACCTGGGTATAATAAAAGTATTATACTTAATGTTGATAACCCTAAAGATAGCTCTGTATTAATCAAACCAACAAGCTCAAGCTAACTTTAATACTAGATATTAATTCAATACTATTTCCTAGATCACATGAACCCAAAATTTATTCTGGCCAGTTTTATATTTTGAGCATCTATATAAGCACTTAATTTCCTTTAAGTCAATCAAGCAGAGCTCTTTTACAAATTAATATCGGTAATGCCAAACATCTATAACACACCTACAAACACAGACCTCATAGCTCCCATTCCAAAATTTCAGCCATGAATCAGATACAACAACGTAAAACTCAGTTACAAAATAGATTGGATTCAAATTGGGTTTCTGGCAGATGAGACAAATCAAGCTCACCTGTTTAGATGGCTAAGCCCTTTTTACTAATACTTATGGAAAAGACACGTCTATTTCTATTTGTAGCTTTTGCTGATTTTAGGAACGAAGTGGAAACTTTTTCTTCCTGGGAATGTCCCCCTCTTCAACAAGGAAAGGTGTTTTTTATTTCCTGTTCTTTTCCTCCATTTGACATCAGTAAAAGTTTTAAATATCACAAAGCTGATTTGGGTGTGAGGCAGGAGACAGATGGGCCCTCAGAGCAAATAGTCAGAATTCCATACTCAGAGACCAGAATAACAGGACAATTGAGAGCGGAAGCTGGGCCCTGCCCAGATAGAAGGTAAGACACCACATATTCTTCATTCTCAAAGTCAGGAGACCTCCCCGACTACACATGTGCAGAAAAGCTCCCTAGAGGTCAAAAGGGGAGTGATGCCAAGTTGCGAAACCTACCCTCAGGCCTCTTCGGTAGAATCCATCTTGGCTAAGAGATGCGCGTGCACACATGGGAAAATCCTGAGCTATACCAAATACAGACTTTGAACCAGGCAAATCAAAATGATTGGCCAAAGGAAACCTGGAAGAAATGCCCCATAAAAGTGATTCAAATTGCCACCAGGGTGCGATTCTCTGAGCCCGCCCGTGTGTCTATCCACATGTACTGTACTTCTTTTTTCTCCTAATAAATACTTTACTTGTTTCACTACTTTCCGTCTTTGTGGGAATTCTTTTTCTGCAAAGCGATAGGGCCAGGGCCTCGTCACTGACCACTGATCTAGTGGCTAGGATTCGGTACTCTCATTGCTGTGTCCTGACCTCAATCACTAGCCGGGAACCGAAACCCTGCTTCAAGCCGCTGCAGGCCGAGGCCACCCGAGATCAGGTGTAAATGGAGAAACAGTACTAAACAAAATGAAAAACCCAAAGGGCAAACAGAAAATCCTCAATAAACCCTCAAGTTTGGTCTTGGGGTTTTACACATACCAATGACACAGGAGACCATAAACATAATTAACACAGCAACAGTAGCAGTACATGGTGCACAGGGTCCCAAGATAACCCTGCCTACACCCCTTGTGGAGATCCTAACAGGTACTGTGGTCACACACTGTTACAATAAAATAGCATCTTCCTCTCACGCATGAGTTCACAGCTATAATCAGATCACTTACCCAAAATGCGCCACAGAGGACTTTCTTTAGGGATAGTTGAAACATTCCCCCTTTTTTTTTTTTTTTTTTTTTGCGCTACGCGGGCCTCTCACTGTCGTGGCCTCTCCCGTTGCGGAGCACAGGCTCCGGACGCGCAGGCTCGGCGGCCATGGCTCATGGGCCCAGCCGCTCCGCGGCATGTGGGATCCTCCCGGACCGGGGCACGAACCCGCGTCCCCTGCATCGGCAGGCGGACTCTCAACCACTGCGCCACCAGGGAAGCCCTCCCCATTTTTAAAGACAGAAATTCAAGACAAACAAAACACAAACTGCACACACAAATGCTAGTATCCAAATAAACAAATGAACCAGTTCACAAATCCGGTAAAAGTCCAAAAACGCTTTCCTCTCTCCAACAGGTACCCTACTCAAATACAAAACAGATTCGCTTATTCCAGAGAAAAAGCCCCAGATGGAGAGGAAATAAAGTTTCCAGCTGTACACACTGGACGGACTTACCCTACTGCATGGAGCCTGTCAGCTGCTCCCAAATGTTGATTCCTTGTTCCAAATGCCAAGCACTGGGGCAGCCGGTGCTGCTTTGGGGAATTTTTTTCTTTTTTAATATTTTTATTGGAGTATAATTGCTTTACAATGTTGTGTTAGTTTCTGGCTTTGGGGAATTTTGAAGGAAAGATCCTCAGGACAAGTGATCCCGCAGCTGCTAGGGCCTTACCCGAAAATTCCCCAATCAGGCCGGCTAGCCAGGAGTAGCAAGGATCCTGGCTGGCTGTGCCACAATTTGTTTCCTAGTCCAAGCCTGTACTGCTTGCCACATAACAGGCCAATAAATCAAGAGAGGAATTGTTAGGGCAAGGAATAGCCGACTGTATCTGGGAAGTCAGCAGACCAAGAAGACGGTGAGCTCCTATCTCAAAGAACCATCTTGCCTGAGTTAGAATTCAAGCTTCTTGTATACTAAAAGGGGAGGAAGTAACGTCCCGCATTTCCTGGTTTCCCATCAGCCTCTGGAGGGGATATGTTAATTTCTCCCCTCCTGCTGTCATTCACAGGTGGGCCTGGTCAGGGTGTTTTCTGTGAGCTAAACGAAGGTATTTTAGCTTAATGCTCATTACCTGGGAGGCAGAGTTCCCACAGATGGACCCTTATGTATAATTTAAGCTTATAGGCAACATCCTTTTAGTGATTAACTTGAAACAGAATACAAAGTTTCTTCCCTCTTACAGAGTCAGTGACAGTGACGTCAATGGTTTAGTGGGTGGGGCGTGGGGGGGGGAAACTTCCGTGTCTGAAGCAAGGTCCTGGAGCAACACCACACTGTGTGTGGCTGACAGCAGGCAGGACATGGCAGTAGTCCTTGCTACGGGGTGGTGGGTAAGGGGCGGGGGCACCGGGGCAAAGGGGAGAAGTTACCAGTTATAGAGGGAATTGACCTCAGGTTGGCTCTTTGGTTACCAGGGAAAACAGCAGAGGAGCGTGCCCGTAACTGTCTGTCCCTTTGAGAAGCTATCCCTAATCTTTAGAACAATCACTAGCTGGGGCCTGGGGCAAGTATCTAGGCGTTTACTGATTAGGATCTATGATTGAGAGGAAAGATCATTCCTGTGAGGAGGGTGTAGGTAAAGCAGAACCGGGAGCAAAGGGCTGCACAGAGAACAAGAGAACGACCATCTTGGGTGAACTGATCAGATATTATCATAAAACATTATGTGTTACAGAAATAACCAAATATCCTTGAAAATTCTATTATAATGCACTCTCATCAGATCTTTAATAATGAACATTTTTCAAAGGTCTTTTGTCATTTACAGAGTTACTGTTTTACTCAGATGCTTTTGCAGAAGTGTTTCTGCAAAAATATGTCATCTTCAGAGAAATTCATGCAAAGGATTTTGACAAGTACAGGTTTCTGATAACTTTAAGATCCTAAAACTGAACTGGGTAAAATTTCCCAAACTAATGGAACAACTAGATTCAAGTAGAACAAGTATTAATTACATCAGACTGAATAAACTGATGAGGATGATTATAATTTTTATGACTTTCTGTTTTAAACATTGCCAATTCTTTTATGTTTTGCTTTTCCAAATTTAAGGAAACTTCTCTCAAGCTATCTATGTCTTGCAGCATTTTCATAAAGTATACCTTTGTAAACAAAGATGAAATATTTACTTTTTCTCCCTACCTGATCCCTCCAGAATTTGGAAACCCTTAAGTATTCTTTTCACGGCAATACAGTTAGTTATTTGCATAAGTTCAATGAGAATCTGTTCTCCTTGTAACAGGACGCAGTTGAAAACATGGGCCATATTACCAGGATTTGACTGGATTGTCATATTTGACAGAGATATGCATAGACTCAGATATGACCAGACAGCTTTAAGCAACTAAGGTTGACATTATGGAGCCAATAAAGCCCCTTGGAAAAATCAACCTGGTACCTAGTTTCAGCAAGGCAGTCTTAAAAAGAGCTTATATAGTCAATATAAATTATCAGGCCAAGTTTAATGCAAACAAATTAGTTTTACCAAGGTTATCTTTGATAAAAATAGGGGGGATGGTAGAGAGAAAAGTTATGTTTTTACCTTTCTCTGTGTTAGATTCTAATCCTGTTAATTATCTCCGTGGATTTGTACATATCTGTAAACTGGACTGGATCCTGAATTCTAATTTCCTCAAATATCTGGACTCTCCAAACTAACATTTCCAATTTTTTCCCATCCTTCTGATTTGGAATCAGTAAGAACAAAGACTACCCTTGAATCTCCTTGAAAGGTCCTCCTCACTACCTAGATGGCAGTCAAACTTCAGGGGCTTGAGCCTTGGGTACACATTTCACAGCTAAAGAAGACTACACCTGACATCTGCTCTGGTACAAATGCTGGAGACCTTCAGATCACATTGATTAGGAGGAGAAGTAGCTGATATCAGTGTAGACTGCTTCCTCTTGAGACACCAGAGATTTTTTCTCAAGCAGAGCCAACCATATCAAGTTAGATTAGTAACACACACCTCACTGTCTCTTGCTCACAACTGCCTAAAATAAGACCACAAAGCTTTGCAAAATCACCCTGCAATAAACCCTTACTTTGCTCCAAACACCTGCTGTCAGAGTTTGGCTTTCTGCGCTGTAGGCACACCAGTCCATTGCTTGGTTACAATCTCCACCTATGATCTTTCCCATTTCAGTACATTACAGCCCAGTCTTCCAAATTCTCAGGCCAACATCTAGGAGTCACCCTTGAAATATATCCAGAATTCAACCACTTCTCACCATTCCCCTTCTACCAATCTATCTTCACTCTCACCTGGATTATCACAATGACCTCCTAAGCAGTCTTCTCGCTTCCTCCCCTGTCCCCTACATTATATTTTCCTCCCAGCAGTCAGAATTATCCTTTTACAGTGTAAGTCAGTTATGTCACTCCTCTGATCAGCAACATGAGGAGATGAGCAACATGAGGAAATAGCCTCCACATTTTTTCCATTTTTGCTGGATGGGTGGCTTCAGACACGTACAGCTTCTGGGGTTTGCAGTTTAAGAGTAGCTTTCTAGAATTGCTGACAGCCAGCAGTTGTAGAAAAGTCCTGTTGCTGGCATTTCTTACATAGCATCAGCAGTGATGATGGTTTTCTTATCAACCAGACCTGGGCATTGCTTTAGGAAGCTGAGTCTGGGGATTGTTTTTCTAGCCCCCTCAATCATTCTGTCAGCTACCTTATTTGTTTTAATAAATGATTTTTCTGCTTAATTTTGCCAGAGTGGCTTCTTTTGTTTGCAACTAAGAATCCTGACTTTTATTTTTTTTTTGTCACACCCAGTGGCTTGCGGGATCTTAGTTCCCCAACCAGGGATTGAACCTGGGCCCTTGGCAGTGAAAGTGCAAAGTCCTAACCACTGGACCACCAGGGAAGTCCCAAGAATCCTGACTTTTTGAGGAGGAAAAAAAAAAATCTATCAGTCCACCTCAGAAGACCCTCCTCACCTTTTAACATTTTGGTGTACTTCTTTCAGTGTTTTATGTTCATATATATACATACACATACATATGTATGTTTTCAATATCTATATAATACACATGCAGAAATTTGTTAAATGAGGGCATAATTTTATGAAATTTAGTATCTTGCTTTTTTCTCTACTTACCACCATTTCATAAGTATGTTTTTTTGTTATTATGACTTTTCACAAACATTTTGAGGGCTGCACAATGTTTCCTCAAACCATTATGAGTGCCTCATAACTTACATAGCAAATTATTGTTGGATATTCAGATTCTTTTCAATTTTTCTTTATTATAAATAATGCTGCTGTGGATATCTTTATATATAAGGCATATATAGTAGGATTGATTCCTAGAAATAGAATTACTGAGTAACAAGGTATGAGTGTTATAAAGATTTCAGATACAGAATGTCCAATTACCCTCTCAGAACTTGTACTAATTTATACTTCCATCATCATCATATGGACATTGAGACCATATATTATCTTTAACATCAGAACTATGTGTATATATGTACCTGTTTGTGCATATTGTCAAAGAGAACCAGAGCCAGACACTAGTTAAAGCAGTAAAGATAGATTTAATTCAGAAACTATTGCAATAGGGGAAAAGAGACTTCATTTGTTTTTTTTTCCTTTTGTTTTAATTTACCCTTTATTATTGGAGGTGGAACAATTTTTTTCTTTTTTTACATATACTTGTATCTTTTCTTTTTCAAAATCTTTTCCCATTTAGGTTGTTACATAACACTGAGCAGAGTTCCCTGTGCTATACAGTAGGTCCTTGTTGGTTATCCATTTTAAATATAGCAGTGTGTACTTGTCAATCCGAAACTCCCTAACTATCCCTTCCCCCAGCCTTCCCCCCTGGTAACCATAAGTTCGTTCTCTAAGCCTGTGAGTCTGTTTCTGTTTTGTAAATAAGTTCATTTGCATCATTTTAAGATTCTGCGTATAAGTGATATCATACAGTATTTGTCTTTCTCTTCCTGACTTACTTCACTCAGTATGACAATCTCTAGATCCATCCATGTTGCTGCAAATGGCATTATTTCATTCTTTTTAATGGCTGAGTAATATTCCATTGTATATATGTACCACATCTTCTTTATCCATTCATCTGTTGATGGACATTTAGGTTGCTTCCCTGAAGAGACTTCAGTTTAGAACTGAGCTCAATTCAGAATACATGGCAGCCAAGATTTATAGCCAAGGAACAGAGTTGGGGTGGGGAAGAGATTTGGTGGATGGAAAATTAGTAGTAGCAGGCCAGAGTAATCAGGTGGCAAGGGTGGGGGAGGAGATATTTGATGAGCTATTTAAAGTGATCAGATCTGAAGAGTGGGGGAGATTTTCTCTAAACTGATTTGGGAGGATTCTTGCTAAAACTGGGCTATGCACATTTGGCAAGGATGGGGATAAGTATGCAAAGTCAAAGCCTAGTCAGGAACAGGGTTTAGAGAAGTCTGACTAAAGAGTTTGGTCAGGGAGACTGTCCTGTCAATATGCATATTTGAGTGCTTCCCATTTTCTCTCCCTTTCTATGCCGGATTTTAGTTTATCATCTCCTAACTTTAGCTGACTTTGAGGCATATTTTGTCCAAAGAGGAGGCCACAGTGGAATTTTTAAATTTTGCCTTGGATTTGTTGTACGATATGGCAAAAGAAACAGCACCCAAACAAAGTTATAAGCGCTGGGATCAATTCTGCTCATACTTAAACAGAGTGGTCACTTTTAAAAGTATGAATTCAAAGATAATGTTAACATGAGAATTGAGTAACATAACATTTCTAAACTCTTAAACATAGCTGCACTTGTCTTTCTATAAATATTTCTAAACACTTTCTTTAGCATAGATATGTTTCAGAGGAAAACATTTACTGAGGGTTCACCTCCTCTTGTTGCATTTCTTAATTTCGTAAGAGTCCAGGTTTGAGTTAACTCAATTTCAGCATAAAAGTCTGCCTGGTGCTTCCTTTTCTGTGTCACTATGGAGTAATGCTGTTCTGATTTCATAAGGCAAGAGAGAAGTTTTTACCGTGTACTCCGTCAAGTTCCTTCAGGGCCTGTCTGCTGGGGTAACCTCAGAGAATGACTCATATGCTTCAGTGTTTATACTACTGGCCTCAGCAACTGAGCTAAGATCTCTGTACCAACTGCAAATTGTGTGCAAGAAAATCAGCTGCCACGTGGAGAGGTTGAGGGAGCTGGCGTGCAGTTACCTTAGCCCTGTGCCTTAGCTTTCTGCCTTTAGCTTCTGCCCTGCCCAAGACTGGGGAAGCCTACTAATTTCATGCTGGACTACTCCACTTACTCCAAGAGGCAGGTATCTTCTGCCAGTTCACTATGGTCCATTCACAAGACAGAGATCCATGACATGGCATAGCATGACCCAGCCTTTTCTCAGTTAATGTTTACTTCATTATGGTCCTGGAAAGTATGTATTATACAGCTACCTTTGGGGGCCAACATTAAGTAAGTTGCTCACGTTCACACAGTCAGTAACTGAAAGAAGTGAATTAAACTTAAGGTTATCTCTCTTCTTTACACCAATGACTCACACACCTTGGTGTGAATTAGAATGTCCACACTGTAACAACCCATCACTGCTTTTAATCAGCTCTTCCCAATGTTTTAATCAACAGAATTTTATTTCTCACATTTCTGGAGACTGAGATGTCCCACCATCTGTGTGCCAGCTGGTTCGGCTCTTGGTGAAGCCCTCTTCCTGGCTTGCAGAAGGTCACTTTCTCACTCTGTCCTCACATGGTGAAGAGGGAGAGGGAAAGGAAAAGGGGGAGAGAGAGAGAGAGAAAGAGAGAAAAGACACTGATCCCATCATGGGTGCTCTACTTTCATGACCTCATCTTCCCAAAAGCCCCACCTCCTAATACCATCACACTGGGGGTTAGGGCTTCAACATATGAATTTGGAGGGGACACAAAGATTCAGTCAATACACCCTCTAATTTGGAATCCCCACCTCAAATCATAGAAAGTAAACAGAAGCTTACTTGGATATTGGATAAGATGTGCTCTAGAGCTAAAGCACTTTCAAGAGCTCAGTCTTTAAATCTGTGCTGTCTAGTGTTATAACCACTAGCCACATGGGCTAATGAGCACTTGAAATGTGGCTAGTCTAAATTGAGAGGTATTTGAAATGTAAAATATACATCGGATTTTAAAGAATTTGTATGAAATGAAGGATATAAAACATCTCCTTAATACTTTTAATATTGATTATGTGCTGAAATGATAATATTTTGAATTTGTTGGACTAAATAAGATCTAGTATTAAAATTAATTTCACCTGCTTCCTTTTACTTTTTTAAGTAGCTACAAGAAAATTTAAAATAACACGTGTGGCTTGCATTATATTTCTTTAGACAGTGATGTTTTAAGTAAATAACCCATGACTAACACAAAAGTATGGACTGATAGAGTTAAGGAATATTATCACCTAGGAACTTTGTGTATAAAACTGTACTTATAAGAATATTTCATTTTTTATAATTCTCCAAACTATATAGTAAATTCTAGTTTCTTATCAATATGAGATTAAAATTAGAAAGAACTTAGTGACAAGCCTAGTCCACCTCATTATCAGAAGGTTCTATAGATTCTGTCCTAACATATTCTTGCATAACAATTAAAATATAGCATCCTCATTATCCAAGTATTCATATTCAAGTCACCGCAGTTACAAGGTGGCACAGGTCTAAAGCAGTCATAAGACACACAAATTTGTTAATAAACTTATATACAATTACTTCCAATTCAAACATTCCTATTCCCTTATCACTAACACCTAATCCTTGCACTTTCATTTTTTAAAAGAAAACCCCATTTAAATAATTTTCTCCCACATTTTGAATTTTTGACCCTCATTTAATGTATGTTTTCTTTAAACAGTCCTTTTCTGATACAGTACTAGTATAATTATGATGGCCACATTTTCAAAATCATTATAAATTCAAACACGATATAAATGTACTTTCCAAATCAATAAACATCCAGAGATGAATAAATATTAATAGATTAATGCTTGTGTTTGCGAAGCGCTTACATTATACTGAATAACACTGCTAGATTTAGTCATTCCTGAGTTAAACTTGTTAGGCATTCTAAATATAAACTGAGTGGTTACAGGTAGGAATACAAGATATAAATGGTCAAAGAGATAATGTAGCCAATATAATCTTGTAGCATTGAGACTTATCCAGTGTTAACACTATTCAACTAGCTACACATTTTAGTCTAGTTAACTTCTCACTTCTGAGAAGGAAATTATTTTGCACTTGCTCTACCCTAAGGAAATGGTGGTTTCAACAGCAGTTTAGCTGTTTCCTTTGAACTTTTTTTTTTTTTTTTTTTTTCAGTTTCATTACTAAAGCATCTTCTAAAGCATGTTTTGTCAGATGTGGTTCTGGGCAACTACGCTCTGTTTTTATTACAGGCCTTATAGGATTATTTGATTTCTTAAAGTATGCATATGTATATCTTTAATACAAATAAAATTTAAGAAACAAAAATGTTTTTAAAAGCTTTACTATCATTGTTGTGAGTAAAATACTGTCCTTTGTCTCTGACCCAGAAGTCTTGCATTTTCTCTAAGTATCCTTGACTAACTTGTTAACTTGCCGGCAGGATACAGTCTCAGACCTTTCACAATTTTTGACAGGAGGCCATTTCACATATTTTTCTTTATTCTTATGTTGGTTTTGGAAGTGGACTCATTCAAGCATTTGCTCGTTCCATCTAAATTGTTGAATCTATTGACAAAAAGTTATTCATTATGTTCACTTATCATTCTTTTAATTTCTCTAGACCTCTAGTAGTGTCCCTTGTTTATTCCTGATACTGGTGATTTTTGTTTTCTGTCAATTTTTTTTCCTCAGTCAGCCTTTCTCATTGTAGGTGGGCTCAGCCAGGATGCCATGAGGCTGACAGTTGTGAGTTAAAAGCTTCTGCCAAAGTCAGTGTTAGGAAAGCTGAACCAGGCAGAAAGAAAGGATTGAGAAATTTAGCCAGTCAAATCAGAAACCAAAACAGGAAATTTGTCAGCGGGCAGTGTCTGAGGTCGTTTGACATCTAGAATCAAAGTCGGCAAAGATGAAGTCAGACACGTGAACAAGTGAGCTGGTACTGATAGTCCTTTTGTGAGGCGGACACCTGTCACCATGAGACTGTAACTGACAACTTTGCAAATAGGTGTGGAAATGGAGAAGGTCACACTTTGATTTAAAACAGAAAGAAAACAAAAAGCAGAACTAAAACATATACTATTTGTTATTTAAAGTAAGATGCCAGCTGCTTGTGTTGAGCTGCTAAGATGTGCCAGTACTAAATCACTGATAAACATGATTGACTTCATTAAGCTTGCATGAGCAATTAGGCCAGGGGAAGCAGGCCATTAACACAGCGGTTTTGTTTTGAGGTTGTTTTTGAAGAGGGGGAGGGTTGCACAAAAACTCATCTACCGTGGCTTAACTACAATGGGCTATACTTTTTCTAAAATAATAGTAAGTCCAAAGGTGGCGAGTCCAGGGCTGGTGCAGTGGCAACATGATGTCAATGTTTCTAGCTCTTCCTATTTTTCTGCTTAATCATCTTTAGCATGTGGCTTTTCCACTCATGCTTCTTATCTCATGGTCACAAGACAGGTACTCCATCTACAGCTTCACATCCACATTCTAAGTATGAAGAAGAAAAAGAAAGGAAGGGATGGTGCCTATATCAGACTGGGGATACGATAGAGATAGCTGGTTTCTGCTTTGCGTAGGAGGCTGAAAGATAAAAGCTACTTTAACAGAAGTTATTCAGAGAGATATCAGCATCCCTAGTAAAGGCACCTATTATGGATTGCATTGAGCCACTTCAAAAGATATGTGGAAGCCCTAACCCCATGAACCTCAGAATGACATTTAGAAATGGGGTCCTTACAGATGTAATCAAGTTAAGATGAGGTTGTTAGGATGGACTGTAATCCAATACAACTAATGTCCTTATAAGAAGTGGAGAAGAGATACAGAGAAGAGAATTCCATGTGAAGACACAGAGGCAAAGAGAGAGAAGACCATGTGAAGACGGAGCCAGAGACTGGAATCATGCTGTCACAAGGTAAGGAATGCCTTGGGCTACTAGCAGCTGGGAAAGGGAAGGAAGCTTAATCTCTTTGAGGCTTCAATGGGAGGACAGCCCAACCTACACCTTAATTTTGAACTTCTAACCTCCAAAAATGTGAGAGAATAAATTTCTCTTGTTTTAAGCCACCCAATTTGTGGTAGTTTGTTACCGTAGCCCTAGGAAACTAACATAGCATTCAACCCAGATTTGAGGGATGTTCATTCTTTTTATTTTTAAAAAATTTTTTAATTAAAAAAAATTTATTTATTTTTGGCTGCAGTGGGTCTTCGTTGACGTGCTCAGGCTTTTCTCTAGTTGCGAGCAGGGGTTACTCTTCGTTGTGGTGCATGGGCTTCTCATTGCGGTGGCCTCTCGTTGCGGAGCATAGGCTCTAGGCGCGCGGGCTTCAGTAGTTGTGGCATGCAGGCTCAGTAGTTGTGGCTTACAGGCTCTAGAGCGCAGGCTCAGTAGTTGTGGTGCACGGGCTTAGTTGCTCTGTGGCATGTGGGATCTTCCCGGACCAGGGCTCAAACCTGTGTCCCCTGCATTGGCAGGCGGATTCTTAACCACTGTGTCACCAGGGAAGACCAGATGTTAATTCTTGAGTTCCAGAACTTGAGAGGACAATAATAAGACAGAACCTGCTTAGAGGAAAGTTTTCTTGGGTGTCATCCTGGGAGGGTAGCAACATAAACATGATTATATCCCTCTAAGGGAATCAGAAGTAGAAATAGTAAATAAATAAATAAACACAGAGTACTGAGATTTTAGAATAGAACAAAGTTTTTAAGTTATTATATTTACAAAACTACTATTTTTGTCTTGCTTTTAAGTTATATAAATAGTTCAATAGAACACCTCATTCTAAAGCTGCAATTATAATCTATTTTTTAAGGAGAGGTAAATATTTAATACTTGTTTAATAAAATTAATGTTCATAATTTTTACTAGAATATAAATAATAAATTTAGCATTAAAATTGGTACAGAATAATGTTTATGCAAAAGTCCCTTTGACATTAAATGAACTATTAAATGAGACCATTAACTTTTATTTAAGTCCTAATAATTATGCATAAATTATAAAACTATTAAGCTGGACTCAAATATATACACACACATATTACCTGGTTATAATACAGTAATGTATCATGACAGCAGGAGTTGAGGAAAAAGCAAGGAATGTGGGAAAGAAGGCCTCAGGGAAGAAATAGAAAAAAGAGTGGAAGAAAAGGAGCCAAGAGACAGAGCAAAAATAGTGTCCCTTAGAGGAAAGCAACTAAGAAATGAGTGACAGTACAAAAATACATTAAATAAATATGGAACTAATATCTTGAATTGGAAAACTACATTGAGAAGTGTCAATTTCACTAATGTATAACATAAATTGAATACAATCGCAATTATAATAATCACAGTTAAAGATACTAATGATTTGTTTGTAACTTGACAAAATAATCCCAATTCAGAAGATTGGGAATAGCAAAAAAATTTTGAAAAAGGAAAGGATAAGGAGAGATTCCTCTGAGAAAGATGAGAAAATGTACTAGATTACTATAATAATAAGAAGAAGAATCTTACCAGTGTAAGAATGAACAAATTGGCCTCAAACTTCTCATATTCATTCTAGTCCTTTTATTCCACCCCAAGCAGGACTATTAAACTTCATTAATCATTTGCAAATATTTTCTCCCATTCTGAGGGTTGTCTTTCCATCTTGTTTATGGATTCCTTTACTGTGCAAAAGCTTTTAAGTTTAATTAGGTC
>NC_041219.1:10859562-10860467 GCF_002837175.3 Physeter macrocephalus | reverse complement strand
GTCTCATTTGTTTATTTTTGTTTTTATTCTCATTACTCTAGGAGGTGGGTCAAAAAAGATCTTGCTGCTATTTATGTCAAAGAGTGTTCTACCTAAGTTTTCCTCTAAGAGTTGTATAGTGTCTGGCCTTATATTTAGGTCTTTAATCCATTTTCAGTTTATTTTTGTTATGGTGTTAGGGAGTGTTCTAATTTCATTCTTTTCCATGTAGCTGTCCAGTTTTCCCAGCACCACTTATTGAAGAGGCTGTCTTTGCTCTATCATATATTCTGGCCTCCTTTGTCATGGATTAGGTTACCATAGGTGTGTGGGTTTATCTCTGGGCTTTCTATCCTGTACCATTGGTTATATTTCTGTTTTGGTGCCAGTACCATACTGTCTTGACTACTGTAGCTTTGTAGTATAGTCTGAAGTCAGGGAGCCTGATTCCTCCAGCTCCGTTTTTTTTTTTTCTCAAGATTGCTTTTGCCATTCGAGGTCTTTTGTGTTTCCATACAAATTGTAAAATTTTTTGTTCTAGTTCTGTGAGAAATACCATTGGTAATTTGAAAGGGATTGCATTGAATCTGTAGATTGCTTTGGGTAGTATAGTCATTTTCACAATATTGATTCTTCCAATCCAAGAACATGGTATATCTCTCCATCTGTTTGCAAATGAAGCAACTGACAAAGGACTAATTTCCAAAATATACAAACAGCTCCTGCAGCTCAATATCAAAAAAACAAACAACCCAATCCAAAAATGGGCAGAAGACCTAAATAGACATTTCTCCAAAGAAGACATACAGATGGCCAACAAACACATGAAAGAATGCTCAACATCACTAAGCATTAGAGAAATGCAAATCAAAACTACAATGAGGTATCACCTCACACCTGTCAGAATGGCCATCATCAAAAAATCT
>NC_041219.1:10858610-10858936 GCF_002837175.3 Physeter macrocephalus | reverse complement strand
ATATGTATATGTATATCTGATTCACTTTGTTATAAAGCAGAAACTAACACACCATTGTAAAGCAATTATACTCCAATAAAGGTGTTAAAAAAAATTAAAAAAACTAACAACCCCATCAAAAAATGGGCAGAAGACCTAAACAGACATTTCTCCAAAGAAGACATACAGATGGCCAACAAACAACATGAAAAAGATGCTCAACATCACTAATTATCAGAGAAATGTAAATCAAAACTACAATGAAGTATCACCTCACACCGGTCAGAATGGCCATCATCAAAAAAATCTACAAACAGGGGCTTCCCTGGTGGCGCAGCGGTTGCGCG
>NC_041219.1:10838705-10858284 GCF_002837175.3 Physeter macrocephalus | reverse complement strand
TACACTGTTGGTGGGAATGTAAATTGATACAGCCACTATGGAGAACAGTATGGAGGTTACTTAAAAAACTAAAAATAGAACTAGCATGTGACCCAGCAGTACCACTACTGGGCATATACCCAGAGAAAACCATAAATCAAAAAGACACATGCACCCCAATGTTCATTGCAGCACTATTTACAATAGCCAGGACATGGAAACAACCTAAATGTCCATCAACAGAAGAATGGATAAAGAAGATGTGGTACATATATACAATGGACTATTACTCGGCCATAAAAAGGAATGAAAGTGGGTCATTCGTAGAGACATTGATGGACCTAGAGATTGTCTTACTGAGTAATATTGTCATACTGAAGTAAGTAGGAAGAGGAAAACAAATATTGTATATTAACGCATACATGTGGAATCTGAAAAAATTGGTACAGATGATCTTATTTACAAAGCAGAAATAGAGACACAGACATAGAGAACAAACATATGAATACCAAGGGGGAAAGGGGGGTGGGATAAATTGGGAGATTGGAATTCACATATATACACTATTGATACTATGTATAAAATAGATAACCAATGAGAACATACTGTATAGCACAGGGAACTCTACTCAATGCTCTGTGGTGATCTAAATGGGAAGGAAATCCAAAAAAGAGGGGATCTATGTATATGTATAGCTGATTCACTTTGCTGTACAATAGAAATTAATACAACATTGTGAAGCAACTATACTCTAATAAAAATTGAAAAAAATAAACTTCATTAGTCATACGTCATTGCACTGGCTGGGCCATGTTATTTGGAATGGAGCATTCAAAGGAAAAAAAAGTAATAATAAACATGGGTGTGATCTCTTCACTATTTTTCTTCCATGCTTGGGGACATCTCCTTCTGGAGTCTGTAGTACTTCTGTCTTTACTCACTTAAGATATGCCTGGGATATACATGTGCTAAATTCATTTGCTCTGTTTCCTCTGGTATGGCTTTCAGTCCTACTCAATGCTAAATCCTGAGATCCAGGGATAGGTATTGGGGAGAGAGAGTGCACAGGCCATAGTTGGACATAGCTTAATCAAGCTCACTATGGTTCTTTAGTGGGAGCTTGGGGACAAAATCTTTGCTAACAGTAAAGAGTTACATTGCCTTCCATAATTCTCACTCAGCTAGGGAGTGTGTGTTGAGGAATGGAGGGAAGTGAGATAGGCGTGGTACTACTAGGTCTCTTGGTTAACAGCATCTCAGTTGTGTTATGCTTCTCCAGAGAAACACAACCAACAGGACATATATAGATATGTAGAAAGGGGTCCATTATGAGGGATAGGTTCACATGATTACAGAGGTTGAGAAGTCTCATGATTTGCCATCTGCAAGCTGGAGACCCAGGAAAGCTGGCAGTACAGTCTTAGTTCAAATCTGAAGGCCTGAGAACTAGGGGAGCCAATGGTGTTAAGTCCGAATCTGAGTCTGAAGGCCTAAGCACCTGGAGTGCTGATGTCTGAGGGCAGGAGAGGATGGAAGACCCCGCTCAAGCAGAAAGCTAATTTACCTTTCCTCTAACTTTTTGTTCTATTGGCACCCTCAGCAAACTGGATAATGCTCACCCACATTGGTGACGGGATCTTTTTTACTCAGTCTACTGATTCAAATGCTCATATCTTCTGGACATACCCTCAAAGACATACCCAGAAATAATGTTTCACCTGCTATCTGGGCATCCCTTAGCCCAGTCAAGTTGACACATACAATTAACCATCACCTCAGTATAATCCATTTCTTACCATTAACCTAACTAGACAGATCAGTGGAATAAAATAAAAAGTTCAAAAATAAATGCAAGTGTTTATAAGAACTTAATATATGGTAGCATTTTATCAAACTATATTCTCCTGAAAACAGAGCAGATATGTGAGAAAGTACTTAATGATAAGAAGGGTGAAAAGCTCTTCAGATTCTAAACGCACTTTATTTATTTATTTATACTTTTTTATGATAGGTGTTATTTTAAAAAAAATTTTATTGGAGTATAGTTGCTTTACAATGTTGTGTTATTTTCTACTTCTACACACACTTTAGAGATTCCTAATTCACATTTAGCCTATCAAAGTCTCTGAGAATTCTTGTAGTATCTAGTAAAGAAGTCTGTTTAACTTTTTAAATTCAGCATCTTCAACTGCAGAAATTTCGAATTCAAAACTGTATTTGGTCAGAATTGCAGTGCAAATTTGTTTTGGTCTTGGTATGTGCCTAACATATCTGGGGATTAACTGATTATTCAAGAAGTGATTTCAAGGCAACAATCAATTTGGGAAAAACTGCAGTGGCACATTGCTGCAATTAACTGTAGTAACTATGGTGTTTCTGGTTTCTGTATACAGAACCCTCCCATCTACTACCTCTGTGTAGCCAGGGTTTGGCTGTCTATCATGATGCCCTGCTCCTCCATCTCCATGTACTGGAATATGCACAGAGCCTAGATTGGGCCAATCAGAGTCTTGCTTGTTCTCTCTCCGCATTCTCTGGGTATGGTGATTAGTTCAGGAATGAGAACATGATCCAAGCTAAGCCAATCAGTACTTCTTGAGTTTGGGGCTGGAGATGGTAAGGCAGATTGCCCCTCTTTCTTTGTGAGATGTAAGAATATAGGCCTGGGGTTATTGACAGTGAGATTTAAAACAGGACCATAGACAAATATAAAGGCAAGTAACAAACTGTGGACAGATATTGCTACCCACGTGATATAGCATGGTTATCATCCTTAAATATAGTCTTATTTATCAATAAGAAAATGATAAAAACTCCAACTGAGGAATGGGTAAGAAATCCAGACAAACAATAGAAAAACTGAAATGGTCAATAAGCCTAAGGGAAAAAAAAAGTACTACCTCAGTAGTATTAAAAAAATAAATTAAAATATGAAGATAGCATTTGTAATCAATCAGATTTACAGACAGTAAAAACAATGATAGCATTCTACATTGGACGAGAGGTGGAAAACAGGTAATCTCAGCCACTAATTATAGGAGTATAAATTGTTAACATTTTGTGAACAGTTACTGTGGTAAAACAAATCAAATATCTTCAGCATTTGTATTTCTCAATATCCCAGTTAATTTATCCCAAGGAAATAACCGGACAAGTGCTCAGATATGTGTGTTTGTGGCAGGGCTTGATCTCAAAATATTAATCTAATTGTTTCTCCCTATTTTCTCTCACATGTATCTCAAGAGATAGTTTTATGTCCCAAACTCACACCAAAGACAAAGAAATTACCAACCTCGGTGCTAGATCTAAGCAGGGCTAGTCCCTAGGCTCTTTTACCTTCGTAGGCCCTCCGTCATAAAAAATATTGAAAATTATATTTTATAACTGTGTTGGTGTAAAGGTGAATATAATCTAGGCTGGGTGTGTCATTATATGTTTATTATTATTATCATATCAATTTTCTTCTGATTTTAAAATAAATTAAAATTAAAATATTTTCATGGGTCCCTGAAAGTGTAATTGGCTCTAGGCCCTTGCCTACTGTGCCTACTGCCTGAGTCAGCCCTAGATATAAGCCCTGGGTTAGAGAGGGGAACAGCCAGGGTGCCAACTCAAAACAAAACAGAGTTGGGGGAAGGTCTGGAGGAGACCAGTGAGCAAAGCAGAAGGGACTTAGGACCAGTTGTCTCTGCTCTCTTTTCCTATCAACTGGTCACTTGTAGAAAACTTACAACAGAACAGTCCTGGACTTTGTTATCCCCTCTTTACAGGACTTATGTGGAGATGGGGCACAAAGGAAGATATTTCTCCCATGTCCCCATCAAGTTAGAACTGAACTCAAGTAGTAGGGAATCTCCTTTGGAGCAGGAAAATCAATAGCCTCTGTTGTTCGTGTAATGTGTTAGAAAGAACAAAAACGTCCAATAAAAGGAGGTAGGTGATGTAGACAGCATTCACATAGTAGACATTTTTGCAGCCATTAAAAAGTATTTAGATATATCTTATTAATATGAGACAAGAACACATGGTACATTGAGACTTGTCTCCCAATAGGGGCATTATCAGGCAGTAAGCCTAGTCTCACCAGTGGGAAAATAGGATGGGCCTGAGAACCATTCTCTTGGGGTATATCTCACTTTACAAGGTCCACTAATGGCCTGCTATGTCACTGTTGACCCAAAGTGAGTCAGGATTTGTTCTCCCTTAAATTGTGATCCCAGAATCCCCAGCCATTGTCCCCAACTATGGACATTTGATCTCCTGGTATTATCAATAGTTCTTCCAACTATCTAAAAGGATTAGCTGTCCATAACCCTACTGTCTGAAAACTTTCTAAGTTTAGATTGTCCATGTTCACAAAGCTTCTGCAGCTCTAACTCTTGACCAAGATCCAGAAACAGAAACTCTTCATGGGCTCCCATTTTACTGTTTTTTTTCTTTATTATATCTCTGATTCATAAAAAATCATTTTCTTTTTTATTCTGATTCATGACCTCTAAACCAATTATCATTGCACCATGTTATGTCAAGACTATACTTTTTATACAGGATTTAGAAACCATCTATAAAAGCAATGTTATTTTGCTTTATGCACAAAATGTAGTCATTTATATAATGTAAGCCACTTTCTAATCCTCTCCATTGTATTTAGGAACTTGGCATACATTTCAGTACCTTGATGGATTCTAAAACATGGTATCTGCTTTGCATTTCTGTTCATGGTCTGGCTGGCTATTTTGTCAGGGAATTTTCCCCCTGGGTTCTTAGGGGAAAAATCTCAACACTGATTAAATAACCTATTATTCCCACTTCTATTTCCAAATTACACTATTGCACTAGGAATTGACACATTCACAATGTTCACTCATTATTGCCCATACAGGGATTGCATTTTGTCCAAGTCCATAGCAATAGACTCAGAGTTATTGAATCAGTGCTGGAGTCTTCTCTCAAGATCCTTCCTTAAGGGTTGCGGACATACAGAGTAAGAATGCTTAGGGCACATTCTCTTGTTCTCTACTTCTTTAAAATGCCAATTTAGTGTTGCCTGATTCTCCATCTGCATCTTTCCTTTGCCCTGTTGGAGGAGATATATTTGAGAAATACTCCAAATGGTGAACAGCAAATATGGTATGACCAAACTCTCTCCTCTCTTCATTCCAACCTACATTCCAAACTCCATGGAGTTTCCCTTCCCCTGGGTAGGGAGACTCTGTGAGCATGATATCTGACTTAGTTATGAGAGACAGGGCTGATCCAGCCTATCACTCTTATTAATGAAATCCTAGTAGTCACATTTGTATAACAAGTCACAGATTACTGGAATTCTAATGTTTCTATCTTGGAGACATATATCTGAATCTCTGCTCTTAATATAATGACTGGAATAACAATTGTCTAAAAACTTACCTGGGTAATTATGATATGAGTTACACCTTTCATCTCTATCCCCTCATTGTCAACTCCAACTCTTAGAAACAATTCAACTGGTGATCTACCTTTATTATCCTTCAACATGAATTGAAACACATTCTTTTAATCTGGAACATTACTTAATGCTCTATCACTCCTCCTATTTTGGCTAGTAATTGCTTAAAGTGCCCATTAAAATTTTTACTTATTCCTCCGCTTTGTGTTTAATATGAATTGTTGACAGGATTACTTCACCATTGTATTTCCTTGTCCTTCCTTCCCCCTTTTTTTTTTTCTTTTTGTATTTTTGGCCGTGCCATGCAGCATGTGGGATAGTTTTCTGACCAGGGATCAAACCTGGGCCTCTGCAGTCAAAGTGCCAAATCCTAGCCACTAGGCCACCAGGAAACTCCCTGTCCTTCCTTTCTTATACTGTTTGTGCTATAAAATTCTACTTCCTGATCTGATGATATCTAAGTTTGGGTCCGTATTTGTGGATAGTCTTGTCTTTTAGCCTTCTTTGTCTTTGTCAAGGCCTCAGTCACAAAGTCAAAACCAAAAAATTTGTCAATACCAAAAAAATTGTCAATACCAGAGAAAAACCTATTTATAACTTGTTGCTCCCATGGGTGATAAACCGTGTAACCTTGGGACCTGTTTACTAACGGAAATATAAACATGTCTTTGGCTGTTTAGAAGCTGGACAATCCCAAGGAAGAAGAGCAATTTCTGGAGATGTGTCCATTGAAACATAGCTTACAGCCCTGAGCACACCCATCTCAGGAAACTAACACTGCCAAAGCTTACAAGAAAATGTATATCTTATCTCAATCACGAGCAGATTTCTCCTCTGAATGTGACTGATGGGCATCAACATGACTAATCTGTATTTTTAGATAAAGCTCATGGCTTTTTCTTTTTAAGTCCAGCATCCAAATGAGGTTATTTTAAAGTCTGGTTCCCTGTATCCCACTTGCCAAAACAAGTGGTTAGAACACTGGTCATTGACTAAGTCATTATATGTATATGTAAATATATCTGTCTATCACTATCTATCTGTCTATCTATCCATCTCATCTAGCTATCTCAGAAGGGGTTTATGCTAGCCACACTGTATATATCTCTGTCCATTTTGCTGATATACCCCATCTTCTTTTCTTTTACTAGAAATTTTGTTAGCTGGTATTCTTTCAGACACAAATCCTCTCCATTAACCAAGCATTGCCATCCATAAACTAAGTTCCCTCACTTTTTTTTTTTTTCTGAATACAGAAACTCACACGGTGTAGTACAAGCCTTCAACGTCAGAAGCAAATCCTCTCACAAGGACAGTCTTGGCCCCTAGAAGGTGACTACCTATTATTTGTAGACAGGTTTCTGAATACATCATTTCCATTTAATCAATTCGCTTTGATGAGCTGCCTGAGTTTTTTTTTTGTTGTTTGTTTAAATGCTTTTCTGACAATGCCCAGGTTCTTCTTGGAATCTTTGATCTTAAAATTATTGGAGTCCCTCATTAGTAGCTTACATGACAACATGGGGGTTAATCCATGTATAATTTATAGTCAGCCATGTATATACATGGCTCTGCATCAGCAGATCCAACCAAACATGGACCATGTAGTACTGTATTATTTATTACTGAAAAATATCCACAGATACGTGGACCAGGGCAGTTCAAACCTGTGTTATACACCAGTCAACTGTAGTCTTGAGTGTGCTCTGTAGAAGGTCTATGATTGTACTTCAAAGGGAAAATGGTGAGTAGCTGGATCAAGGATGGTTTGGTCTCAAAGCCCAATGTTCTTTCCTGTAGCACTCTCCCTGCTTTCAGCCAGAAGTACAATTTCCTATTGTGCCCCAAGGAAGTCTGTATTGTTAAAACTTTCCTGTGTCTTTCAGCTTTGACTACTCCAAGGTTTCCATTTAATGAACCCTTCCTTACTCTCTCCTAATGCAGCAGCAGAGTTAGGTAACTCTCGCTCATACCATCCATAGACTCTGGTATTCCTCATAATAGAATTTGCTACTGATTTGTTAGTCTAACACCTTTTACTCTTTCACCACTGCATCCTTCTCTCTCCTCACTATTGATGTATGGTCCTTGCCCTAGGATCTGTGTTATTTGTACACTGAGACAAGTACTGTATCCAGAAATCCAGGAAAGCTCTGTTACTGATCCAAGCAGGACCAGAGGACATGAATAAGCTACATGAGCGGGCAACTTAGACATCCATTTCACTCACCACAGTTACACCAAAACCCCTCCCTCAACTCACACCTATGACTATATTGAGCGGGGGGTCCTGTATCTGTAGATAAAGGTAAGGAAAAAAGCCAAATCTTAGCTTATCAATTGGTTGACTTGGCACGTGAGTGCAAGTTGCAAATGTACAATGGCTACGTTACAGCCATACTCAGGGGTGGCCTTGAAAGACAGTGGTAAGGGAAGATCTTGAAGGTGGAGTTCTGAGTGGTTTACCTGGTCACCACTTTGTATGGAAGCATGAATGGCCTGAGATGGGAATTAATATGGATACATGGACAGTAGAAAATGCCTGACCAGAGGTTAGGGGTTTAGAAGAAAAAGGATTGAAAGATCAGAAATAAGAGGGTCTGGGGCAAAGGAATGTGAATGGAGATATGGGAGTGGAGTGGGAATGGTATGTGAGACTTTTTACAGGTTAATGCCCACCAGAGGCATTGAATAACCTAGTAGAGAAATTGGCTCAATCAGTTGACATTAGCCAGGCTTTGTTTTTTGTACACCCAGAATTAGCACGATGGACAAATAAAAGGCATGTATGCCACACATTGGTTCAAGTGCACGGACTTTCACTTATCAATTCTGACCTAGGTATCTCTCTACGTACGATCTACCAACAATGGAGATGAATGTTGTGTCCCCATCATGGCACTGTTGTTTGAGGAGACCAATTGGCACTTGGTGGCAAGTTGACTACATTGTATTCCTTCCATCCTGGAAAAGCCAGTGGTTCATTCTCATTGGAACAGACACCCATTCTGACATTTTTTCTGGGTATGGGTTTGACTTTCCTGCTCTCAGAGTCTTAGCCAGTACCACCATGTGTGGACTTCCGGAGTGCCTGATCCACAGGGAGAGAATGCCACACAAGCTAGCATCCCATCAGAGGTCTCACTTCACAGTGGAGGATTTTCAGGAGGGGGACACTGACTATGGAATCCACTGATTATTTGACATATCACTCCATGCAAAAACTTCTGGCCTGATAAAGCATTGGGATGGTCTTCTGAAGGTGCAGCTAGCATGCCAGGTTAGAGGCAATATTCTGCAAGGATATGCTGCCAATAGGAGGACTACGTGGGACCAGGAATCAAAGGGTGGAAGCTGGAGCGGCCCTATTACCCTCACTCCCAAGGACCCATTGGGTGACTTTGTGCTCTTCAAGCTTTGGGCTCCTTTAAACTATAAGTTATAGCTGGCTAGTTTTTTTGTTTGTTTTTATTGCACAGGTTTGTCACCACACTGCACTGTCCCAGCTTGAGTGAGTCAGAAGGTTAGTGACTATAGTTTTCTCTAATGATAAGGTCTATAAAGTCTGTTTAATGAGGGGAATATCATTAGTGCTCTTCAGATTTTAAATATTTTTATTTTATTATTACTATTATCATTTTGGCTGTGTTGTGTGGCATGTGGGATCTTAGTTCCCTGACCAGGGATTGAACCCATGCCCCCTGCACTGGGAGTGTAGCATCTTAACCACTGGACCGCCAGGGAAGTCCGAGATTTTAATATTTTTAGGTGCCCATAATCATATTTCCTTCACTCAGGTGGTACTTTGAATTTAAGTGGGCATGTGCTTTTGTCAATTTCCTCTTTCAGGACAAAAATGTTGAATTTCTGCTAAGGAAGGCAAAGAAAGGTACTGTCCAGTGCCCCCTCACTCCATCCCAGTGCCCTGCAGCTGACTAATCTGGTTTCCTGGCAACATTGTGTTGAATGATCTAGAAGAGGGTTCATGGTTATAATAAATAATTGCAGGTCCTACCACCTCTAGAGTCATCAAGCCCTGTGACTGTAGTTCCTCCCTCCATTGCTGTGTGTTGTTCCTTGTAAACGTCCTGCTCTTCCCCAGACTCCCTTTGTGTAGTGTCTATTACCACACAGCACTGTAGTCCATTGCTAAGGGAAACGGAGGAACCTATAGCAAACCCAACTATCTTCACTTTTATCTGGTTTTAAGGAATAACAAACATGATCTTTGACCATTTAAATGGAGGACTCAAGATAGCATTGGATCACTAAGTATACTGATTCTTTCACACTCTTTTCCAGCCCTTGGCTAAATCAAAGGCAAATAGAAAACCAATATGGTACCACATGGTATCATCTCTGTCCCCTTTATTATCCGAAAGTTTTCCCAACAGAGATTTATCCATATTGGATATGGAGTCTTTGTGTCATTTCCATTCTGCACAACTGCTACAATAACAATGTACATAGATTGATGGATAAACAAGGCACAAACACTTGAGAACATCAAACTGTTTTAACTCATGTAAAGGACACAAAAGGATGTCAGGATATATGGCAGAGAGTAGCAACATTCTCCAGCACCAAAGAGTGCAAACTTCCTAGTACTACACCCCATCAGAAGATGTATGGTTGCAGAGGTTAAAATGTAAATGACTAAAGGACTAGAAGCATATCTGTCTTCTTCTGGCCTAGTCATATACTGGGGCGGACCTGCACATAATGTAGTATAGACACTTTCTGGAGATTACCTAACCAGGGCCAGGAGCATTTCTATATTCTCAGTTATACAGTACAGAATAGAATACACAGTACTTTAAGGAATTAAGCAAATTCCTTATGTTATTTTGAATTCAATTCCTCATCTATCACCCTAGCCTATCTATGCTAGAATATCCTGGTTAAAGTATATTCCTGAACTCAGAGCCATGGAAAAATTTTCCCAGACACCTCTGGGATTCATACAAATAATCCCTTGATCTAGCTGAAGGAGTCCACCTGTGACGTGTAATAAAGATAAAAACAAGTATTCTAAGCACATAGGGTGTGTGGTTCTAGGAGAGCTAGAGATGATACCAAAAACAAAGATTTGGGAAATAAAACTTAAGAAGAAACTGTTCCTTTGACCACACGATGATATGAAGAACATCTATAAATTGAGTTTTTGTTCATGCTGTTTCAGAATAATGAAAATTTTAATTAAAATAAGTTTGTAGTACGAATGTCCTTCAGTTGAATCAGAGGAATTGAATTCAAAATAACCTAAGAAAAGAGGAAAACTTACTGGATGGAATTAGGATATATTCTGAAAAAACAAAACAAAACAGTTCATGTGAAACGTTGGGATGAAACTGGGTATCAGAGACAACAAACAGTCTTTCACTGCCTCTCTCTGTGTTTGGACTTCATTCTTTCTTTCCATGTGGTATGCTACATAGCCTCAGAGCGTCACATATTAAAATTTTAGCCACCAAGGAGGACCTCGAATGTCTGTCTGGATCCCCAAACCAAACACCATGACTGGGCCCAGCTGTGGTCAGTGGACCATCACCCAAACTAGGGAGACAGAATCACAAAAACAAAATGACACTATTGGCGTTTTGGACCAGATCATTCTTTGTTGTGAGGGCTGTCCTGTGTACTTCAGGATGTTTAGCAGCATTTCTGACCTCTACCCACTAGACAACAGCAGCACCTTCCTGGTTGTGGCAATCAAAAATGTTCCCAAACACTGCCAAATGTCATTGGTGGAGAGGTGGCAAAATTGCCCCCAGTTAAGAACCACTGGCCTATAGCAATCATATTCCATGAAATCACCAGAGAACATGGTGAAGAGTAGATGTAGAGGAGTAGGAGTCAGATTATAGATACAGAGCAAGGTTTGTCGCAGTGGGAATAGAACATGGTATGGTGAGGAATTTATGCTTATAAATGCATCAGAATGTTCAGAAAGTAATTTGTTCTCAGTCCTAGATTGAACCACTTGGCAAATGCAAAATCAGTTTTCTCAGTTTAAAAGTGGAAGCAATACCAACTCCACAGAGTTCTTTGAGTATTAAATAATTATGTGAAAGCAATTCAGAAGCTATGAAATGACACACAAATATAGGATAATAATAATAAATAAAATCACTGTAGAGAACCAGCCCTTTTCTCTATCTCAGGTTTTTTCTCAGGAGGCTGGGTAGAAAAGAGGCTGACTTCATGGAAATTTTATATATCTATATCTATATATCTATCTCAGAGCTCTTGAAAAACAAAACAAAGCAAGTGAAAACAAACAAACAAAAAACCAGAAACTATCACATACAAGAGGATAGTTCATTGCTTTTTTATATAATTCTCATGTTGTCCCATTTAAGAACAGGCTTTTGATATAATACAGTTAATAAACATCAAGTTTATACCATTTGATGTATTTTGCTTATGTTACGCATTTTTACTCAGTTCATATATTAGTACTACAAGTGGTAAGCAGTTAATTTATATTACTAATTTATGAACTTTTACTATAGATATTGAATAACTATAAGTAAATAACTATTAAAATAATTTTTTATTTTATAACATAAATTTGGAAGCAGCCATATTGCTCAATCACAAATAATTAAACTTTTGACATTTATTAGCCCTTGGTGTCAACGAATTGTATAGCCTAGTAAAGAATTACAGCAAGGCTTTAATGAAATATTGAACATGAAGTAGAAATAATAGATTTGTCTCCTAACAGCATGTACAAATACCACTTAAGCCATTCCAAAACACATATACTACAAAGATAAATAATGGTATTAGAAGCTTTGATAACACATGGAAAATATCACCACCATCATCACCACCAATAACAACTGTGATAGGAATGATAAAAACAACAAAATCGAAAGTTATCAAACGGTTGTCCTGAACTTGGAATGGTCCTAAGCACCTTACATTTAATACTCAAGAATTTTTTTAACCCATTTAAAAATACTTAAAACACAGAGATAGAAACATATTTAGAAAGTGGAAATTTCATTCTTTATCAGAATAACAGTGAAATCTTAAGATTAATTAGACTGGTCAAATCTTTTTTTAGTATTTCTGTCATCACATCTTTATTTGTTCTTTGTGTCCAAGAACTTGCCTTACAGTACTTACTATAAAATACATGTTTTTTGTTTGTTTCTTTGTTTTTCAAATTTAAATTTGTTGAATAAATATGGGAAAGAGAAGGGAATAAAAGGTGTTGCAATCGTGGTTTGTGCATATTCTTTTTTGTTAAGCTCAGTGGGTTTTTTTTCAGTGTTTATTATTATTATTTTTTGCCTTTTTTGTATTACATTTTTGTCCTATGATAGTGGTAAATCTTACCCCTTCACCTCCTCCTCCACCTTTTCCTCTTCCTCTTTTTTCCTGTCCTCCTCCTCCTCCTCCTCCTCCCCCTCCTCCCCCTCCTCCTCTTCCCCCTCCGCCTCCTCCTCCTCCCCCTCCTCCTCCTCCTCCCCCTCCTCCCCCTCCTCCTCTTCCCCCTCCGCCTCCTCCTCCTCCCCCTCCTCCTCCTCCTCCCCCTCCTCCTCCTCCTCCTCCTCCTCCTCCTCCTCTTCCTCTTTCTCTACCTTTTCCTCCTCCTTTGCTGGCCCAGTTACCTCAGGGATAAAAACCATCTCTTCTTCCAATAATATATTTGGAAAATGAGACTGCATTATCAAAACAATTGTGGCACTTAGTGAAAAACACAGCATTCTCAGAAATAAAATAAGTATGCACAGTGGATCACACACAATTGGCCGGGGTACTTCCCATCTTGGATACCAAAATCGGTAATCTGTAAATAAAGAAGTAATTGAAAGCTGGATTTCACATAAAGTAGTGAAATCGTTCAAGAAATAAAGGACAATACATACATATGGCTTGGTCACGATCTGCGTTACCTAGAAAGAAAAAGAAAGTTCATAAAGTTACATAAAATTTCTTCTTTTTCTAGACTATAAGATATGTTTCTCAACAATAATAATATCATTCTCCTAGTTTTCAGGCACCATGCTCTCATCTTTGATGTCTCCCCTTCAACCAGTAGCCAATTGTAAAGTACGACATATTTTCTTTTAGTAAAAGTCCTCCTCGTCTACCAGAGAGAGCACAGAAGTATAGGAGGAAGAGGTGTGGATTCTAGTACTAATTCTATCTCTAAATCCTGTCAACTTATATAAGCCACTCCACTCATGCCTTTCAAAGATTGTTCCATCTTCGACATTCTAGAATTCTACATCTCTCTTTTTAAAAAATTGAAGTATAGTTAATTTACAATGTCCTGTTAGAACATCTCTTATTTTTATCTCTCTTCTCCCCACTTCCCCCCAAGATCATTCAAAATTAATTTTCTGAATCTACTCATTTTATTCATTTAATTCTTATTTTCAGAAGCTTTCAGTTGCTCTTCATTTCCTAGATGGCAAGGTTAACTACAGAGCCTGGTATTCCTTGTTTTTGCTATTTAGCCCAATGCTATCATAATACTTTTCAGGAAATAAATTTCCCTTCCTCTGCTCACCTGGGCAAAGAAGGTCAAACAATCATTCCCAGATTCCACTAGAAAGGACAGTGGGAGAATAAATGCAGTCTCACCCATAAAGAGCCCAATGTCAACCAGGGCTTTGTCCTGCAATGATGGTACCCTTGGAGGAAAATTTAGAAATCACTCCTCAGGCACCTTGGAGATGAACTGAACTTCTGGTGAATCTCTGAAGTTATTTTAAATGATACGCTATGTCAGGCTTCTCCTTCCCACCCCATGTGGATTCTATCCTCACTTTTCTTGGACTCTGACACCACATAGTGAGCCACTCCCACATGGACATCTCTTTACCCTGATCTTATACCCCAAGCCTGACTTCATGCAGGTACACTCACCTCATTCCATGAGGGCTCTAACTTCCCATACAAGGCCATACCATGTGGACACTGTTCTCACCCTACTTAGGCTCTTTCCCCATGCCTACCACATCATGTATGTATCCCTTGTCTTCTTGCTTAGGTTCTAACATGTCACATCTGGATGCCCTCTGTGTGGATGCCTACCTCTTTCTGACCTACCCAATGGCTTTAGGTCTGGATATTTTCAGGAAGAGAAAGAAAAGGCGAAGAGGAAGAGCAAGGTTTTGCATCTTGATTCAAATGAAGCAAGGGAAGAAATGTTACGGTGGAGTCACTCCAGCAGTGGCATTATAATGAAATTGTTCACTAGTTTCTTTGACATAAAAGCCTAATATGCCCCTTACTTACTGTCTGACTTTATCCCCTACCACATTCCTCTAAGCATCATATATGCCAGATATAGTTATACTTTTGGATTATACGCTCCATGTTTAGAAAAACTAAAAGAAAAATTTAATAAAACATATTTTCTACTTTTATCTTTTGAATGTTTAGGGGAAAAATGAAAATAAAAGGCTATTAAATATTTGCTACTTTACTTCTTTCCTCTTTCTTAATGTTTTGGAATATCCTATCCTTTAGAGCAGTCACTCTCAAACAGGCTGCTATTTCAGGAATTAACTGAGAAGCTTTTTCAGGGCATAACTGTTAGTTCTCTTTCCTTCTTTCAGATTCTAGTATGTACTTAGGGGCAGGAATAATAGTAAGAGAGGGCTGAAGAGGTTGTGTAGTTTAAAAAAATCTAAAAATGATACTGTTTGATACCACCTTTGATAATATAACAATACCATTCTGAACAAAGGAACAATATTAACATGACAATGAAAGACTAGTGTTCACCACTTCTTTTTCTTGTCATCCAATGCATTATGGATTTTTTTCATGTTTCAGTTATTTTCTTTATCTTACTGCATAGAAAATCTGTGCATCTGTCATAGCTGCTACATCGAGAACACATTAATCCTCGTTGATAAGGACTTCTTGACAGAACTCCTCTACAAAAAAGCAGAAAACATTTTGTTAGAAAAAGTCTCAAATTTTATGTTATTTAAATAATATGGTTAACCAATTTTTAGTTAATTTATAAAGGCGATTTAATTTAAAAAATGGACTTAAGGGAGTACTTAAATTGGAGATGTAATCTTCCCCCTCTTTTTTCCCCCCAGAAATACTCTCTTCTGAAACTAATTCCCATTAATTTTAAAGTATTGTAATTTAAATATGAGGGAGTTTTAAAGCTTCTTTCATTTTATTTTGTATCAAAAGATAGTTTTGAGTGAGAAGAGGGTCATTAATTGTGGTTATTTAAACATGATTGCTTATTTACTCAGTGTATAGTTGCAAGCTATAAAACAAACATTAGGCATTTAGGTCCCTGGTTAGGCCACTCTGGGCCATCTAGAAGAATGGCCAAACCTTAGAAATACATATTCAAAAACGTGAATATCAAATTTCTGAGTCATATCTTATCAGAAGTTTTTGATGATACCCAATAAGGTATCTGATACCCTCAAATGGCAAGCTTTCAAGTACATCAAGGATATACAGATATCTATTGTTATTTGCAGATCATATATCGTTCTCTAATTTCACTGTTCCACAATCAAACCATTTCAAGAAGGAAATGAATTTTGTTTGGATCCCAGCCTGAATACTAGCCATCAAGAAATCCAAGAATTGATCCAGTCACCTTTACCTAATACCGTAGTCTACTTTTACTGCCTTAATTCTTTATCACTGAAACAGATGCCTCCAACACAAAAGCAGAGCTTATACTGTTCTAAAATCCCTGGGGTGGGGGACCTCTGTTCTTGTACCTATGCAAAAAGCTACTCACTATACAGACTGCCTTTAAAACCTGGAGCAAGCAACCTAAGTGTCCATCAACAGATGACTGTATAAAGAAGATGTGGCACATATATACAATGGAATATTACTCAGCCATAGAAAGGAACGAAATTGAGTTATTTGTAGTGAGGTGGATGGACCTAGAATCTGTCATACAGAGTGAAGTAAGTCAGAAAGAGAAAAACAAATACCGTATGCTAACACATATATATGGAATTTTAAAATGCAGTACTGATGAACCTAGTGGCAGGGCAGGAATAAAGACGCAGACGTAGAGAACAGACTTGAGGGCACAGGAGTAAAGGGGAAGCTGGGATGAAGTGAGAGAGTAGCACTGACGTATATACACTACCAAATGTAAAATGGATGGCTAGTTAGAAGCTGCTGCATAGCATGGGGAGATCAGCTCGGTGCTTTGTGACCACGTAGAGGGGTGGGATAGGGAGGGTGGGAGGGAGGCGCAAGAGGGAGGGGATATGAGGATATATGTATATATATAGCTGATTCGCTTTGTTATACAGCAGCAACTCACACACCATTGTAAAGCATTTATACTCCAATAAAGATGTGAAAAAAAAAACCCCCAAAAACCTGGAGCATAGGCCAATCATCCCATGACCATAATGTCTGATAACCATGGCCTGGAATAACTCTGGAAAGGCAAATAAATATGTAAATAAATACATCAATTAATCAAAATAAATAAATTCACATTGTGCTAGAATACAATGGGCCCTCCTTTTCAGAGATATGAATATTATAAAACTGTTTATATTAGGTAGCCAGAAATGGCAAGCTAATACTCTCTCATGTTAATCTTCCTGTTGTTCTGAGTTTCTAAAAAGTTTAACCTAAAGCAACTTGAGTCTGAATCTACAGTACAAGTCCACAACTGCAATTGGAATTATTGGGCTGGATTAGGAGGAAACAACAGATAAATATCTACAAACTAGCAAAGTCCATTGAAATTTCATAGCTGCCCTGGTGGTGCCTGAAGAAATAGATGATATTCTCTGTCTTTAGGCATTTGACTTTTCTGAGAAGCAGCCCAGGGGTTCGCTGAGACCAAGTCCTGACTCTGAACATTGTCCTCTGGAACTTTTCTTAGACTTGCATCTGGCCATATCTTCAGTATATTGCCACCTATAGGATATGTGTCCAGGCCCTAGATAAGGACGTGTCACCTGGGTAGCCCAATCGGTAAAACTATTCCCACGCCCAACCCAAAGTCCATTAGAAAACCATTATTCAAATTTTATAATAGATCTACATTGTTCCAGAATGCGAACACAATTCTGGTGGTGATGGAAACTTTTATTGCCTGCCACTTTGTTCATGAAGGAGATAATCCAGCTCCATGGATTGACAATCTAGGAATTACAATTTGTAGATAGATTCTTCTCTTCAAAGTTCTCCATGTGCAGACTCATATAGTCTGTATATTGTCCATGGGACAATGGCCAGAGTACATCAAATAGATATTGATTTTTCCATATTATACAACCAGAATAACTAGGCCACCTACAGTAACTCTTTTCACTTTTACTACATCCATATGGCACTGAGAAATATCACAGTGCTGGCTTCTGGTTCATATCCTAACATCTATAGATTTCCTAAGTAGACTTAAAGAATCTATCCCAATAAGCTAGAGAAAAATACAATGCAATAAGCAGCAAAGATTATCTTTTAGAGATTCTATCTGGCTCTTCTTCTGATTCATCTAATATATTTGTCTTTGCCCAAAACTCCATGACTACTTCTTGGACCTATTCAAGGTCAAGGAAGGTATGGATCCTGTTGTTTTCTGCCTCAAATTATCCCTGTATATGCAAAGCTACCTCACTTTATATCACTTTCTGTGAAAATCAGTTGGTCACATCTCCTCCCTTCACTTCCACATCTTGCACCTAAAGGACCAGGGAACACAGTTAAACACCTATAAAGCTCCTTGAGGCTGATATTATGTAGTTGTACCACCCTCTAATCCTCCCCAAGATACCATCTACCTTCTGATCATGCCTCCTTATTCACTTTGGTAGCTGGCTCACCATTTTGCTTTTTAGTCAAAATTGTGCCATTGTCTACAAATTTGGGACCTAGAGGATTACAATATGCTAATGGATAATTCATCCAATAACTTGGTCTCTATGTTATTGGATGTCTTCACCATCATAAAACTTCCTAATGCTCCATAATTGTCACTTTTGTAGCCACATTCTGTATCTCGTTATCTCCTAAATCTGCTCTACTTCTGAACTCACAAAATCACACATTCCACTCATTGACTGCAACCTCCTGTCCTTTCAGGTTGCTAACTCATTTACTCCCATCACACTTGTCCATTAATTTCACTGGTTCCACAGTGTACTTTCTCTCCTATTTTTCTCCCTATCCATCGTGTTGTCTTTTCGCAATCCAGCTTAGGTCCATCACTTTGCATGTTCTCTACCTAAAATCCTGAAACTCACTTGCACTATTTTCCTTTACATCCACCTGACAAAAGCCCAGTGTTGGAAAAAGTGAAGGAATCTTACTGTCTGCTTGTTCCATGCCTGCTTCAGGGCTGCTGGGTGCTGCTGGAGGAAAATCATTAAACTAGGTGGAGAATATCTCTATCATTCTCTATTCAGCTTCCGCTCTCATGTTCCATAATACCTATTTCATATCTTCCCAGTCCTCAAACTTCCAGCTTCACTGTCTCTCCCTTTATTCTCAGGACATGATCTATTCTACTTCACAGAGAATCATAACAGCTATTAGACTGGAACTCGAGAAATTTTCTGTCACTAAATATGACAAATATACCTACTCCTTCTTTCTTTCCTTTCTAATACAACTGAAGAACTGTTCCTCATTCTTTCTAAGGCTAATCTCTCTCTCTTTTTTTTTTAAGTTCAAAAGTCATATAATTAATTGTTTGCACTTTTTTTGTTGTTGGTCCTACATTTTTTTAAACATCTTTATTGGAGTATATAATTGCTTTACAATGGTGTGTTAGTTTCTGCTGTATAACAAAGTGAAACAGCTATACGTATGCATATATCCCCACATCTCCTCCCTCTTATGTCTCCCTCCCACCCTCTGTACCCCACCCCTCTAGGTGGTCACAAGGCACTGAGCTGATCTCCCTGTGCTATGCGGCTGCTTCCCACTAGCTATCTATTTTACATTTGATGGTGTATATACGTCCATGCACTCTCTCTCTTCGTCCCAGCTTACCCTTCCCCCTTCCCGTGTCCTCAAGTCCATTCTCTAGTAGGTCTGCATCTTTATTCCTGTCCTGCCCCTAGATTCTTCAGAACCATTTTTTCTTTTTTTCTTGGATTCCATATATATGTGTTAGCATATGGTATTTGTTTTTCTCTTTCTGACTTACTTCACTCTGTATGACAGACTCTAGGTCCATCC
>NC_041219.1:10836662-10838253 GCF_002837175.3 Physeter macrocephalus | reverse complement strand
TTTCATTAGGTCCCATTTGTTTATTTTTGTTTCCATTTCTCTAGGAGGTGGGTCAAAAAGGATCTTGCTGTGATTTATGTCATAGAGTGTTCTGCCTATGTTTTCCTCTAAGAGTTTTAAAGTGTCTGGCCTTACATGTAGGTCTTTAATCCATTTTGAGTTTATTTCTATGTATGGTGTTAGGGAATGTTCTAGTTTCATTCATTTACATGTAGCTGTCCAGTTTTCCCAGCACCACTTATAGAAGAGGCTGTCTTTTCTCCATTGTATATTTTTGCCTCCTTTATCAAAGATAAGGTGACCATATGTGCATGGGTTTATCTCTGGGCTTTCTATCCTGTTCCATTGGGGGGACCTTCAAGATGGCGGAGGAGTAAGACGTGGAGATCCCCCTCCTCCCCACAAATACATCAGAAATACGTCTACAAGTGGAACAACTCCTACAGAACACCTGCTGAACGCTGGCAGAAGACCTCAAACTTCCCAAAAGGCAAGAAACTCCCCACGTACCTTGGTAGGGCAAAAAAAACCAAAAGACAAAAAAAACAGACAAAAGAATAGGGATGGGACCTGCACCACTGGGAGGGAGCTGTGAAGGAGGAAAAGTTTCCACACACTGGGAAGCCCCTTCACTGGAGGAGACGGGGTGGGGGTGGGGGTAGGCAGCAGGGGGGGCGCTTCGGAGCCACGGAGAAGAGCGCAGCAACAGGGGTGCGGAGAGCAAAGCGGAGAGATTCCCGCACAGCGGATCGGTGCCGACCGGCACTCACCAGCCCGAGCGGCTTCTCTGCTCAGCCTCCAGGGCGGGCGGGGGCTGGGAGCTGAGGCTCGGGCTTCGGTGGTCGGATCCCAGGGAGAGGACTGGGGTTGGTGGCGTGAACACAGCCTGAAGGGGGCTAGTGCGCCACAGCCTGCCGGGAGAGAGTCCGGGAAAAAGCCTGGACCTGCCTAAGAGGCAAGAGACCATTGTTTCCTGGTGCTCGAGGAGAGGGGATTCAGAGCACCGCCTAAATGAGCTCCAGAGATGGGCACGAGCCGCGGCTATCAGCGCGGACCCCAGAGACGGGCACGAGACGCTAAGGCTGCTGCTGCCGCCACCAAGTAGCCTGTGTGCAAGCACAGGTCACTCTCCACACCGCCCCTCCCGGGAGCCTGTGCAGCCCGCCACTGCCAGGCTCCCGGGATCCAGGGACAACTTCCCCGGGAGAGCGCACGGCGCACCTCAGGCTGGTGCAACTTCACGCCGGGCTCTGCCGCCGCAGGCTCGCCCCGCATCCGTACCCCTGCATCCCCCCCGGCCTGAGTGAGCCAGAGCCCCCGAATCAGCTGCTCCTTTAACCCCGTCCTGTCTGAGCGAAGAACAGACGCCCTCAGGCGACCTACACGCAGAGGCGGGGCCAAATCCAAAGCTGAACCCCGGGAGCTGTGCGAACAAAGAAGAGAAAGGGAAACCTCTCCCTGCAGCCTCAGAAGCAGCGGATTAAATCTCCACAATCGGGGCTTCCCTGGTGGCGCAGTGGTTGCGCGTCCGCCTGCCGATGCAGGGGAACCGGGTTCGCGCCCCGGTCTGGGAGGATCCCACATGCCGCGG
>NC_041219.1:10813519-10836404 GCF_002837175.3 Physeter macrocephalus | reverse complement strand
GTATGCTTCTTTGTGTGATTTTGTCTGTATAGCTTTGCTTTTACCATTTGTCCTACGGTTCTGTCTGCTTTTTTTTTAAGTATAGTTTTTTTTTAGCACTAATCTCTTTTAAACCCTTCCTTTTTCTCTTTTAAAGCCTTCTGTTTTCTCAGGGACTTGTATCTTTACATATACCCTGCCTTTATTCTTTCTAAAGAATTACTTTTATTCTGTATTAGATCCTTCATGTCAATATTTAAATATGCTCACATCTTCCCCATTTTAAAAACAAAACAAAATAAAAACAACAAAACAGTTCTCAATTCATTCCAACCTGGCATCAGTTTCCTCTACTCCATAGAAACAGTTTTCCTATGTTTATTAATGAACTTCTCTTTAGATCTGATATTTTTAAGTCCTGACTTTGCTTGACATCTTGGAATTTGAAATTTTGGACAAGTTTTTCCTTTTAAAAATATTCTTTCCCCACACCTTCCCTGATACCATACTCTTCTGCTTTTTCTTCTACCTGTCTGGCCACTCTTCTTAGGTCTCCCACTTATCTTCCACTAACTGCCCTTAAATGTTGGCATGACATTCCACAGGTCCTATTCTCTTCTCATTCCATACTCTCTTGCTAAGCTGTCTCATCTATTCCCATGATTTAAATTACCCTATGTTTCCTGGCACTCCAAATATTTCTTCTATGCCATTCCTCACTCATGAGCTTCTGACCTAAATAACCACCTGCTTACTAAACATCTCAAAGTGAGTATTTCACAGCCAACTCAAATTCATTATGTACAAAATGGAACTCATTATCTTCCCTCCCTAAATGTTCAGTGTTCCCCTTTGCAGTTAATGCCAGTACCATTCATGCCTGATCATAAATTTGAGAATCTTCCTTGACTACTTCCTTTCTCTGATTACTTAATACAATGACCTGCAAATCTTGTTATTTATACCTTCTGGAAATGTCTTAAATATGTCTCCAATCTCAATCCAGACATCCCTTGTTGATGTAAAAGATAAACAAAATACATATATATTATTTATAAGTATATGATAGAAAGGAAGAAGCAGAAAAGGGCACCTTTAAAGGGGAAAAAATGTCTCCATCCTCCACTTTCCATCTGTTTCTCCAGAGATAACATCTGTTAACAGCTTCTTATGATTCGTTCCAGAAGAAAGTTTTTCATAAAAATTCTCAATACTTACATGCTTGTGATAGAGACTGCTAGCTGTCAATCTAAATATCTCTTGAAATACTAAAATAACAGTATTTTAGCTTGGCACATTAATGGCTAGTCTCAGTACATTTCCCAACCTCTCCTGCAACTTAGATGTGGCCATGAGATTAATTTTGTATCCAATGGAATGGCAGTAGCAGTGATGTGCACCACTCCCCACCTGGTACTCATGCTGCCAACATGTTTCTTTTCCCTTACTATGAGCTTGAGCTAGCTTATGTCTGTGGCCTGGATTTGATCATGCGGACAAAGACACTGCCCCCAGGGGATGGTGAAGAAACAAAATAGGAGCAACCTGGGTCTTTGAATGACTAATGGAGCACAGCTACCCACCAAACTGAAATTTCGCACTTTTATCTTGAATCACTACATTTTTTGGTAATAGTAACTGTTATAACAAAAAGACCCGTTCTTACTTATTGTTTTTTATCTTACTTGTTCACCTAACGAGTGAGACCTTTCCATACTGGTACATAGAAAAGTACACCAGTTTTTTCAATGGTTACACAATAATGTACAGTAAATTAATTGCTTAGTCCCCTATTACTGGAGTCGTTGGTTTTTTAAATTTCAGTTTCATGCTATTAAAACATGCTCCAAAGTGTATCCTTGTATGTATATCTTGGCCAACTTTCATGAAGATATTACTAAGATAAAACCCTGATAAGGAGATTACAAGATCAAATGGTAAGTATATTTTAAATTTTGTTACACTGCCAAACCCAGAAAGACTGTACCAATTTATTGCCCTATCACAAATGCAGAGTATCAATTAAGCTTTTCTATATTCTCAAATGGATGAGTGGAAAGTGATCATTTATTTTTGTTTTTACCTGAATTACTTCAATTATGAGTGAGACTGAATATATTTTCATACGATTCATGGCCATTTTCTTTTCTTTTTAGTAAATGACCTCTTCATATCTTCTGCATGTTATTCTCTTGGGTTGTTTCTCTTTTTCTTTTTGATTTGTATGAATTTTTTTGTAAATTAAGGGGACTGTCTCTGCCATATATTCCACACATACATTTTCCAGTATATCAATTTTTCTTTGGCTATTATCTATAGTATTTCTTTAGTCTTTAATTACTTTGAAATTTTTATAAAATCAGATACATACTTTTTGGATTTTAATGTTCTCCTTGGTCAGGCTTTTCGTCAACACCTCTCCATTTTGGCTAGGCCCAAACTGCAGCTCTGTCTTCTCAGCACTGTGCAGCTTCTGAAATCTCTGTGCAGGTCTTCAGCCTGCAAGTAACTGTTCCTATCTAATCCTTCCAGAATCTCGCTTTGAGGAGTGCAGCTTAGGAGCTGCCCAAGGACTTGCAGAGAACTTGTACACAGACTTTTGGGGGTCCTTCTCTGCAGCCCCCTCCTCTTTGGGATCCTGTCCTAAATCCTAGACTACTTAACATCAATCAACACTGATATCTCCTTTGCCCAGAAAATACACAATCTTTGCTTGCTTTGGCTATGGTTTGTACAATAGGATGCTCACAGAGAGAAAACCAAGGCAAATATAGGGTTCCCACTGAGTTCTTTTATATTTGCAAGGATCATAGCCCTGTACTGCTTGTTTTCTAATGCCTAAAAACAGTTATTTTATATGTTTTGTCCAGTCTTTATAGTTACTTTAAGCAGGAGGCTAATTCTTATACCAGCTTACATAATGTCCAGAAGCAAAGTGGATCAAATATTTAAAAGTTAAAAAAAAAAAAAAGAATCGTTAGAAGAAAATGTGAGATAATAATATTTGGGGAAGGCTTGTCTAAGTATGATACAAACCTCAAAACCCATGAAAAAAGTATTGATACATTTTTTTCTACAATGAAACAAAATAATTCTATTTGGCAAAAATAAATTGCATTATAAATAAAGTCAAAAGTTAAACATAAAACTAGAAAATATTTATAAATTATATTACATAAAAGAGCTAATTTTCTTGTACATAAGACACTCCTACAAGTTAAAAAAAAAAAGTCCAACAACTTAAGAGAAAAACAGTAAATGTACAGGAACCCTCAGGTCCCAGTAAATGAAATCCAAATATTCTAAAATATAAAAAAATATACTTAAACTCATGAAAAATAGAAGATGAAAATTAAATATATACATAACTCATAGTGGTAAATAGAAAAATATTTGAAAATATATTATCTTAGCAAGGGAGTTTAAATATAGCCCCTCTTATATGCTGATGTTAAAAAAAAAGTTGTAATAGAAAAACTGGCGTGACTATGATGAATAGATATTTAATAATATCTATGCAAATTAAAAGTACACATTCTCTTTGGCCTAGGGTTTCCATGACTATATGTTTATATTATAGCTACTAACTCATGTCAGAATTACATATCTAACTGGATAATTACTGCTTGAAATAAAATTAATAAAATAGCCTAAACGTCCATCAGAAGGAGAGCATTATTCAAATTAATTTTTGTACATCCACTAAAAAAAAACCTGTGAAATTCTTAAAAAGAATCTGGAAACTCTTCATGTACTCAAATGGAAAGACTTCCAGTTGATATCAAGTAAAAAAATTAAGGAACATCACAAGAAACGTAGTGCGCTCCTGTTTGAATTATGGAAATGCACTCATTTGTGCACCCAGACACACATACACAAAGATAGATATACTTTTCTATATGCACAGAATATATCTTTTAGGATAAAATTTTGGAGAGAGTAACTGAAAGACAAGGATGGGAACATTATTTTCTCCTTGGATAGATTTTTCCATCATGAATATGTACCAAGTACTAAACATGATTTATTAAATGACCTAAAATTACAATACATAGAAAGCAATGAGAAAGAGACTATGTCATACGAGATCCTAAGTTCTAGTAAAAATTGTAATCAAAGGAAAATATATAACTGTAAATATCTTCACTATTAAGTAGGATTAAAGATAAATGAATGTAGTATATTTTGATAAAAACAGCAACATATAACAGCCCCTCTCCCTAAAAAGTACTTGGAAGATTAAATATCTCAAAACAAAGGAATGAGAAAGGATAAATAACCCCCTAAATCTTTTCTTTTGAAAGATCTATAAAATAGATTAAACCCTCATGAGCAAGAAAGGAAGAAAAATATTCACTATTAAGAATTTCTCTAATTTTCTCTTCTTATACTTCTCTCCTCCTGTTTTTTTTCCAGATAGAACTTTCTTTTTCAATTCTTCCCCCATCTCTCATATGTTCTAATATATTCTATCACTCTCTATTTATGATGGCTTTCTTTAGCTTATAAAAATACATTAGAAACCAAAGTCAGAAAACAAAAACTTTCGCTCAGTTCTCACACTTACACACCTTCCTTTTCTTCGTTGCCAAATATCTATATAGAATATTCTAAATTGGCATTACTATTTTTCAAATTGCAAGTTATGAGCTACTAATAGGTCATGAAATCAAATTTAGTGCTTCGCAGTTCACATCCAATATTTTAAAATATGAGACAGACTAGAAAGCTGTACTTAACTGTGAATAATATACTATTTCCTATATTAATAACATATTTTTATTTTATCATTCATAGTAAGGATACACATTGTTTTGTAAATCTTTTCTTTCAGTTATGTACTGTGCCTCATAATTCTAAGATGTACATCTCTTCTTATTTTAGCACCTCTGAAATTGAGATGCATCTTAACATTGATGGCATCTTAAAATCACAGTTGACCAGGCAGTGAACGTGATATGGTTGTCACTGCACATTGTGAACTTGTCATAGCTTTTCATACTGTCAAACTTGAAATGGGTTATATGCATTGTTTGCATTTTACGTATTGAAATTGCTATTCAAAATGTCTAAAATGATCACAATAATATATCATTGAATCATAAATTATTATGCATGCAGAAAAGCATGGAAAGAGAGCCACCTCATATATAATAGGGACTGATGAGAAAATAAGTCTAAATGTTATTTTAAAAATCTACCAGCACAGTTCTAGTTTCCCTCTTACCTTACTAGTCTCTTTCTATACTCCTTTGCTAGCTCCTTTGCCTGAAGTTGAAATATTGTAGTGATGTAGGCTTTAGTCCTTAAGTCTCTTCTATCCCGTTTTCCATACCTATTTTCTCACAAGGTGATTTCTTTCAGGACTGTGACTCATTTCTGCCTCAGGGCCTTTATATCTGCAGTTCCCACTACTTAAAAACCCATCCTTGGGCTTCCCTGGTGGCGCAGTGGCTGCGCGTCCGCCTGCCGATGCAGGGGAACCGGGTTCGCGCCCCGGTCTGGGAGGATCCCACGTGCCGCGGGGCGGCTGGGCCCGTGGGCAGTGGCCGCTGGGCCTGCGCGGCCGGAGCCTGTGCTCCGCG
Organism: Physeter macrocephalus; assembly: GCF_002837175.3. Taxonomy (NCBI): domain Eukaryota; kingdom Metazoa; phylum Chordata; class Mammalia; order Artiodactyla; family Physeteridae; genus Physeter; species Physeter macrocephalus. Next base: position 10,830,840 of record NC_041219.1, on the reverse strand, counting down.
GCGGGGGGGGGCCACGGCAGGGGGAGGCCCGCATACCCCCCCCAAAAAAACGAAAAAAACAAAAACCCATCCTAGACCTTCATCTGACTAGCTCCCTCATTTGATTCATTCACATTTCTCACATTTATTACTCCACCAAATGTATCTGAACCAAAACACTTGATCTTCTCTCAAGCTCTGCTCCTCCACAAGTCTTCCCTATCTGTCTAATGGCACCACCATTCATCCAGTTGCTGAGACTAAAGGCATAGGTGTCATCCTTGATTATTATATTCCATTCAACCCTAAAGTTAAATCTGTCAGCAGGTATTGTTAGCTCCATCTTCAAATTATATCCCGAATCTGACCTTTCCTCACTATTTCCATGTTATGTAGGCAGAATCCATGTCATGGTACAGTATGGGTTTTGGTAGTGTAGAGGAGTTTTCCTCCATGCAGTGATTCTGGGGCACTGGCTCATTTCATCTTGTGGCTCTGCCACCCTCTAGGACATCTTAATCCTCCACCAGATCCTCTGTATCCAACCAGTAGATGAGGGAAGACCAAGAGTGTGAAGGATCATGTAGGAAGTTTTTAAAGGCCAGGCCTGGAAGTGGCCTAAATTCCACTGGCCAAAGCTTAGTCACATGGCCCAACCAAACTTCTAGGGAGGCTGGGAAACATTCTAGCTGTCTGTTCATAAAGTAAAGAAAATGGCACCACCTGCCAGATTGCATTTCCTTAATTTTTAAATAAAGAAAATTTTCTTTACTAAATACCTTTGGACACATAATTTACTTCTTTTAAAGGTCCAGCTTTAGATTCAAGTCATTTTCTTCAATCTCAGAACTCTTACCTCCCCCACTGGCCTCTTTTCCCTTCTAATACACCTCTATGCATCAAACTTAACTGCTTCTGAATCTGTATCCTGGCTAATTGCTTCTATGATTTCATACCTGCTTTTACAACAGATCTTTTCTATTTAAAATACAGATGTTGTATGTATTTGGTTAACGTTGTGTTTTGTTTTTTTTTAAATTTCTTTCCCAACAGACTATAAGTGTTTTCAGGATGAATACCATGTAAAAAATGTGGAATTCTATGGCTTAGTTATTGTTTAAATGTACCTACTATAAACATATTTAAATAAATAAAAGATCCTGCAGGAACCTGCAGATGCAACATGTTTAAAAATAAACAAATCCTTTTTTCTTCCACCCTACATCTTTTCCTAACTCAGTTAATAAAATTACTTATCACTGAAGTTTAAATTCTAATGCTCATCTTTGATTGTACCCCCTTCAATACCGAAATTCAAGGCTAATCTAATTAATACTGTTTTATTTTACTTTTATTTATCTTAGAAATGTATGTTTTTTATTTTATTTTATTATTATTATTTTTTGACTGTACCACGTAGCTTGTAGGATCTTAGTTCCTCGACCAGACTGAACCCATGCCCTCGGCAGTGAAGGTACGGAGTCCAACCACTGGACTGCGAGGGAATTCCCAGAAATGTTTAAGTTTTTATCTTTGAAACTGAAAAATAATCACTAGAATATGACATATGTAAATATTGTTTCAGTTCACTTTTTCTGATACATTATAAGCTATCTTAATCTTTATATAGGTATCTATACAGATTCTTTTCTTTTGCTTATTATTTTCTGTTCTTTGATGATTATTTCTGTTCCATTTATTCTCTGTTCTTTAGGAGCACTAATTTATAGATTTATCACCCTACATGGTTCCTTTCTTTTTCCATATATATTTTTACTTCTATTTTCTACATCTTCGTATTCTGAAATTTTTCAAGATTGTTGTTGACTCATATTTTCCCTATTGCCAAATCTGTTTTATTCTTCCATTCTGTACTAGCTTGCTGTGGCTACTTCAACAATGCCACAAACTTGGTGGTTTAAAAAAATAGAAATTTATTTTCTCAGTTCTGGAGGCCTGAAGTCCAAAATCAAGGTGTTGGCAGGGCTATCCTCCCGCCAAAGGCTCAGAGAGGGAATTCCTTGACTCTTCCAGCTTCTGGTGGCTCCAGAAGTTCCTTGGTTTGTGAATATATCACTCCAACCTCTCCCTCCACAGTCACATTGCCTCCTTCTCTTCTGTGTGTCTAGTCCTGAAATCTCCTCCCTCTCTCTTATGAGGACACAAGTAATTACATTTAGGTCCCACCTGAATAATCTAAGATAAGCGCTTCCTCTGAAGATCCTTATCTTAAACATGTCTTTTGCCGTATACGGCAATATTTACTCTTGACATGTAACTTAATATTCACAGGTTCTGTGAATTAGGAACTAGATACATCCTTTGGTGGGGGGGCCACCATTCAGTCCATTACACATTCTAATTTTCAATTTGGTTGTTTTTTTTTTTTGGCTGTGTTGGGTCTTTGTTGCTGCGCGCGGGGTTTCTCTAGTTGCTGTGGCGAGCGGGGGCTGCTCTTTGTTGCGGTGCATGAGCTTCTCATTGCAGTGGATTCTCTTGTTGCAGAGCATGGGCTCTAGGCACTCAGGCTTCAGTAGTTGCAGCACGTGGGCCCTAAAGCACGCAGGCTTCAGTAGTTGTGGCACACGGGCTTAGTTGGTCTGTGGCGTGTGGGATCTTCCCAGACCAGGGCTCGAACCCATGTGCCCTGCATTGGCAGGTGGATTCTTAATCACTGCACCACCAGGGAAGTCCCCAATCTGGCTTTCTTACTTTCACTTCTACGAAGTATTTTATAAGACTGTGATGAATTGATTTTTCTACCAATGATTCTTAAGATAGATACCTATGACTGCCTATTTTGAGTACATATCAAATAAAACTTGGATTGAGTTGACTCAGTCAACTCATAATTGAGTTGACTCACATATGTGCCAACCTAGATCCTTCACAAATGGACTTTCCAAAGTTTGTATCAAGGAAAAAATGGTTGATAGAAATTTCAAGACAAAGAAGCCTATGGGGCTTCCCTGGTGGCACAGCGGTTGAGAGTCTGCCTGCCAATGCAGGGGACATGGGTTCGTGCCCCGGTCTGGGAAGATCCCACATGCCGCGGAGCGGCTGGGCCCGTGAGCCATGGCCACTGAGCCTGCGCGTCCGGAGTCTGTGCTCCGCAATGGGAGAGGCCGCGACAGTGAGAAACCTGCGTACTGCAAAAAAAAAAAAAAAAAAAAAAGACTATGGGACAGGTGAGTGGAAAGAAGAGTAATCCTAACAACTAGTAGGTTCATCTTATCACTATAGTCATGGGATACCCCTGCAGTCACTACTGCTATTAAGGTCACCAAATACCTTCATTTTATCAAACGGAAATGTCATCTTTCCTTCCTCATTTTTTTTTTTTTCATTCTTTCAGGAGCATCTCATACAGTTAACCACTTTGGGCATCATGACTCAGGTTCTTCACTTGATTTCCAAGTACGCTTACCAGCATTGTTTGGGTTTCCTTCTTACCTTGTTAGCCTCTTCACTCTCCTTTGTTTTATCTCTTTTGCCCGAAGTTGAAATACTGTAGTGCTCTAGGACTTAGTCCTTAAATTTAGTCTCCATACTCACTCTTTCATAAGGGGATCTTGTTCAGGACTGTGACTCATTTCTACATCAGGGCCTTTATAGTAGCAGTTTCCTCTACTTCAAAACCTATCCCAGACCCTCATACAGCTAGTTCCTTCTCATGATTCATTTACATTTTCCACATTTATATTTCTACCTATTGCTTCTCGGCCTTTTGGCTAAGATCAAGTGTATATTTCTACCTAATGTATCCAAACATAAAACACATCTTCTGATGTTCTTCCTTATCTTAGTTAATGGTATCATCATTTATCCAGTTGTTCAGACTAAAAGCATGGGTATCGCCATAGTTTATTCTATACCTCTTATCCCTAAAGTCAAATCCACCAACTGGTATTTTTAGCTCTACCTTCATAATATACCCAGAAACTGACCTTTTTTCACAATTTCCATGGTATAGTAAGCAGAATTCTAAAATGGAGCACAAGCTCCCCTACCCCTGCTATACATGCCTTGCATAATTCTGAGGAAAGTGAATGTAATGGACTTTACTCCCATGATTAAATTATGTTATTTGGCACAGCTGACCTTCAAACAGGGAAATTATCCAGGAAAATATCCTGACCCAATCACTTGGGCACTCTAAAAGCAGAGAGTTTTCTCTGGCTGGTCACAGAAGAGAAGTCAGAGATTTGGACCGTGGGAAGGACCTGATGCTCCTTTGTGGATGTGAAGATGGTGGGAGCCACGCATCAATGGTGGGAGCCACGCACCAAGGAATGTGGGCAGCCTCTAGAAGATGAGAGCAACCACTGGCTTAGAACCAGCAAGAAAATGGGGACCCAAGTCCTATAACCACAAGGCATTGAATTCTGCTAACAACCTGAAGGAACTTAAAAGCAGATTCTTCCCCAGAGCCTCCAGATAAGAACTCAGTCAACACCTTGATTTTGGCCTTTGAGACCCTGAGCAGAGAATCCAGCTATACTGTGCCTGGACTTATAACCTACAGAACTGTTTAATAATAAATGGCTGCTGTTTTAAGTCACTAAGTTTGTGGTTTATTATGCAGCAATAGAAAACCAATCCATATGCTAAAATTCTAATCCAAGATACCAGTCTATAGCCTGCACTACAGAAACAATCTCCTAATTGTGCTTGTTTCTCTTTGTACCCTTGTTTTCCTATACTCCGTTATCGACACAACAGCAAGAGCAATCTTTTATTGCTAAGTTTTCTTTTCAAAACATAGATGAGGGACTTCCCTGGTGGTGCAGTGGTTAATAATCCTCCTGCCAATGCAGGGGACGTGGGTTCGATCCCTTGTCCAGGAAGATCCCACATGCCGTGGAACAACTAAGCCCATGTGCCACAACTACTGAGCCTGCGCTCTGGAGCCTGTGAGCCACAACTACTGAGCCCGAGCGCCACAACTACTGAAGCCCACGTGCCTACAGCCCGTGCTCCGCAACAAGAGAAGCCACTTCAATGAGAAGCTTGTGCACCACAACAAAGAGTAGCCCTTGCTCGCCTCAATTAGAGAAAGCCTGCGTGCAGCAACAAAGACTCAGTGCAGCCAAAAATAAATAAATTTATTTTAAAAAACTTTTAGAAAAAAGAATAGGGAGAAAAAAAAAACATAAGATGAGATCATGCCACTTACTTGCTTAAAACTTTCCAATGACTTTGCCATTATGTAGAATAAACCCCCAAATCCTTAACCTGGCCTATGGTATTCTACTTGATTTAGTTGTCACCTAACTCTCTACCTCGTCTCCTACCTCTAACCACAGTTATTCATTTTTCAAACATGCTAAACTTATTCCAAGCTCAGAGATTTTACATGTGCTCTCACTTCTACCTGAAATATTCTTTAGCCATCTCCTCATCTTTTGGCTTTCAGTTTAAATGCCACCTCCTTTTGCAGCTATCCTATCCATATTCTATACTAGTTATTCCCTATTTGCTTACTGTGCTTTGTTTCTATGGCATATTTTATTATTTAATTAAATATCATTTATTTCTATGTTCACTTATTTATTGTTTGTCTCTCTTCCAAGACTACAAACTAAGTATGGTCAGTCTTTATTGGTTTGTCAGTAGACAGATCAGAGCCTTGTATGTAATTGCTGAGTGCGTAAATGAAGACTAGTACCCCAGAGGAACCTCTTCCTTCCCCACCACCCATGCCCAGTGGTCTGTTTGAATTTTCAATACCAATCAGTAGTTAACTTTCAAAAGTTTCTCCATGTAATAGATATCATCCCAGTACTTCCAGTCTGTAGGACTGAAAGAGGCCAAAAAAGTTTTGCAATTACTCTACATTCCAAACTTGTTTTGCATGCCTATGTTCAAAGTCAGCAAAGCTTCCATTTAAGAAGGGGTTTCTGAATCTAATCCGACTTACATCATAATTCTGTTGTTTTCCCTATCTAGGGGAATACAATCATTAATTAGTAATCAATTTTTTTTTCTTTCTCTTTTTGGTTTAGTCCCAGAAGCATTTTATTTTTAAGAAATTCCTTCTCAATCCTAGCATGTAGTCAATTTTTCTTGGCATGTTGATTAGGATATTTTCTCACTTCAGTTAGACGTTTTAACAGTATTACTTATAGTATCATATCGACCTGTAAGAAAACTTGAGACTTTCCAACAAAGTTCTCCAGAGATGGAGGCTATTTTGGAAGGTAGTTTTTTCCCATCATTGGAAAATTTTTAGGTACAGGTAAGTAACCACATGGTAAGTAAGTGTTAAGAATTCAAGTTTCATATGCATAGCTTAACTAGAAGACTTGTGAAGTACTTTTCCACCTCTGAGTTATTACGATTCCTTATATGTATGAGACTAGCCCCAATTAATAATACACTCTCTAGAGGATAGTCAACTAAAAGTGTCCTTCATGTTATAAAACTGATGTACTCTTGAAACAATTCTTACAACATACATTTCAACACACTTAACCTTATTTTCTTTTGACTTTTTAAAAATAAATATGGAGATAAACAATTTTGGAAAATAATTTAAATCCTATGTTAATTAGGTTAGGTACTGTGAAATAATACTAAAGTTAAAATTCTCTCAGGAAGTAATATTTGGCTAGTCTATACATAAAATCAGTATGCCTAAATATGACTTATTTTATTATGAAATTTAAAATATTTCAATATAAAGCCTTTAATTGCTATCTCATACTTAATTCCTTTAGAGTTTGCAAAGACATTTAGAAGAATATGTTGAAAGTTAGGAAAACTTAACCTTGAAAAATCCCCAATTTATTTTTATATTATTTAAAAAATTTAAAGGAACTTACCCTGGTGCATAGTTGCATATGAAAAGTGCTGCATGTTTAATACGTCCAATTCTTGAACATGGAGTAACAGCACAACCAACTTTGTAAGACTTGTCCCAAACAAGCTAAAATAAAATTTTCAAAGAAAACACAAAATTTAATTCTAAACATTTACTCTGCCATAGTATAAACAATAGTATATTCAATACACATAGGACCTTTAACGAAGCAATTCAAGGAATATGAACAATTCTTCATTTGGATGCAGGTAGAGAATTATGGATTTAGGGAAGCATTTCCAAAACTGTATTTAGAGAAACACTTTAATAGGTTCTACCAATACTGTATTCTTAGGATAAAGAGTCTGAGAAAAGTTGATCCAGAATAATGTTTTAGAGCCAAAGGAAGACACCTGCTGAATCAATTTTCGACCTTTTGTTGAATCTGAGAGTTCTAGGTTATTGGCAAAGAGGAAGAGAGAAATGAGAAGACAAAAAGTTTTGGAAGAATGGAAGTTGTGAATAAAAAGGAAAAAAGGAGGGGACAGTAAGATTATAGAAGGGAAGGAAAAGAAATACAAGAGTAGAAAGTAACTGAATGTTATCAGCATTTTTCTTTTCTTTTATTGAGGAAATTCCATTACAAAATAAAATGAAGTCTGGGCCTTCCATTAAAAAAATGAGTAAAAGAGCTGGTTCCTATAAAATATTTCTTTCAAAATAGGTCTTGGAGTGAAAATATGAGAATAATTAAAGATATTCCAGAAATTCCTGAATGGCTTTAATATTCCTAATACTTACAAGTGAACAACAACAAAAAATTGTTTTGTTAACCTCTGTGGGAGAGGGAGAAACCATTTGTTTTCCTTTTCTCTATAGCTCAAGTCTTACTGATTCCAAAAGAAATAGAATGATGCATTAAAAGAATAGAGAATAGAATGTCTGTAACAGTTGAAGTTAAACAGGTCAAATGCAGGAAATGAAAATGTCTAGGAAAATAGACTTAAGGAGGAAAAAATACAGAGGAGTAGGTCAGGGAGTAGACTTGGTTATTTTACTCAGAGTATTGAAGTCATATTAAGGAGTCTAGATTTGACATGAGTAAGAGAGTAGAGAAACACTCTAACTTTCTAGGAGAAAATATTGATCAAAAAATTTTTGAAACATAAATCATTTGATGGAACAGGAAGACATGAGTTCAACATGAAAAAATTCCAAGATTTTAAGTTCTACATTAGAGTCTATTGACTGAAAAATAATCATCTTTTAAATGAGCTTGGAAGTTAATTCAATAGTTTCTTGATTCCTGATACAAATATTTATTGAAGACCTAAATAATGTCATGTTGTTGTGCTGAGAATACATGGATAAGAAGACAAGGTCCCTGCCCTTAGTGTAGTATTAGATATATAAACAGATGATTATAAAACAATGTAATATGTGAAATAACAAATGTTTGTACAGGAAATAAAAAGTGGTTCAGTATTCTTGGAGTACAAAGTGTAAGAGTGAATTGTTAGACATGAGGTAGGAAAATAATTATATGTATTTGCATTTAAAATATTTTAATCAGTTATATAGTAGTATGTGTACTGATCTGTGCAAAAAAAATAATCTTTTACTTATGTTTATAGTCAATAAACTAAAACTAATTTTTATTTGCTAGTTTCTTTCTTTTCCAGTGTGCATTATTTTAGAAAGGTACCTTTCATCTTTGGGTATGGAGATTAGACTTACTATATTTAAAGGAATGTTTTAATTGCATGGTTCAAATAATAGAAGAAATTATGAACATTCAGAAGATCTAGGACTGATTAGAATTTTGATTCTATTAGGGTAATAATTTTACCATTTGAGTTTATTTATAAAATTGAAACACAATAACAACTTAGTAGTAAAGCAATTAAAGAGTCTATTGAATTAATAATATAAAATTAGATACCTGTAGATAATTAGAACAGTTATCAGAGCAACTGTTCTTTTCAAAATTGTACTTTTTCCTCTGTGCGAACCAACTTCTGATAGCAATACTTGCAGTAAATTCATTTTCAGGGCCGACCCACATATTTTCACCAATACCATTAAATCTAGGATGGGCCATTTTTACTTCTTCTAAATGAATATTACGTTCAAACACACATTTTTTCCCCCATGCTCTAGCAGTCCGTGACAAAGCTACATCCCAAGTCTGAAAAAAAAATGCAAAAAGTAAAGAAGAAAAAATAACAACAATGAGTTTTTTTTTTTTTGTGCTCTAAATTATTTTCCTTGAGTTCTCATAATTAGATGTAAGGAAAACAATTCTTATTTTGTGCTTATGAGTCTGGTTTGTGGAATTTATGTAGGAGAAAAAGTGTTTTGAGACAATTATAAATGAAAACTATTTCCTGAGATGAAGGCTTACACATATATTTGTAATTAAAAAATCAGATTGTTAGATGATGCAAATGGTTATAATACTCTTACATGTAGTCTATTCAGAAAATGTGTATTTTTAATCTCATGCCTTTTTTATGTAATAATACAATAATTTAAAATATTTAAGAACTATTTATTGAGCACTGATTATATGCAAATTATTGTATTGTGAGGAATAAAATATGAAGTCAACATAAATTTTGTCCTCTAGTTGCTTACTGTTGTTAGGAGAAAAACCTGGGATAATATATACATACATATACATATATATATACAAATACATATATATATATTTATATATATATATAATTTTAACACATAGTGGTAGTTGGTAAATGTTATAAAAGAGGCACATGTAAAGTTTTATGGATGTTCCCAGAAATGTAAGAAAATATCACAAGATGCTGCTCCCCTCCATTTATGGAAATATACAGAAATGTGTATTTCTGACATATTTAGAGCCTCATTAAATTCATTGTTTAGTTAAGGACAAGAACAAAAACAACACAAATAGAAAAATCAACAAAATATTTGTAAAACCAACATGCTAAATATATATATGTTATAGTAAATATGAAAATAAACATTTCTGAAAAACAATACTAAGATTTCCCTAGAGTTTTCTTGGTTAATTTCACAGATTATACAGAAGTACAATACAGAAAATCTATTATAGAAAACTTTAGCATATCCCCTCCCTCCCCACACTATTTCCCTCCCCAGAGGTAATCATTGTTAAAAAAATTGTTTATGTATAAATTTCTCTAGCTCCATATACACACACATTCATATATAAGATATGTTAGGGTGTTTTAGATGAGTATTTTGTGATTTTTGTCTTTGCACGGTTTTAATCATACCATACACAATATTATTGGCCCATAACTTGCAGTTTTCACTTAGAGAGATTGTTCCATATTAGCACAACTAGATCTACCTAATTTTTTGCAAACTTTTCATAGTATTCCATAGTATGGCTAGCAGCATGTAATAAACGTTACCGTTCCACTATTAATGGCCCTTCAGATTCTTTGCCATTTGCAAACAATGCTCGATGGACCATCTTTCTACTGCCTAATTTTGCATATTGTTTACACATCACATGCTTACAATGCACCATGTCACTATTCTAAGTGGGCTTTTTTCCTTCCATTTTTATTGAGATATAATTGACACACAGCACTGTGTAAGTTTCAGGTGTACAGCATAATACATCATGAAATGATTAACACAATTAGTTTAGTGAACATCCATTATCTCATATAGATATAAAAACAAATTTTTTTTCCCTTGTGATGAGAACTCAAGATTTACTCTCTTAACAATTTCAGATATAACATACAGTAGTAGTGTTATATTAATCATTTGGACATCATCCTTAGTATTTATTTATCTTATAACTGGAAGTTTGTACCTTTTAACTACCTTCATCCAATCCCCTCTGCCCCCACCCCCTTAACCACAAATCTGATCTCTTTTTCTATGAGTTTTTTTGTTTTCATTGTTTTTTGAAGTATAATTGACCTACAACACTACTATGTTAGTTCCTGATGAACAACATAGTGATTCAATACTTCCATACATTACAAAATTATCAGCACAACAAGTCTAGTTACCATTTGTCTCCATACAAAGATATTACATTATTATTGACTGTATTTCATTTCATTCCCCTGACTCACTTATTTTGTAACTGGAAGTTTGTACCTCTTAATTTCCCTCACCTATTTCACTCATCCCCCCTGCCCACTCCCCTCTGGCAATCACCTGTTTGTTCTCTTTACCGATGACTCTGTTTCTGTTTGATTATGTTTGTTGTTTTCTGGACTCCATATATAAGTGAAATCATATGGTATTTGTCTTTCTCTGTCTGACTTATTTCACTTAGCATAATACCTTCTAGGTCCATCCATGTTGTTGCAAATAGCAAGATTTCATTCTTTTTTATGGCTGAGTAATATATTCTCTATCCATTCATTTATCAAAGGGCACTTAGGTTGCTTCCATATCTTGGCTATTGTGAATAATGCTGCAATGAACACAGGAGTGCAGATACCTTTTTGAATTAGTGGGTTTATTTGTTTTTTTTCTTTCGGAAAAATACCCAGAAGTGGAATTGCTGCCACTGACTGGAATGTCTACTCCCTTGTTTCTAGGAGTTTGACTTTTTTTTTTCAGATTCCACATATAAGTGTTACCATGCAATATTTATCTTTGTCTGGCTTATTTCACTCAGCATAATGCCTTCAAGTTCCATCCAAGTTGTTGCAAATAGCAGGATTTCCTTCTTTTCTCATGGCTGAACAATATTCCATTGTATATATACACACCACTTCTTCTTTGTCCATTCATCCATCGATGGGCACTTAGGTACACACCATTTCCTCTTTGTCCATTCATCCATCGATGGGCACTTAGGTTGCTTCCATATCTTGGCTATTGTGAATAATACTGTAGTGAACACAGGAGTGCAGACATCTCTGTGATATCCTGTTGTAATTCCTTTGTTTTTATACCTAACAGTGGAATTGCTGGATCATATGGTAGTTCTTTTTTAAACTTTTTAAGGAATCCTCCACACTGATTTCCATAGTGGTTGTATGAATATACATTCCCACCAACAATGCACAAATCTCTTGTCTCTATATCCTCACCAATGTTTGTTATCTCCTGTCTTTTTTGGTGATAGACATTAATTTGCATTTCCCAGATGATTAGTCATATTGAGCACCTTTTTATGTACCTGTTGGCTAAAGCTATAAAATTCTTATGAGAAACAAAGGGGAAAAGATTCATGACATTGGATTTGGCAATGATTTCTTAGATATGTCACCAAAAGCACAGGCAACAAGATTAAAAAAATAGATAATTAGACTTAATTACAATTAAAAACTTTTGTGTATCAAAGGACACTATTAACAGAATGGAACGGCAACCTATGGAGGGGAGAAAACATCTGAAGATCATATATTTGACAAGGGATTTTATCCAGAATATATAAAGAATTCCTTCAACTCAGCTAACCAAAAGACCCTAACAACCTGACGAAAAAATGACCAAAGAACTTGTGCAAACATTTCTACAAAGAAGACATACAAACGGCCAATAAACACCTGAAAATATGCTCAACATAACTAATCATTAGGAAAATGAAAATCAAAACCATAATAACATACCACTTCACCCATTAAAACAAGTGTTGGTAAGCGTGTGGAGAAATTGAAAGCCTGTGCATTGCTGGTAGGAATGTGAAACGTGCAGCCACTATGGGAAACAGAATGTCAGTTCTTCAAAAAATTAAACATAGAATTTGTACATGTTTTTGCAATTCCATTTCTGGGTATATAGCTAGTAAAGGTGAAAGCAGGGAATTGAACAGATATTTATTCACATACCTATGTCCACAGCAGCATTATTCACAATAACCAAAATGTGGAAGAAACTCAACTGTCCATGGAGAGATAAATGGATAAACAAAATGTGGTATATACATAAAGTGGAATATTATTCAGCCTTTAAAAGGATGGAAATTCTTTTTTTTTAATTTTTAAAAATTAATTTATTTTTTGGCTGCATTGGGTCTTTGTTGCTATGTGCGCTTTCTCTAGTTGTGGAGAGCAGGGGCTACTCTTCGTGCAGTGCACAGGCTTCTCATTGCAGTGGCTTCTCTTGTTGCGGAGCACAGGCTCTAGGCGTGCAGGCTCAGTAGTTGTGGTGCACCGGCTTAGTTGCCCTGCGGCATGTGGGATCTTCCCGGACCAGGGCTCGAACCCAGATTCCCTGCATTGGCAGGTGGATTCTTAACCACTGCACCACCAAGGAAGTCCCAGGATGGAACCTTAAACACATCATGCTAAGTGAAACAATCCAGTCACAAAGAGAAACACTTATGATTCTTATATGATGTACCTGGAGTAGTCAAATTTATGAGACAGAAAGTAGAATGGTAGTAGCCAGCAGAAAGAAGAGAATGGGGAGTTAGTGTTTAATGGGTGCAGAGTTTCTATTGGGTAGGATGAAAATGTTCTGGAGATGAATGGTGGTGATGATTGCACAACAATGTGAATGTATTTAATGTCATAGAACTGTACACTTAAAGGTGGTTAAAATGGTAAATTTTATGTTGTCTATATTTTACAATTAAAAAAAACCCAATAAATGTTTTGAGTTTAAAAACAAGGTAGGGGGCTTCGGTCGGAAGCCAGGAGAGCACTGGGGTTGCCTGAGTGAACATAGCCTGAAGGGGTTAGTGCACCACAGCTAGCCGGGAGGGAGTCCGCGAGAAGTCTGGAGCTGCCGAAGAGGCAAGAAACTTTTTCTTCCCTCTTTGCTTCCTGGTGTGCAAGGAGAGGCGATTAAGCGCGCCGCTTAAAGGAGCTCCAGAAAGGGGCACGAGCCGCGGCTATCAGCGCAGAACCCAGAGACGGGCATGAGACGCTAATGCCGCTGCTGCCGCTACCAAGAAGCCTGTGTGTGAGTACAGGTCACTCTCCACACCTCCCCTCCCGGGAGACTGTGCAGCCCACCACTAACAGGGTCCTGGGATCCATGGACAACTTCCCCGGGAGAACGCACGGTGCGCCTCAGGCTGGTGCAATGTCACACCAGCCTCTGCCGCCGCAGGCTCGCCCTGCATCTGTACCCCTCCCTCCCTCTGGCCTGAGTGAGCCAGAGCCCCCGAATCAGCTGCTCCTTTAACCCGCCCCCCCCCTTTTTTTTTTAGTTTAAAAAATTTTTCTTGTTAATAATTATTTTTTAATAACTTTATTTTATCCTACTTTATTTTATCTTCTTTCTTTCTTCCTTTCTTTCTTTCTTCCTCCTTCCTTCCTTCCTTCCTTTCCTTTCCTTTCTATTTTTTCTCCCTTTTATTTTGAGCCGTGTGGATTAAAGGCTCTTGGTGCTCCAGCCAGGCATCAGGGCTGTGTCTCTGAGGGGGGAGAACCAACTTCAGGACACTGGTCCACAAGAGACCTCCCAGCTCCAGGTAATATCAAATGGCGAAAATCTCCCAGAGACCTCCATCTCAACACCAAGATCCAGCTTCACTCAACGACCAGCAAACTATAGTGCTTGACACCCTATGCCAAACAACTAGCAAGACAAGAACACAGCCCCATCCATTAGCAGAGAGGCTGCCTAAAATCATAATAAGGCTACAGAACCCCAAAATACACCAGCAGACGTGGACCTGCCCACCAGAAAGACAAGATCCAGCCTCATCCACCAGAACACAGGCACTAGTCCCCTCAACCAGGAAACCTACTCAACCCACTGAACAAACCTTAGCCACTGGGGACAGACACCAAAAACAATTGGAACTATGAACCTGCAGCCTGTAAAAAGGAGACCCCAAACACAGTAAGATAAGCAAAATGAAAAGACAGAAAAACACACAGCAGATGAAGGAGCAAGTAGAAATGAAAAAGGAGAAATAACAACTGACACTGCAGAAATACAAAGGATCATGAGAGATTACTACAAGAAACTCTATGCCAATTAAATGGACAAGCTGGAAGAAATGGACTAATTCTTAGAAATGCACAACCTTCCGAGACTGAACTAGGAAGAAATAGAAAATAAGAACAGACCAATCACAAGCACTGAAATTGAAACTGTGATTAAAAATCTTCCAACAAACAAAAGCCCAGGACCAGATGGCTTCACAGGCGATTTCTATCAAACATTTAGAGAAGAGCTAACACCTATCCTTCTCAAGGTCTTCCAAAAGACAGCAGAGGGAGGAACACTCCCAAACTCATTCTATGAGGCCACCATCACCCTGATACCAAAATCAGACAAAGACGTCACAAAGAAAGAAAACTACGGTCAATATAACTGATGAAAATAGATGCAAAAATCCTCAACAAAATACTAGCAAACATAATCCAACAGCACATTAAAAGGATCATACACCATGATCAAGTGGGATTTATCCCAGGAATGCAAGGATTCTTCAATATACGCAAATCAATCAATGTGATACTCCATATCAACAAACTGAAGGAGAAAAACCATATGATCATCTCAATAGATGCAGAGAAAGCTTTTGACAAAATTCAACACCCATTTATGATAAAAACCCTGCAGAAAGTAGGCATAGAGGGAACTTTCCTCAACATAATAAAGGCCATATATGACAAACCCACAGCCAACACTGTCCTCGATGGTGAAAAAATGAAACCACTTCCACTAAGATCAGGAACAAGACAAGGTTGCCCACTCTCACCACTCTTATTCAACATAGTTTTGGAAGTTCTAGCCACAGCAATCAGAGAAGAAAAAGAAATAAAAGGAATCCAAATAGGAAAAGAAGAAGTAAAGCTGTCACTGTTTGCAGATGACAAGATACTATACATAGAGAATCCTAAGGAGGCTACCAGAAAACTACTAGAGCTAATCAATGAATTTGGTAAAGTAGCAGGATACAAAATTAATGCACAGAAATCTCTGGCATTCTTATACACTAATGATGAAAAATCTGAGAGTGAAATTAAGAAAACACTCCCATTTACCACGGCAACAAAAAGAATAAAATATCTAGGAATAAACCTACCTAAGGAGACAAAAAACTTGTATGCAGAAAACTATAAGACACTGATGAAAGAAATTAAAGATGATACAAATAGGTGGAGAAATATACCATGTTCTTGGATTGGAAGAATCAACATTGTGAAAATGACTCTACTACCCAAAGCAATCTACAGATTCAATGCAATCCCTATCAAACTACCACTAGCATTTTTTACAGAACTAGAAAAAAAAATTTCACAATTTGTATGGAAACACAAAAGACCCCAAATAGCAAAAGCAATCTAGACACGACGACCCAAAACCTATGGGATGCAGCAAAAGCAGTTCTAAGAGGGAAGTTTATAGCAATACAATCCTACCTTAAGAAACAGGAAACATCTCGTATAAACAACCTAACTTTGCACCTAAAGCAATTAGAGAAAGAAGAACAAAAGAACCCCAAATTTAGCAGAAGGAAAGAAATCATAAAGATCAGATCAGAAATAAATGAAAAAGAAATGAAGGAAACAATAGCAAAGATCAATAAAACTAAAAGCTGGTTCTTTGAGAAGATAAATAAAATTGATAAACCATTAGCCAGACTCATCAAGAATAAAAGGGAGAAGACTCAAATCAATAGAATTAGAAATGAAAAAGGAGATGTAACAACTGACACTGCAGAAATACAAAAGATTATTAGAGATTACTACAAGCAACTGTATGCCAATAAAATGGACAACCTGGAAGAAATGGACAAATTCTTAGAAATGCACAAGCTGCCGAGACTGAACCAGGAAGAAATAGAAAATATGAACAGACCAATCACAAGCACTGAAATTGAAACTGTGATTAAAAATCTTCCAACACACAAAAGCCCAGGACCAGATGGCTTCACAGGCGAATTCTATCAAACATTTAGAGAAGAGTTAACATCTATCCTTCTCAAACTCTTCCAAAAGATAGCAGAGGGAGGAACACTCCCAAACTCATTCTATGAGGCCACCATCACCCTGATACCAAAACCAGACAAAGACGTCACAAAGAAAGAAAACTACAGGCCAATATCACTGATGAACATAGATGCAAAAATCCTCAACAAAATACTAGCAAACAGAATCCAACAGCACATTAAAAGGATCATACACCATGATCAAGTGGGGTTTATTCCAGGAATGCAAGGATTCTTCAATATACGCAAATCAATCAATGTGATACACCATATCAACAAACTGAAGGAGAAAAACCATATGATCATCTCAATAGATGCAGAGAAAGCTTTTGACAAAATTCAACACCCATTTATAATAAAAACCATGCAGAAAGTAGGCATAGAGGGAACTTTCCCCAATATAATAAAGGCCATATATGACAAATCCACAGCCAGCATCATCATCAATGGTGAAAAACTGAAGCCATTTCCACTAAGATCAGGAACAAGACAAGGTTGCCCACTCACCACTCTTATCCAACATAGTTTTGGAAGTTCTAGCCACAGCAATCAGAGAAGAAAAAGAAATAAAAGGAATCCAAATCGGAAAAGAAGAAGTAAATCTGTCACTGTTTGCAGATGACATGATACTATACATAGAGAATCCTAAAGATGCTACCA
>NC_041219.1:10800351-10812787 GCF_002837175.3 Physeter macrocephalus | reverse complement strand
TACCCTGAGAAAACCATAATTCAAAAAGAGTCATGTACCACAATGTTCATTGCAGCTCTATTTACTATAGCCAGGACATGGAAGCAACCTAAGTGTCCATCAACAGATGAATGGATAAAGAAGATGTGGCACATATATACAATGGAATATTACTCAGCCATAAAAAGAAACGAAACTGAGTTATTCGTAGTGAGTTGGATGGACCTGGCGTCTGTCATACAGAGTGAAGTAAGTCAGAAAGAGAAAGACAAATACCGTATGCTAACACATATATATGGAATCTAAGAGAAAAACAAATGTCATGAAGAGCCTATGGGTGGACGGGAATAAAACACAGACCTACTAGAGCATGGACTTGAGGATATGGGGAGGGGGAAGGGTAAGCTGTGACAAAGTGAGAGAGTGGCATGGACATATATACACTACGAAACGTAGGGTGGATCGCTAGTGGGAAGCAGCCGCATGGCACGGGGAGATCAGCTAGGTGGTTTGTGACCACCTAGAGGGGTGGGATAGGGAGGGTGGGAGGGAGGGAGACGCAGGAGGGAAGAGATATGGGAACATATGTATATGTGTAGCTGATCCACTTTGTTATACAGCTGAAACTAACACACCATTGTAAAGCATTTATACTCCAATAAAGATGTTAAGGAAAAAAAAGAGCATAATACCTATGTTGAATTATAACAGCTAGAGAGAATGGAATGAAAACAAATATACAGTTGGTATGTGTGTGTTTTAAGGGTTAGAAATGAACAATATAAATATTTTGGAGGGATTCCCAAATATCTGATTTAAATTAAAACTGTGATATAGATAAGTGTAAAACATTGCTCAAATAAATTTCTAGAGAATATGAAATTAACATCCATATATGTATTATTGTCCAAATCAATTGTAGTTGTCTCTTTAGTGTATTTTCTAATGTATTAATAGCTGCCTTTTCCCTGTGGTAAAGTCATAGTGTGAATTTGAATAAACTTATTGTTATTTCTATAAATAAATAAATAAATATAAAATTTAAAAAACAAAAAAAACAAGGTAGAACAAAAATACTAGGTGACAACAACAACAGCATGGACATGGGCAGAAGACAAAGAATTTATGTGTTGTAATATCTTTTTAATATTTATAAGGAGGTTATAGATGTTGATTAACTTTGGACTTTGTAAAGTATATACATTAAAATGTTAAGCACAACCAATAAATAACAAAGATAAAATGTATGATTTCCAAACCTGTCAAGGAAAAGTTCTAAGTAGACCATACTATTATTATAGACTCTACTATTTATAGTTATTATTTACATCTTAGTAAAATCCATGGGAAAAATATATACAAATTTTTAGAAAGAAGAGAAGGATAAAATTTAGAGTGGAGCTTTAAACTGTACCCTAAACATTATTCCTTCAAAAATGTTCACATATTAAGATATATATTGAGGGGACACAATATTATGCTTTATATTATTCTCTTTGCTTTATGTTTGAAATAAAAATTTTAGACATTAGGAATACAAAACCTATAAAAAGTTGAATTAAAAATATTTTGTGTTTATTCATTATCAGGAGGAACGCTAATCTTCAAACTTCGAAGAAATAGAATTAATCACAAAGGGTGGGAAATACATAGATATAACTCTCAAATATCCTCAAATTCTAATTAAATTCAAAAGATAAAAATTGGCTTGGATAAAACTATCTTCAGCAAATACAATGCTAATATTGATATATTTCTATAAGAAAATATATAAACAGAAGAGGAAACTTACTGACAATTCAAAAGGTAAAGAAAATGAACAAGAAAGAACAAAATACGTCCAATCAAAATAACATTTTAAAATTAACATTAAAGCAAAGTTCCCTTTTAAAATTTATTAGTTTAGCAAGTGATTGAAAATGCCCAAGCCAGTCAGATGTGGTATGTCCAGTCATATGTACGTATGATATGTCACATGTCCAGTCCAGTAAATTAGTTCATGTGTCTGGCGTACATTGTCATGTGCGTGCATCCTCTGCAAGTGGTTGTGCTTTGTGTACTTACTTTGTGTAGCTTACTAATGAAGACCTGATGGAATTGGAGGCCCAGAGAACGGACAAAGAGAGACTAGAGGAAGAAGAAGTAACTAAAGAACAGAAGAGATTCACGATGCAGGATATGGCAAGGGGATTTTCTTTATTTGAGGAGGCACTGTTAGTTTCTAAGGCACAGGACCTGAACGTAGTATGGTACACAAAGTTGCAGCAGCCGTTCAGAATGCAATCCAGTGCTACCATGTCATCTATGACAAGAAAAAAAGAGCTACTACCCAGACATC
This sequence comes from Physeter macrocephalus, assembly GCF_002837175.3. Classification (NCBI taxonomy): domain Eukaryota; kingdom Metazoa; phylum Chordata; class Mammalia; order Artiodactyla; family Physeteridae; genus Physeter; species Physeter macrocephalus. Next base: position 10,810,470 of record NC_041219.1, on the reverse strand, counting down.
ATTGGATTGCTTTTTCAAGAGGGTAGATAGAATTGAATCCAGCAAGGAACCAGAACCTGTGCCATCAACTACAGGTGTTAGTGAAATTGCAGCTTGCCCTCCATCTCCTACTGCTGACAGTCCTTCAGCTCTACCATCTCCCACCTCCTCCCCTTCCTCCAGTCAGTAACTCTTCTTGCCTGTTCACTCGATGCCAGCCCCTGTATACCAGCTGTTGTACTGTACTACTGTGCTTTTCAAGGTACTATACAGTAAGGTTAAAAATGTTTTATTTTTTGTGTTTGTTTTTTATGTATTATTTGTGTGAAAAGTATTATAAACCTATTACAGTACAGTACTATATAGCCGATTGTGTTAGTCGGGTACCTAGGCTAACTTTGTTGGACTTCGGAACAAACTGGACTTAAGAACGCACTCTGGGAACTGAACTCATTCGTATGTAGGGGACTTACTCTACTTCTACACTGCTGATATTTGCTTAATTTGGCACAGTCCTTCAGTATAGCAATTGCTACGTATCGTATAAATAAAAAAATCACATACTTTATTTATCACATTTCTGGAATTTTTCCTAAGGAACTAATCCAGAAGGAAGAAAACACATATCTAGGGAGACAGTCCTTGCAATATTTACAACATAAATTGGAAGCTCCTAATTGCCCGATATTTACTCAATACCTTTTGCCTTCATTTTTAATGACAATCATGAAGACTCTATAGCACCAGGGGAACAGCTAATGAGACATTTCAAAGAAATACGGGGAAAAAAATGAGAAAGAAGCAAGAACTATATTGTAAGGGAATGCAAAATCAGGGCCAGGTCTAGGATGAGGTGAATGAAACACCCTCTAGGGAGCAAAATTTAGGCTGGATACCAAAAAACTCAATAATCAAGATAAAAAATATTTTTAAAAGGCAAAACTAGTGTGAAAACATCCATGATAAAAATTCAAAATTTTAAATAAGAACAGAATCTGACCCTTCATTTGCATTATCCTAAGAGTGCCTCACTTGCCTCTCCCAAATTCAAGCTCAAAGATCCCGTCTTTGTTTAAAGTGATTCTGTTTCATCAATAATACTTTTGCATTGATTTTTAAATTTAAAAAATTGCATTAAACTATCATTTTCTCGAATTAAACCTCCCTTAAATTTTGCACCTCTGGTGAGTACCTCTACTCACCCTAGTCCAAGCCCTGTGCAAACCCTTGGTAATAACCATGCGTTAGAGTGACAGTGGTTTTTCTCCTTGAACATATAAACTCTACGTGTATTTAAAAACCCAAACTCTAAGCGCGGTTGTCCGCGATCCTTAAGGCTCAGAGCAGTGACCCAGACTCTCCGCGGCCGAGGGGGAGGTACTGACAAGGGCTGTTGGAGGTTTGGGCAACCGCCTTAGGGCCTCACCATGAAGCGCAAGTTAGCCCCTCGGGGGATGACGCTGCCCCGGAGCTCATTGTGGAGGTTCACGTACTCATTGATAAACGTTACGTCCTCTTCGTGTGGCAAAAAATGCGCGTTCAAACCGGAACCGAGCAGTAGTAGCCAGAATTCACAAAGCCACACCTTCCAAACAACCGTCTGCGCCCGAGGAAGCCTTTGGGCGCACCACTCCCGAGAGAAGCCCTTCGAGGTCTCCATGGTTCACCGGCCCTGGCCAGGCCAGGGCGCACGCGCCGGCCCGCCCCAGAGACCTGCCAATCAACGGGGAGGGGCGGTGCAGGCACGTCTGGCCCCGCCTCCCCGCGAGCGGAGGGAAAAGGATGAAGAGAAGCCAGAACTGAGTGAAAGCTCGTGAAAGCTGTCTGCAGAACTAACCACAACAGAGGCTTGAGTTAAATGAGTGCAAGCTTTTCACTAAACTAATGTAGTTAAATATCCAGAGTCGATTTCTGACACTAGATGATATGTCATCGTTTATTAATGTGTCAACTGCCCAGTAAATGCCAATTGCTGAATAAGTAACATGTCTGAGGAACCTTCTAATTCTTCTGTGACACTGATGAAAGTTCAACCAAAAAAAAAAAAAAAATCCTTACTTGTTAAGTTGGGAATTTAATGCAAGACCTTCCTTTTATTTTCCTCCTGGATAGAAGAATATCCTCTTTTAGGCCAACTTCCCCACTGAGATTTTCTCAATGTTTTAATGATCATTTGTGGGAAACCGCAGGATAAATGGGAAAAGTTGAAAGCTCAGCAGGTAGGGGGTAGACTAGGGATCATCAAATTCTCATAAAGTTAAAATATTTTCATTTTTTTCTTTCACCAGCATGTCTGGAATATCAATATTCATCTTCTCTGACAAATTGTCATGTTAACAGTAGGTAAGAACTCATTTTTTTGGTTTTCATTTCTTTCAGACAAAAATGGCTAGTGTCCTAGCAGATTTTGGCCTGGTTTCTTTAGCTTCAAGTATTTGGCTCAAGAAAACTTGCTTTGAAGAATGTAAGTTGTAGGCACAAAATAAAAACACATATTCGTTTTGGGGTACATATTTGCATATCACTTATTGTTTTGGATAGCATTAAGGAGATATTCAGAATCATTGACACAGGAACAGAATTTTGCCACAAAGAAAGCATTGCAACTGCTTGACAAAAAAATATCTAAAAATAAATGTGCTTTTAAAGATTATCTATGGTGTACACAATTGAAAGCAGTAGACCTCACAAGATGGTTTCATTCATGCCTTAATTCTTTGAATAAATATGTATTACCAGGTAGTGTGTTAGGTGGATGAGAAAGGCCAGTGGACAAGACACAAACCCTGCTTCCAAGTAGCTTACAGTCTAGAGAACTAGCAAATCGGTGACTTTATACCATGGATAAATATAAAGCCAAAGTGCTATGGCATAATGTGTGGGGCAACTAACACCCTTTTTTGAGGACCAGGTAAGCCTGTTTGGGGAGTGTGACATCAAGAAAGTGAAGCACACAAGTTAAAGAGTGCATTCAAAACAAAGGAAACAGCATGTCGTATGCTAGGAGATCAAAAAAGGCTGAAAGGGTTTTAGTATGACCAGAGCGTATTGTGGGGGGTCAAGGTGGCAAGTGCTGAAAGATGGAATTGCTTTATTATGTTGGTACTGTTGTTAGATATGAAAACTGCTATATTAAAGCACAAGATAAATACAATAATGCAGACTTAGATTAGGAAGAAATTTTAGCCTTTTACTCGTCCCACTGTATTAGACATATCTGACACATCACTGACAGGTGATCACCATATCCTCTGCTTAAATAATTATGTTAGCAGGGAAGTCACCATCTCTTAGGCAGCCCATTCCATTGCTGGACATCTTACTCATTAATTTAATAAGTATTTCTTTAGGACCTCTATGTGTCAGACCCATGCTAGGTGTTAGAGCCACAAATTCTCAGCAAATTAGATTCGTAGTCTATCCACATGAAGCTTTTAGTTAAAGGTGATACAAATCATCAAATAACTATAATACAGAGTAATAAGTGCTATTTTAAAATTTAAAAAATTCTTGCTGTGTGTCAGGACCTATTTTGTTTGTTTTCTATTGTGGTAAAATATACATAACATAAAATTTACCATTTTAACCATTTTTAGTGGAAAATTCAGTGTCAATTACATTCACTGTGCTGTTTCCAGAACTATCAGGTGAGATTTTAAATGTTTCGAAAATATCAACTCATTTAAATCATAAAAACCTTAAGAAACAGATATTATGTTTAAAATTTTTATTGAAGTATAGTTGATTTACAATGTTGTGTTTAATTTCTGCTGTTCAGCAAAGTGACTCAGTTATATTTATATATAAATATTCTTTTTCATGTTCTTTTCCATCATGGTTTATCACAGGATATTAAATATAGTTCTCTGTGCTATACAGTAGGACCTTGTTGTTTATCCATCTTATATATGTTTGCCTCTGCTAATCCCAAACTCCCAATCCTTTTCTCCCACACCTCTCCATCCTCTTGGCAAACACAAGTCTGTTCTCTATATCTGTGAGTCTGTTTTTGTTTCATAGATATGTTCATTTGTGTCATATTTCAGATTCCACATGTAAGTAATATATGGTATTTGTCTTTCTCTTTCTGACTTAATTTGCTTAGTATGATAATCTCTAGGTCCATCCATGTTGCTGCAAATGGCTTTATTTCATTCTTTCTAATGGCTGAGTAATATTCCATTGTATATATATACCACATCTTCTTTATCCATTCATCTGTTGATGGACAATTAGGTTGTTTCCATGTCCTGGCTCTTGTAAATAGTGCTGCTATAAACATAGGGTGCATGTATCTTTTCAAATTAGAGTTTTATCTGGATATATGCCCAGGAGTGGGACTGCTGGATAATATGGCAACTCTATTTTTAGTTTTTGAGGAATCTCCATACTGTTTTCCATAGTGGCTGCACCAATATACATTACCACCAACAGTGTAAGAAGGTTCCCTTTCTCCACACCCTCTCTAGCATTTATTATTTATAGACAATTATTATTATAATGATGGCCATTCTGACCAGTGTGAGATGGTACCTCATTGTTAAGAAACAGATATTATTATTATCTCCATTTTACAGATGGAAAAGCTGAGAAAAAGCAAAGTAAAGTAATTTGTCTAAAGTCACCCAGCCAGTAAGTGTTAGAGCTGGTTTTCAAACTCAGGTGACTAATACAGGAGTACAGAGGAACAGGAAATGAAGACGTCTAGTTTGGTTTGTGTAGAAAGAGGCCAAGCTTGCTGAAGATGTTTTTCAAACATTCAACCTTTCAGATCTGTCAGTGAATTGGCTGACATCATGTACTTCATACAAAAAATACTTTAAATGTATTACATTTTAAAATATTTTTTTTCAAAAACTTTAAAGATGCATATAACATTTAAGGATTATTTAGTCACTGTTTGACATCTTATGTCTTAAATCACAGATTATACATCAGTACCAAAAGATGTGTTAGTTTCCTCATAAGCTTTTATAGCTTATGACTTTTTAAACTTTGAAATTTGGGGCTATTCAGCTAAAAGAAGTTTTAACTTTCTTAATTTTTAAAGTGATGAAATAATTTACACATTTTTTCTTGAAGGCATTGGAACTGTTGGAGGATATCAACAGAATCATCTATTGTTTATTATAAGCATTGTGAAAATTAAATGTCACTATGTTCTTTCATTAAAGTTCTGCTGCCAATGTACTTTTTGAACACCAATTTACTTTTCTGTTGTGTCTAACAAAAATATTGCTTTCACTTACAAAATAAGGGCAATTTTAGTAAATAGACTTTAAGCACCTTGCTTATCTCAGTTGATTTTAGACTTCCTTAAGTTTTCAGTTTCTGTACACTGTGCCTGAAATTTTAAGGAAATAATAATCTAATTCTATACCCTTTCTGATTTTGATAAAAGCTAGCAAGTTCAAAAATATGTTATTTTAATGTGTATGTCAGGAGAATGATCATGAAATAAGGCTAAAGATACTGATGGGTGTAATTTTGTTCTCTGTATAGATGTTATTGGGAAGATATATTGTTTTTTACTTTATTCATTCTTTTTCTTACTTTTTTTCACTTTTCTATCAGTCCTCATTTGATTGATCTTTCCTATAATTCAGAAACTCAAATTATGAAAATGGTGCATGAGAAGCATTACAAGAGAAAACCAAAATGATGCTGCAAATAAAATCCAATATTCAAGAGTGGAAAGATGGACTTTATTAAAATGTAAATGAAGGACAACTGAGAAAGATACTTGCTAGATAAATATCAAGGGATTAAAGTCACTGATGTGCTATTAAGGCACATTTAAGAATCATTTAAAATTTCTAAGAAAATGAACAAGCACCATTAGAAAAATGAATGCAGGAGATGAACAGGCATTGACCACCAGAAAAACAAAACAACAACAACAAAAAAACCCACCAAAAAACACAAAAGAGGCAAAACTGTGTAGTGGAAATATTCATACTGCATCTATTCTTGTCATATATTGATAAGATGGATTGTATGCATCCAGATTCCAGCATGAATTTGAGTCTCAGGAACTACTCTATCTGAAAGTCAAAGTCATAACATTGAGTATAAATCTGGGAATATTTATATAAAATTTTTTAAAAATTTATATACAATTTTGACTCCTCAATTTACATTACTCCTGTATTCTGGAGCTTAATATTTATTTAGCATGGTTGTATGTATGCAACAACTCCTAGGAATTCTTCCACCAAAGGATAGCATTCCCCCAGAATATCTTAATAACTCTCAAAATACATACTTGTAAATCTGAATGTTGTTTATGAAAATGTTTAAATCTACTAGTAGCTCAAGGAATGAAAATTAATAGCATCTACCTCACAGAATTGTTGAGAGGATTATATAAATTACTATATGTGAAGCACTAGGTACTTGGCACATTAGAAATGTTACTTAGTGTTAGTTATTACTATTATGAAATTAATAGTTAATAAATACTATCTCATTTTCACTTATTATATGGACAAGGACTAAATTACATTTTTAGCACTTAGCATTTTACCACAGTATGCATTCTTAATACATATTTATAGAATTATTCTTATGATAATCAGTGTGGTCTCACTAGCTACAAGGAGCAAGCACAATGTATGCACCTTTTGACTAGGGGGAAATGTCAAGTGGTATGGAGCTTTTCTGAAGGAAAATGGGAGTTCTCCTGTGAGTGACGATTAGGGGATTTGTTTGTTTCTTTTGCTGCAGTATGTGAACTCAGGTGAATTGAATTACAGATTATATTACCTAGTTTTAACCAAGCCAAGCATCCCAAAATGATATGTCTTGCAAAAATAGCTGAAAGGATATTGCAGATCAGTTATAGTTGTAAAGATACAAGTGCAAGCACACACTGTTGATTGTTTGACTCATCTTCCTGGCAAAACATCTCTTTAGCAGTTATTTTAAAATTCATTTTTATGTCATCCTTTTCAGGTTCAATTTTTGTGTATTTAAAAAAATATATATTTTTAATTTAACATCTTTCTTGGAGTATAATTGTTTTAAAATGTTGTGTTAATTTCTGCTGTATAACAGAGTGAATCAGCAATATGTATACATATATCCCCATATCCCCTCCCTCTTGCGTCTCCCTCCCACCCTCCCTATCCCACCCCTCTACGTGCTCACAAAGCATGGAGCTGATCTCCCTGTGCTATGTGGCTGCATCCCACTAGCTATCTATTTTATATTTGGTAGGGTTTATATGTCAATGATACTCTCTCACTTTGTCCAGCTTACCCTTCCCCCTCCCCGTGTCCTCAAGTCCATTCTCTACGTCTGCGTCTTTATTCCTGTCCTGCCCCTGGGTTCATCAGAACCATTTTTATTTTTTTAGAATCCATATATATGTGTTAGCTTATGGTATTTCTTTTTTTCTTTCTGACTTACTTCACTCTGTATGACAGACTCTAGGTCCATCCACCTCACTACAAATAACTCAATTTCATTTCTTTTTTGGCTGAGTAATATTCCATTGTATATATGTGACATATCTTCTCTATCCATTAATCTGTTGATGGACACTAAGGGTGCTACCGTAACCTGGCTACTGTAAATAGGGCTGTAATGAACATTTTGGTACATGACTCTTTGAATTACGGTTTTTTCAGTGTGTATGCCTAGTAGTGGGATTACTGGGTCATATGGTGGTTCTATTTTTAGTTTTTAAAGGAACCTCCATACTGTTCTCCATAGTGGCTATATCAATTTACATTCCCACCAACAGTGCAAGAGGCTTCCCTTTTCTCCACACCCTCTCCAGCAGTTATTGTTTGTAGATTTAATGAAAGCCATTCTGACCGGTGTGAGGTGATACCTCATTGTAGTTTTGATTTGCATTTCTCTAATGATTACTGATGTTGAGCATCCTTTCATGTATTTGTTGGCAATCTGTATATCTTCTTTGGAGAAATGTCTATTTAGGTCTTCTGCCCATTTTTGGATTGGGCTGTTTTTTTGACATTGACCTGCAGGAGCTGCATGTATATTTTGGAGATTAACCTCTGTCAGTTGCTAAGTTTGCAAGTATTTTCTCCTGTTCTGAGGGTTGTCTTTTCATCTGGTTTATGGTTTCCTTTACTATGTAAAAGCTTTTAAGTTTCATTAGGTCCCATTTGTTTATTTTTGTTTTTGTTTCCATTTCTCTAGGAGATGGGTCAAAAAGGATCTTGCTGTGATTTATGTCAAAGAGTGTTCCTCCTTGAGTTTTATAGTGTCTGGCCTTACATTTAGGTCTTTATCCATTTGCAGTTTATTTTTCTGTATGGTGTTAGGGAGTGTTCTAATTTCATTCTTTTACATGTAGCTGTCCAGTTTTCCCAGCACCACTTATTGAAGAGGCTGTCTTTTTTCCATTGTATATTCTTACCTCCTTTATCAAAGATAAGGTGAGCATATGTGCATGGGTTTATCTCTGGGCTCTCTATCCTGTTCCATTGTTCTACATTTCTGTTTTTGTGCCAGTACCATACTGTCTTGATTACTGTAGCTTTGTAGTATAGTCTGAAGTCAGTAAGCCTGATTCCTCCAGCTCCGTTTTTCTTTCTGAAGATTTCTTTGGCTATTTGGGGTCTTTTGTGTTTCCATACATATTGTGAAATTTTTTGTTCTAGTTCTGTGAAAAATGCCATTGGTAGTTTGATAGGGATTGCATTGAATCTGTATTTTTGTTCTGTGACAAATGCCAGTGGTAGTTTGATAGGGATTGCATTGAACCTGTAGATTGCTTTGGGTAGAAGAGTCATTTTCACAATGTTGATTCTTCCAATCCAAGAACATGGTATATCTCTCCATCTGTTTGTATCACCTTTAATTTCTTTCATCAGTGTCTAATAGTTTTCTGCATACAGGTTGTTTGTCTTCTTTGATAGGTTTATTCCAAGGTATTTTATTCTTTTTGTTGCAATAATAAATGGGAATGTTTCCTTCATTTCTCTTTCAGATTTTTCATCATTAGTGTATAGGAATGCAAGAGATTTCTCGGCATTAATTTTGTATCCTGCTACTTTACCAAATTCATTGATTAGCTCTAGTTCTTTTCTGGTAGCATCTTTAGGATTCTCTATGTATAGTATCATGTCATCTGCAAACAGTGACAGCTTTACTTCTTCTTTTCTGATTTGGATTCCTTTTATTTCTTTTTCTTTTCTGATTGCTGTGACTAAAACTTCCAAAACTATGTTGAAAAATAATGGCGAGTGTGGGCAACCATGTCTTGTTCCTGACCTTAGAGGAAACGTTTTCAGCTTTTCACCATTGAGAATGATGTTGGCTGTGGGTTTGTCATATATGGCCTTTTTTATGTTGATGTATGTTCCCTCTATGCCTACTTTCTGGAGAGTTTTATCATAAATGGGTGTTGAATATTGTCGAAAGCTTTCTCTGCATCTATTGAGATGCTTGTGATTGGTCTGTTTATATTTTTATTTCTTCCTGGTTCAGTCTCGGAAGGTTGTGCTTTTTTAAGAATTTGTCCATTTCTTCTAGGTTCTCCATTTTATTGGCATATAGTTGGTTGTAGTAATCTCTCATGATCTTTTGAATTTCTGCAGGGTCAGTTGTTGCTTCTCCTTTTTCATTTCTAATTCTATTGATTTGAGTCTTCTCCCTTTTTTTCTTGATGAGTCTGGATAATGATTTATCAATTTTGTTTATCTTCTGAAAGAGCCAGTTTTACTTTTATTGATCTTTGCTATTGTTTCCCTCATTTCTTTTTCATTTATTTCTGATCTGATCTTCATGATTTCTTTCCTTCTGCTAACTTTGAGGATATTTTTTTGTTCTTCTTTCTGTAATTGCTTTAGGTGTAAGGTTAGGTTGTTTATTTGAGACTTTTCTTGTTTCTTGTGGTAGGAATGTATTGCTATAAACTTCCCTCTTAGAACTGCTTTTGCTGCATCCCATAGGTTTTGGGTCATCATGTTTTCATTGTCATTTGTTTCTAGGTATTTTTTGATTTCCTCTTTGATTTCTTCAGTGATCTCTTGGTTATTTAATGTCCTTCAATGTAAATGGATTAAATGCTCCAACCAAAAGACACAGACTGGCTGAATGGATACAAAAACAAGACCTGTATATATGCTGTCTACAAGAGACCCACTTCAGACCTAGGGACACATA
>NC_041219.1:10780616-10798777 GCF_002837175.3 Physeter macrocephalus | reverse complement strand
CTTTTGCTGCATCCCATAGGTTTTGGGTCATCATGTTTTCATTGTCATTTGTTTCTAGGTATTTTTTGATTTCCTCTTTGATTTCTTCAGTGATCTCTTGGTTATTTAATGTCCTTCAATGTAAATGGATTAAATGCTCCAACCAAAAGACACAGACTGGCTGAATGGATACAAAAACAAGACCTGTATATATGCTGTCTACAAGAGACCCACTTCAGACCTAGGGACACATATAGACTGAATGTGAGAGGATGGAAAAAGCTAATCCATGAAAGTGGAAATCAAAAGAAAGCTGGAGTAGCAATTCTCATATCAGACAAAATAGACTTTAAAATAAAGACTGTGACAAGAGACAAAGAAGGACACTACATAATGATCAACGGATCAATCCATGAAGAAGATATAACAATTGTAAATATTTATGCACCCAACATAGGAACACCTCAATACATAAGGCAAATGCTAACAGCCATAAGAGGGGAAATCGACAGTAACACAATCATAATACGGGACTTTAACACCCCACTTTCACCAATGGACAGATCATCCAAAATGAAAATGAATAAGGAAACACAAGCTTTAAATGACACATTAAACAAGATGTACTTAATTGATATTTATAGGACATTCCATCCAAAAACAACAGAATATACTGTCTTCTCAAGTGCTCATGGAACATTCTCCAGGATAGATGATATCTTGGGTCACAAATCAAGCCTTGGAAAATTTAAGAAAATTGAAATCGTTGTCAAGTATCTTTTCTGACCACAGTGCTATGAGACTAGATATCAATTACAGGAAAAAAACTGTAAAAAATACAAACAAATGGAGGCTAAACAATATTACTCTATTATAAAACCACACATGATACATATAATTTAATGGTACATACATACTCTTGGTTCAGGCTTAGGGTCACCAACTTCTTGGTTTGTTAGGGAATGTCCTGGGTTTATCATGTTTTCCTATGTCGTAGTAACCCCCTCAGGCCCAAGCAAACCAGGAATGTTTGTCACTCTACAATATTTTTTTACCAATAGGGATGCATAATCAAAAAAACTACAGAGACTACTGTTTAAATCAACTTTTCACCATCCTTCAAGGGGTAAGAATGGGATACACTAGGCCCAATTAAGACTGATAAGTCTGATCACTTTACCTCCATATGATTAGGCAATTTCTAGAAACTTGAAACATAGCCTAGTAGGACAAAAGGATCCCCAGAAAAATGCACTTTTCAAATCCTGAGTTCACTGGCCTCAAGTAATTTGAAAAGGCCAAATCCAGACTTGTTTTTCTAGTAATTCCAAACTGAGTGAAATACGAGGGTTACTTATGGTCACTATCAAGAGCAAGATCTGCTCAGAGTAAAAGAATCAAAGTGATGCCAGGCCTCCTAAGATATCCTGTCAAGAGACTGTGGTTATGATCACAAGAAAAAGACATCTTCTTGGTCCAGAATTTTCTCTTCTTGCTAATGGGAGGAAACCCCACAGATAAGGCAGAGGCACTCCACCTGCCCAGCCTCTGCTCACAGCTTCAGAGTAGATGGAAATCTCTGCATGTAGAGACCCCATTATCTGAGAACTGCCACTACTTGCAAGTTCTTGTAGCAGTGCTAATATAATAATCTCTGACAAATATTTCTCCAAAATCAGAGAATATAATTCTATAAAAATTCATTTTTTAATGTGGGCTGTAGAATTTCAATTCATCTCACCTAAAGAAACTTATATAGTCCTGGATGATTAAGGAATCTAAAGAAGTAATAGAGTAATTATATTAAAAATCAGAAGATTTTAATTACTGAAAAAAGTTTAATTAAAAATCCATGAAGGGACTTCCCTAGTGGTGCAGTGGTTAAGAATCCACCTGTCATTGCAGGGAACACGGGTTCGATCCCTCGTCTGGGGACATCCCACATGCCATGGAGCAACTAAGCCCATGTGCCACAACTACTGAGCTTGCGTTCTACAGCCCATGAACCACAATTTCTGAGCCTGCGAGCCACAACTATTTAGCCTGTGTGCTGCAACTACTGAAGCCTGCGCCTAGAGCCCGTGCTCTGCATCAAGAGGAGCCACCGCAATGAGAAGCCCCTGCTTGCCACAGCTAGAGAAAGCCCACGTGCAGCAATGAAGACCCAATGCAGCAAAAAGAAAAAAAAAATCCATGAAGACAATACAACAGTAAACAATAAACAATAAAACAGGTAGAAAAGTATACTATGCATATGTCAATTTACCTTTAGCCTGTTTCAAACTGCAACTTAAGGAGTAATTAATCATGAACCTAAATTTTAACAATGCAATAGTTAAGCAAACAGCAATAGTTTATTTTACTAAAAAGATAGTGACTCCATGTACATGACGCTGAACAGCAGTGTGATGGTTAATATTATGTGTCAGTGTGGCTAGACTATGCTGGTTGATATTTGTTCAAACACTAGTGTAGATATTGCTGTAAAGGTGTTTTTTAGATGTGATTAACACTTACAGTTAATTGACTTTAAGTAAAGCAGATTACCCTCCACAACGTGAGTGGGCTGCATCCAATTAGTTGAAGGCCTTATGAGCAGAGACAGATTTCCTGAAGAAGAATGAATTCTGCCTTTATACTGCAACGTGGATATTCTGTCTGATTTCCCAGATTTCAGATTCACGACTGCAGCAGCAAGTCTTGAGTCTCCATCCTGCCACCTTAATCTACAAATTTTGGACTTGCTAGCCACCACAATCGTGTAAGCCAATTCCTTAAAATTTCTCCTTTCTCTCTCTTCACCTGTGTCCCCCACCCCCTTCCCTGTTGGCTCTGTTTCTCTGGAAAACCTTGAGTAATACAAGCAGATTTGAAATATAAAATCACTTGGCTTCTCTTTTAAGAATAACATCAATCACTCCACTATGTGGAAATTCCTAGGTATTTGACAGTATATACAAAGTAAATCTCAATCATGTTAAAAATACATTGAAAACACATTTACATTTTACCATCATAAAAATACATTTGCATCATAAAAATATTATGATTTTTAATATTTATAGCTGAGGGAAGTTGGTGGTTGCTTTAGTTGAGAAGAAAAAGATCTAGATAATTTAGTCCATAGGAGTCAACCATTCAACAAAAGCGATTTTAAAAACTGAATTAATTGAATAATCTGTTTTTTTTTCTTTTTGGTCTTCAGACAAAAGAAATGCCAGAATTCACCAGTTCTTTGGTTTGTAGAGATGTTGTTAACTATACTACAGATAATTCTGTACAGTGTTTTAAAAGGTATACCTACATCCTGTTATTTTATACAGGGTACATTTTAAAATAAAATCTCCTAAAAGAGATTAAAATCTCTTAATCCTAAAGGAGTGTGATTTTAATTTCAGAACACACATTTACCTTTCAAAGGTTTAAAATTTAATTGATTTCCCTTTTGAGTTTAATCTGTTCTCATCCATTTCCCCAACTATTGACTATGACCATAATATAACATTACATGCTATTTGAAACTTAATAACGTTTTGTTTCTGAATAATGTTGATGGAATTCTTAAAGGGAACTATTGGCATATAAGGAAAATATCTAATATCTAAAATGTTTAATTCTTTAAGTTTACTCTAACTAAAATGACAATTTAGAATACTAGAGAACAGGAATCTTTTGATACATGTAAAAATTTTTAAAATCACCTTAAGTTTTTTTTTTTAACTGCTACCCTTCTTCTATACTACAGTACATCTTTTGAATTAAAAACAGACATTAAATTTAGATAACAGATAAGAGTTTAGAAGTTTTAATAATTAAACAGATAACAGTTACATTTAACCATAAACTATTCCTTTGTTGTCATGTCTGAGAATTTCCCTTGTACATAAATGACAATTAAAATAGTCTCAAAAAAACAGAAATCAGGTACAATGGAGTACATGCTATCAGCTGAGGTGCTATCCCCGGTGGATTCCAATTTGGATATGCTGTCAATAAAAAACAATAGTTAAGAGTTCAATTTAGTTTCAAGGAGAGGAAGTAATTGAATTAATACTGAAATATTCTGATACGTACTTCGAGTTTTATCACGTTCTTTATTTTCTAAAATAGAAAAAAAATAATATTACAAATTAAAATCATTCATTTGCTTTTGTGGCTTTTTGAATAAGATAATCAACTTAGAAAACTTACCTTGGCTTTTTAATTTAAGAAAACTAAAGGGCTTCCCTGGTGGCGCAGTGGTTGAGAGTCCGCCTGCCGATGCAGGGGACACGGGTTCGTGCCCCGGTCTGGGAGGATCCCACATGCCGCGGAGCGGCTGGGCCCGTGAGCCATGGCTGCTGAGCCTGCGCGTCCGGAGCCTGTGCTCTGCAACGGGAGAGGGCACAACAGTGAGAGGCCCGCGTACCGCAAAGAAAAAAAAAAAAAAAAAAGAAAACTAAAGCTTTCTCTGCAAATCCCACACTACTTAAAAATCTGTATGATGTCCCCTGACAATGATGCCATGGCAACAAATATTTCTAGAACATCTCTCATACTGAAGGCACAAAGGCCTGAAATAGATAAAACTATATATAGTAGTTAACTTTATTTTTGGCACTCTATCATACCCATTTAAAGTCCCCGAAAAAGATAATAATTCCTTCATATTGAGTTTGGGTACCAGGATTCTGCAGTTTATTAAGAGTTTATTTCATTTATTTTTATTCATTTATTCATTTTTATGTGTCTACTATGTATTGAGCATCATTCTAGGCTTTGGATATAATGGTGATTGGGAAAAGAATAAAGTTCTTTTCCTTACAGAAGAGTACGGGGAGAAAATCTATCAATAACTTTAAAATTGAATAAATGAATAAAAGTGATTAAAAAATATCATTTCAGAGAGCGATTAGTGTGATAAAAAGGTTCAAATGATAGAAAATAATGAGGAACTTAACTATGTTAATAGCTAAAACTTATTGAGAACCTACTTTTTTTGGGCCCAAGTCACTCTGTATGGTTTATCATATTTAATCCTCTTAATCACCTCCTGAGTTAAGCTATCTGATTCCAAGGCCTATATATTTAACCATTGTGTTATATCTCCTGTCCTCAAAAAGGAAGTAAAAAAAGATAAAAGTTGGCTTTCTATAGAAATTGATCAGTATAAGTCAAAAGTCATAGGACTTAAAGTAGAACACAACAGATATAAAAATATAAGAGAATGTCATTAAAACTTGAATAAAACAAAAATTTGCTAATTCCCCCCCAAAACCTGAGTATCACATAACATTTAAAGAAGTTAAATCAGTAATTAAACATTTACAAACACTCACACACTCCAGAACAAAATAGTTTTACAGAAAATTTCTCCCATTCAAAAAATAAGTGAGAATCTTACACAAACTATAACTAAAATATTAATAGAAGTAATGTTACCAACTTTCAACTCCTTTTATGAGGCTAATACAACCTTGAAGTCAAAATCATATGAGGAGAAATGAAGAAGGAAAACTACAGGCCAATCATAATTCTGAAATTAAACGCAAAAATTAAAAGTAAAATGTTAACAAGAATTTAGCCATCTATAAAAGAAACCTCATGACTAAGTTGGATTTATCATGGGAATGAAAGAATAGTTTAAAATTAGATTACTGAGCTATCACTTAACTCCCAATATCTATATGAAAATATAAATCTCACTGGTTAAGTTGTATTCACTAAATATATATACAGCTTTTGTATGTCAATCATAGTTCAAAAAAAGGTTGAAAAAATAATAAGAGAAACAATAAGCAAAATGGAAACAGGATAGAGAATATAATAATAGATTATAAAATTTTTAAAAAAAATCATGTACCTACCTCTTTACAATAACTTGAAAATATTTGTGAAATGGGGCAATTTTAAAAATTGCATTTACTCAAAGAGGAATTTAAAGCACAAGTAATTTTTTTAAAAGTTACAAAATATTATTTCCAAATAGTTTCCAAAAAAAAAGAAAAGAAAAACATCATTTGATGTAGTTTACAACATTAAGACATTAAAGGAAAAAAATTGGGGATCATTTCAAGAGATGCAGAAGAAAAATCTGGTAAAATTAAACATTTATTCAAGATAAAAGCTCACAGCAAAATGAGGAAAAGAGAAAACTTCCATAACCTGGCAATGAGGACTAATTAAAAACAATCTAAACCAAATATGCATAATGGCCAAACATTGTCTTTAAAGTCAGGAATAAGAGAATGGTGCTACTGCTACAGCTTATGTTCAACACTGCACTGGAGAGTTCACTATTAATATTAATAAAACAAATAAGTGATATAAAGATTAGAAGAAAGAACAAAACTTGAATTTATATTCCTATGATCAGCAAAAAAATCAATTAGGAAATATAATTTAAAAATACCATTTATAATATCAACTATAGATTACCAAGCAATCTAATTTAAGATGCAAGACCTTACTGAGAAAATTTCAAAATGTAAAAGATGTATAAAAAGACCCAAATAAACAATCTTTATTAATGGAAATAGTCAAACCTGTAAAAATGTTATTTCTTCCCAAATTTATCTATAAATTCAATGTAATTCCAATCAAAATTTCACGGTTTTCTGTGGCATTGATAAGCTTATCCTAACATTAATTTGCAAGAGGAAAGGGCCAAGAATAGCCAAATAATTTCTGAACAATTTGGAAAAGGCACAAGTTACCTCCTACCAAGTATCAAAGCTTATTGTAGCATTGGTAGCTTGTATGGTGCTATCTTGGAGACCCACTGTCAACAGCTGTTTAGGTCTTCAGGATGGAAAGGTTTGTGATGGACAAAATCTCTCATCAAGCACAACTAGAAAATCCAAATAAAATACAACAAAAACAATGTTTAACAGCATCAGAGATTTGCAAAAGCAGCAAAGATTGGAGGGTCCAGATTTCAGAGCAGGAGATCCATAAAGAGGTGGGCTGATGTTATGAACGCTGCTCTTTCCTTGGGGCCATTTGTTGATTTTGGGCCCAGGTCTAGGGCTGAAAAACTGGGCTTTGCCCAGGAAGAGGCCATTTTTTGGGAAACAGAGAAACCGGCAGAATTTTGGTTGGCCTTACAGAACTAGAGAGATAAAATTGGAGTATTGAGTAGTTCAAGATCCAGGTGGAAGGTAAAGGTGGAGGAAATAAGCCCAAGAAATGCCCATTTTGTCCTCAAGCTATTTGTTTAATTTTGAAACTGTGAGGGGTAGGAGGCTAAAAACCTAGGCTGAAAGCCTTTGGAAATCAAAGTAGATGTTTCAGTAATTTCTGTGTGTTAAAGCAATAAGGATTGGAGTTCAGAACCCACTAGGGAAAGGCAACAATAAACACACCAGTCTCCCAGTGGAAAGCCCCCGAAGTCTATACTCTTGGAACAGAGCAAACAGAGGTAGACCACACCTTAGGTAAATTCTAACCCAGCCCTGACTAAGTTGTGTTTAGATTAAGGTGAACCACCCTGACTCTATCTGTTCAGAAGAGGAAAAGGTACAACTCTATGTTTTTGTTTCACACCATGTTGTGAGGTGTTTAACTTATTAGGCACACCAAGTGTTTCCACAATCTACTACTGTGGAACAAACTTTAAAACAGTAACAATTTATTATTATTTCTCACAATTACCCAGGTTGGCTGGTTCTACTAGGCAATTTCTCTGCTGTATCTAGTGTCATCAGGGTTCAAGGATGTGGGTGCATTTAGCTGGAGCTCAGTTGGGGTTTAAACAGAAAGATGACCTCTCCTCTTCCAGGGCTTTTTCAATGTGACCACTCCAGCAGGAAAGCATGGATTTCTTGATATGCTGGACAGCTTTCAACAGAGCAAAAGCCGAATCTGCCAAATCTCTTTTTTTTTAAATTTAATTTTATTTTTTTGAAACTTTTGTCAATATTTATTGTCTTAGCATTTAAGAGGTACTACCATCAGGCCCCAACACACATTTTCAGCTTTACTTCCTGATATTAACTGCCAGACTGAACTCTTACTCCCTCATCTCACCAAGTTCAAACCCTGCCTCTCCCCCAGGGTTCTCTTCCAACTCCATTTCCTATATGAGGCCCACCCTCATCCAAATAGCTTAAAATAATTTTCCACTCTCAACAATCACTGCATTTTTATCAGTAGGTTTTTAAAGTCATTTATCATATTCTACTTTATTTCATCAAATTTTACCAGTACTAGAATGTGAGCTCCTTGAAGATAAGACTTGGCCCTTAAAGTTTAAACTATAAACCTTTATAGTGTGTGAATAGCGGAGAGCAGCTTGAAGTATAGGGGATTCTTGCATGGACTATAGTATCTGTAGGACGTCTTGTTCAAGACTAAATAAAATATAGAAAATTACTGTTTTCTCAATTAATCATAGTCTAGCATCCGAAGACCATGTCAGAGAAAATCCCTAATGTTCCTAATTTACTGATAAATAAATAAAACTTTTTTTAAAGACCCTGATGCCTTTATGATAATATATACAATATAACATACTGAATATTTAAATATACAGCTATGTTTTACATACATATTATTACAATAAATGTACATTCCCCTATGCAAAATATGTATATGATGGACTAAAGCCAAATTTCAGAGTATTCTTCACTTTGGAAACTGATTTCTCATTACAAAGTGTGTAATAATTCTTTTTGCAGATATTTAGTTAAGGTAGCGGTTGTCTAACATGCTTAGGAATCTAAAATTTCTTTGTAGCATAAATTTTTTGTTTGTTCTCAAGTATGTATTCAATTAGTGACCTAGTGATATCAGGTAAATTTTATTATTGCATAGCAGTAATGTATTTGAAAATATATTAGACAATAACAAGAGACTATTTTTTAAGTGACTTGAGAAAAACAAAATCACTTATCATTAACTTCTTTAATACATTCCACTTTTCGATGTATTTTTTTTAATAGTGATGTGTGATATTGAATGCCACAATTCTCTCCATACTACCAATAATATCAAAATGTTAGATGAATTCTAAACTTTCCTGATCTTAACAAAATTATTAGCAATTTTCACCAGAAACATTCAAAATCTTGGCAGTGTATCTACAATTCCTCAAAATATTGCTAATTTATAATTAAAATCCTTGATAGTTTACCTGTTACCACTCAGAATATTTATAAATAATAATGCAAACCACATGTCTTCTGCTTTGCTTTGTTAAAATTCTATTAGAGAAGAAAAATAGGCAGAATAGACAGGCTTTCCCAAGGCCTCCTTCACTGGTCTTAGCCCTGCACACCTGTGGTCATGCCTAGACCTTGGGTCAGCCACTGCCACTATTCTAACCCCATCAGGCCTTCTAGAGCATTGACCCTTGACTGGTCCCTTTCTCCTGCTAAGACTGTATAATTCATTAGTTCCATAATTGCTGCCAGTATTACACGTTTTCCTGCTGCTCTGTCTTCATCTCATTGTTCTGGAAGAATCCTGAAGTCTTCAAACAGGCATGTTATTGCTGCTGGAAAGACTTGCATGGAGGAGTTTCTCTACTCTCTCCTGCTCCGTTTCAGCCATTCCTTTGGCCTCAATTACCTCTTCACGCGGAGTGGTAATACTCTGAGACCTGGGACATGACCATCCTCTCTCACCCCATTCTCCGATCCCGCCAGCCTCCTCCTTCAGCTCCAGGGGAACGGCGCCCCCCAGCCCGCGGGCCTCGCAATTCCCTCGGCGCAGCACCGCAGTCCGGAGGCCGCTCCGGCCTCTCCGCGGGCCCCCGCGCCGGTCCGGGGCAGAGTCTGCGCAGGCGCCCACGGCCCACGCTCCTGGGGGCGGAATCTGCCTGCCAAGTCTCTTAAAGGCTAGGTCCAGAACTGGCACAACAACTCTGTATTCAAGGGGAGGAGAAATAGTCTGGACTCCTTGATGGGAAGAGTGGCGTGCATGGAGTGGAAAGAGGAATCATTGATGGTCATCTTTAAGGACAATTCCCGATACCAAGATACAGAGCATGTTACCAAAACCAAGAGAAAAAACAATCTTGAAACTAAAAACAGGCTCACAGGTGATGTGGATGCTGGAGTTTTTTAAAAGAGGTTGGAGTATTTGAGCGTGGTGATGATGGAGCTGACTGTGTCAAAGGGAGGCTAACCAAAAATATGGTAGGAGAGAGAGGCAAGAGGCAGATCACACCTGGGCTTGTTGGCCTCATTTAATAGAGTCAGATTTTCCTTTAGTTGCAATAAGAAGCAGTTGAGGAATTTTAAGAAAAGAAGTGATTTGATCTAATTTGTGTGTGTGTGTGAGTGTGTGTGTAGAACAGCTTTGAATAGAGTGGGAAGAGAAGTGGGGAGTCTGCACTAGTTCAGGCAAGAAATGGCAGTGATCTGGATACTGGGTAGGAAGGGGAAGTGAAAAAAAAAAGAGTGTATCACTGTTACCTTTATATCCCTTTGTCTAGAAAACAGTAGTTTGCAAATAGGAGGTATACAGTAAATTTATTTTTTAAACCACTTTGAATGAAATCTCATATTAGAGACACTAGGCTTACAATTTATATTTTAATTGAAATATGACGTGAATATGGAAACATGCATACATCATAACTGGAAAGACTGATGAGCTATTACAAAGTGAACACACCTAGATAACCATAGCATAGGTACAGAAAGTCTTTCTGGTACCCTTTTCTAAACACTAACCCCTCTTTCCTCTCCAAAGGTAACCACTATCCTGACTCTAAACCTAGATTAGTTTTGTCTGGTTTTGAACTTTATATAAATGGAATCATTTAATATGCATTTTTTGAGTGTGTCTTCTTTCATGGCATCACATCTTTCACAATTTTCAAATTATCTCCTCTCTTCACCTCCTTCACTCTGTCCTCAATCAAGAATTTATGCTTATCCTTCAAAAGTAACTTTGTACTGAGAACCCATCTGCTCTGAGAATCAAAAATTTATATTTATACTTAAAAAGTCTTTGTCCTGAGAACCAAAAGGCTGATGATGAAGAAACACATATTAGTTTAAACCACAATTAATTTGGACATTGATTAATGTATTACTTCTGAGCAAGTCACTATTTTGATAATAACTAGTAGAAAGAGATGACAGGGAAGCAAATACAAATAAGAAAAACATGTCAGACAGTAATTATTTTGAGTGTTGCAGCAAACTGGATCAGTTATGCTTTGCTCCTTCCTGTCCTTTAGCCTGAGGGGGAAAATAATCAGTGAAGAAGGGAGGGATCATCTGGATTTAAATATGATCATTTATGACAAATGATTTACTGTATATCATTATATAGCAGCAATCAAATCTTGTCTTCTCTATAAAATCGAGGAGCCAAATTTTAAAATATAATGAATTTTTGGAAACTTTGCTTTCCAAATAGAATGCCATGATTATTTGGTTTCCTTTTTGCTTACGGCAGAGTTTCTTTATGCAAGTATCTCCTTCTTCACACATAGAGCAGGGTGTTCCATTAGTGTAAGGGGGCATATTTGGATAATTTCCTCTGTGAAAAAGAGAAACAGTGATTAGCTAAATAACTATCCATTTCTCTATTTTGTGCATGCATTTATGCAAGTAGTTTTGAGCCCTAATCATGAATGTTGAAAAGGAAAAAAATAACAACTTAGGTCCCAATTTTATGCTTATTTCTTTTGTTTGTTTGTTTTTCATTTTTTTTTTACAAAAGAAACTATTAAACTATTAAAGTAACTATTAAAATTATTCTTTACAGGATGTCCCCAATCCCTGTGGCAGTTGCATTCTTGAATATTCTCTAGAATACAAATTAGATGCGAACCCAATATAATTATGCATGTGACAGCCAAAGTTTTTGTTGTAAACACTATGATTATCTCTTGATTTTTTAAACGGAATAAGGAAATTTAAATTGCAAATGGAAACATATGTTTTATAGTTTAATTTAAAATACAATACCATAGTCGTTATCTAGCTCTATTTGATGATGTAGCAGAAAGATTTGGCAGCTATTATGCCTGACTTTCAATAATATAAGCTGATACATGTTAATAAACCTCTTTTTTTCTTTTCCCATCTCTGTGTCTGTGGAAGACTTTAAAAAGTGTTACTTACCTAGAGTACACAAAGAAAAACATTAATAATATGAGTTGTATTCCATTAAAGAATATGCCACAATTTATTCATTCATCTGTTGATGGACATTTGGGTTGTTCCAGTTTTGGGGTATTATTAGTAAAGTTACTATGCACATTTTGAACATTCATATATGTCTTTATATGGACATACATTTTCTTGGATACATACCTAGGAGTGGAATGAATAGATCATATGGTAGGTGCATATTTAACTTTTTAAGAAACTGCCACAATATTTTTTACAAAGTAGTTGTAGCATTTTATATTCCCACCAGCAGTGTGTGAGAATGGCCAGTCTTTAGCCATTATAATGGTTGTGTGGTGGTATTCATTGTGGTATTAATTGTATTTCCCTAATGATTAATGATTTTGAACATTTTTTCATGGGCTTAATTGCCATTTGCATATCTTGTTAATCATTTGTTCATTTTTCTAATTGAGTTTTAAGTTTTTGTAAGTATTGATTTTTAAGAGTTCTTCCTATATTCTTGGTGTAAGGTCTTTGTTTTGCGAAAGAATTTCTTCCATTCTGTGGCTTGTCTTTTCATTCTCTTACCAGTTTCTTTGAATAGCAGTCATTTTTAATTTTAATGAAATCCAATTTATCAACTTGTTCTTTTATGGATCATGCCTTTTTGTTTGGTAGCTAAAAAATCTTTGGCTATCTGAAGGTCACAAAGGTTTCATCTATGTTTTCTTCAAAAAGTTTTAAAGTTTTAGGCTTACATGTAGATCTATGATTGTATGTTTTGTACATTTAGATCATAGATTGTATGCTTTGTAGATCCAAGTTTACTTTTGTTTTTTATATGTGGGTGACAGATTGTTCCAGCACCACTTGTTGAAAAATCTTTTTTCCACTGTGTTGCCTTTGTGCATTTGTGAAAAATCAGTTGAACATATGTGGTCAACTGTGTGGGGTTATTTCTGGACTCTGTATTCTATTCCACTGATCTATTTGTCTAACTTTACATCAATATCACAATGTCATGATTATTCTATTTTAATAATTTTTGAAAACAATAGTGTTAGCTACTTCAAATTTGTTCTAGTTGTTTTGACTATTCTAAGTCCTTTGCATTTTCTTATGAATTTTATGATGTTTGTCAATTTATACTATAAAAGCCTGCTGGGATTTTTTATTGGGATTGTATTGAATCCATGGGTCACTTCAGTGAAAAATTATATCTTAACAATGTTGAGTCTTTTAATCCATTAATAAGATATATTGTTCTAATTATTTGTGTCTTTGTTAATTTCTCTTGTGACTATTATGTAGTTTTCAGTGTATTGGTCTTCCATGTTTTCTGCCAGATTTATCCCTAGATACATTTTTTGATGCCATTATAAATGGTATTTTTATTTTAATTCAATTTATGATTGTTCATTGCTGGTATATGGACATGTAACTAAGTTTTGAATGTTGATCTTATATCCTGAAAAATTGCTAAACTTATTAGCTGTAGAAGAGTTTTCATAGATTCCATTGGATTTCTATATAGACCTACTGACCAGCAGTCAGTAAAGTATAAACCATAGTTCGTATCTGGCCTGTGCTCTGATTTTGTGCAGTCTGTGAGCGAAGAATTTTTTTTTAAATATATTTTTAAGGGGTTATTTAAAACAATATAAAACAAAGATGAATATGTAGCAGAATGTATGTGTCATGCAAAGCCTAATTTACTTACTGTCTAGTACTTTACAGAAAAACGTTTTAGTACTGGTATAATGTTACATGTAGGCCTTTCATAGATAGCTTTATTAGGTTTAAGAAGTTCCCTTGTATTTTTAGTTTTCTGAGAACTTTTATCAAGAATGAATGCTTGGGCTTCCCTGGTGGCGCAGTGGTTGAGAATCCGCCTGCCGATGCAGGGGATACGGGTTCGTGCCCCGGTCCGGGAAGATCCCACATGCCGCGGAGCAGCTGGGCCTGTGAGCCATGGCCGCTGAGCCTGTGTGTCCGGAGCCTGTGCTCCGCAACGGGAGAGGCCACAACAGTGAGAGGCCCGCGTACAGCAAAAAAACAAACAAAACAAAACAAACAAACAAAAAAAAAAGAAAAAAAAAAAAGAATGAATGCTTGACTTTTTGTCACTCTATTGAGATGATGGTATAATCTTTATTTATAGGTTGATTAATATGGTGAGTTACATTGATTTTAGAATGTTAAAACAGCCCTAAATTACTGGAACAAAATCCATTTGGACAAGATATATTATGCTTTTATTCTATTGGGTTCAGTTGCTAAATTTTGTTTAGAATCTTTGTACCTATGTCATAAGAGATAGTGCAGAAGATCTGAATAGGCATTTCTCCAAAGACATGCAGATGGCAACAGGCACATGAAAAGATGCTGAATATCACTAGTTATTAGAGAAATGCAAATCAAAACTGCAATGAGGTATCACTTCACACCAGTCAGAATGGCCATCAGCAAAATGTCTACAAACAATAAATGCTGGAGAGGGTGTGGAAAAAAGGGAAGCTTCGTACACTGTTGGTGGGAATGTAAGTTGGTACAACCACTATAGAGAACAGTATGGAGGTTCCTTAAAGAACTAAAAATAGAGCTACCGTACGACCCTGCAATCCCACTCCTTTTCATATATCCGGAGAAAACCGTAATTCAAGAAGACACATGCAGGGACTTCCCTGGTGGTGCAGTGGTTAAGACTTGTGCTCCCAAAGCAGGGGGCCCAGGTTCAATCCCTGGTCAGGGAACTAGATCCCACATGCATGCCACAACTAAGAGTTTGCATGCCACAACTAAGGAGCCTACTAAGGAGACACAACTAAGGAGCCCGCCGGCTGCAACTAAGACCCAGTACAACCAAATAAATAAATAAATAAAATATTTTAAAAAAAGATACATGCACCCCAATGTTCATTGCAGCACTGTTTACGATAGCCAAGACACGGATGCAACCTAAATGTTCATCAACAGATGAATGGATAAAGAAGGTGTAATATATATAGATACAATGGAATACTACTCAGCCATAAAAAAGAATGAAATAATGCCATTTGCAGCAACATGGATGGACATAGAGATTATCATACTAAGTGAAGTAAGTCAGAAAGACAAATATCATATGGTATCACTTATATGTGGAATCTAAAAAAATGATACAGATGAACTTATTTACAAAACAGAAACAGATTCACAGATGTAGAAAGCAAACTTATGGTTACCAAAGGGGAAATGTGAGGGGAGGGATAAATTAGGAATTTGGGAGTAACATATACACAGTGCTATATGTAAAATAGATAAAGCAACAAGGACCTACTGTATAGCACAGGGAACTATACTCATTATTTTGTAATAACCTATATGGGAAAATAATCTGGAAAAGAATATATATATATATATGAATCACTGTGCTGTATACCTGAAACTAACACAACCTTGTAAATCAACTATACGTCTATAAAAATAATTAAATTACTTCTGCACAGATTAAAAAAAGAGATATTGCTCTGTAGTTTTCAGTTTATTTCTCCTTTGTAATTTGTGTCTCTTGAGGAATTTTTCCATTTCCTCCTAGTTGCCTCTTGATTAATTAATTCCATTATTATTTTGAAATAACCTTCTTTATCCCTGGTAATATTCTTTGCTATAAAATATACATTATCTGATATTAACATAGACCCTGCCACTTTCTTTTGATGAATGTTAGTATAGTAAACCTTTTCCCATTCTTTTACTTTTAATCTATTTGTGTCTTTTAATTAAAATATTCTTCTTGTAGGAAGCATATAATTCGATCCTTTTTTTTTAAGTTTTTTTTAATGTGGACCATTTTTTTAAAAGTCTTTATTGAATTTGTTACAGTATTGCTTCTGTTTTTTTATGTTTTGGTTTTTTGGCCACAAGGCATATGGGATCTTAGCTCCCTGACCAGGGATTGAACCCACACCCCCTGCATTGGAAGGCAAAGTCTTAACCTCTGGACTGTCAGGGAAGTCCCTGGGTTCTTGATTTTTTATCCAATCTTCCAATCTCTGTCTCTTTATTTGGGTATTTGTACTATTTACATTTGATGTGATTATTGACATAGAGTTAAGGCTATCAAATCTTATTCTATTTGTCCCATTAGCCCTTTGTTCTTTTTTTCTTCTGTCTTCCTTTGGATTAATTGAATATTTTTTTTAAGATTTAATTTTACCTGCTTTGTTGGCTTATTTGCTATTACTGTTGCTTTTGTTATTTTAGTAGTAACTTTAGGGTTTATAGTATGCATCTTTTACTTATCTCATTCAAGTTAAATTATTCCACTTAACATTGAGTAGAAGAACCTTAAGGTAATACACTTACATTTTCCCCTCTCAGCCTTTACGCTATTATTATCACAGATTTAACTTTACATATATTATAACCCTCACAATACATTTCTATTATCTTTGATTAAACAATTATCTTTTATTTTTGAAAAATATTTTCACAGGAAATAGAATTCTTGGTCAACAGTTTGGTTTTTTTTTTTTTTTCTCTTTCAGTATTTAAAGATATGGTTGTCTTCTCTCTTGCATTGTTTCAAGTGAGAAATCTGCTGTCATCCTTATCTTTGTTCTTCTGTATATATGTAACATGTCTTTGTTTTCTGGTTACCTTTAAGATTTTCTCTTTATTACTGGTTTTCAAATGTTTGATTATAAGGTGAGTTGGTGTAGTTTACTTCATGTTTCTTTGGATTGGGGCTTGGTAGGTTTCTTGGTTCTGTGAGTTTATAATTTTCCTTAAGCATACAAAGTTTTGGGCCATATTTCTTCAAATATTTTTCTGTCCCTGCCTCATTCAGGAAGTCAATTCCCTCAAAAGTTATCTCACAGCTCTTTTTATCTCTTTTTGGATTCTCTTTTTATCTCTTTTGGATTCTTTTTTTCCTCTGTGTATTCTACTTTGGATGGTAATAAATAAGTGTTCTACAATTTCTCTGCTATTTATAAAAATTGTACTCTGCCCCAAGCTTTTAGACTATATATTTGTCATTCTTGGTTTTACTTCCACCTGAGAGGAAATAAAAGAAAATACAGAAAGAGACATACACATTTGTACCTCTCCATAGCAATTTTGACATATGTCAAGTCCCTTTTGCCAAATCTGTATATTTATTCTTTGCCTATGTTTTCATCTTTTCTACATTCTATTTTTACATCTTTGTTAAAGAGTTGGATTACTAACTGATTTAATCTTCTTCCTTGTACAGATATATTGGGATTTGAGTTCCAGAATTTCATTTTTGGAGACTCCCATTAGGCTTTTGTTATATTTCATCTAGATATGCAATTACCAGCAAGGCAGTCAAAAATTTATAGTATTCTTTTTTTAGAAGAATATGTTTTTCACCATCATTCTCAATCATTTACCCATTCAAATTATATTATATTATATTATATTATATTGTGTTATATTATATTTGCATCTGCCAACCTATTTTGTATTCCAGTATTTAAATATTACTGTGACAATGTATTTTATATTATCTTTTTTTTTTTTTCCTTAACAAATGATCTCCATTATTTTCCCTCTCAAGATTAAATAATTCATGACAGGCATAATTTTTCACACATTCTCTTACTACCTTTTATTTCATTTATTTCTTCTGATTAGCATTATAGAGGGAGACTCCACTTTTAAAAAATATACTTGTCTCTTTAGTATAAGATCCTATTTTTGGAAACAATACTTAACATATATTTCAATTTAAAATATTTTTAACAGCAAAATAACTTACGTAGGTCCATAGTCACATACAAATATTGCAGTGTCAGATCTCCCAAGTTTAGGGCAAATTGTAATTGCACAACCAACTTTATATGAATTGGCCCAAACAACCTATAAAGAAAGGAATTTTAAAATAAAATATGCAAAACAACTCTACACAAACAGTGCATTATGGGAACAGGTATAATCTTTGTCATGCTACAAAAAATGAATATACACATAAATATTTATTGACTATTTTTTTCTTAATTTCTTTTTTTTTTTTTTTTTTGTGGTATGCGGGCCTCCCTCTGCCGTGGCCTCTCCCGTTGCGGAGCACAGGCTCCGGACGCGCAGGCTCAGCGGCCATGGCTCACGGGCCCAGCCGCTCCG
>NC_041219.1:10772011-10780592 GCF_002837175.3 Physeter macrocephalus | reverse complement strand
ATCCTCCCAGACCGGGGCGCGAACCCGGTTCCCCCGCATCGGCAGGCGGACGCGCAACCACTGCGCGACCAGGGAAGCCCCTTAATTTCTAATATTTAGTTTAAAACAGTTATTTTCTTAAGGCTGCATTCATGAGGGCTACCAAACTAGTCTTTCCTCACTGATAATTCTCATAAATCAAAAGGAGGCTATAATATATAGCCAAAATCATAATTTCTTCTAGATGATTTATGAAATATATTTTTATTTTCTCCATGGGTATACCATACAAAGAGCATTAAAACCAGATTATAATGAAAACAATAATTAACTTTTATTTCTTTTTCTCAGAAAAATTCTACTAAATTTATGATCACATTTAAAATTTTATGGTCTTAACCATATTCTTACCTTTGTCAAATCACAAGAGACAAATAGAGATAGAGATTAAGAACATACTGAGCTTATTGCAAAAAAAAAATGCCTGCCATAGGGATGGTGAATCATAATTTTTGTCTATTTGCAAAGAATAGCAAAGTTATTTGACAGGAAGAAGACTCCTGTGGAAAATTAGCCATGGGGAGAGAGATAAAGAAGTGAAGTACATAACTATTCCTTTGTGACATGACAGAATGAAAAATTTCTCTACTTCCCAGATGAACAAAGGGAAAAATACTGATCTACTCCATTTGGAAAATAAAATAATCTAAGGAAGGTTGATTTTGACAACATAAATGAATTTTCTGAACTCATTTATTTTACAATTCAATTAACAAAATGTACTAACATATTTTATAAACCAATGTATTAGTCACTATTTTCGAGGGCCGGGGTGTAGCCAGAATCAACAGTTTTGAAAATATACTTTAATGCTCTTTGATTGCCTGAGAGGCAGCAAAGTGCAATAAAAAGCACAGTGAACTGAGAACTAATAGATGAGTTTTGCTTCTAACCATGTGTGTGGATTCGGAGAGTGACAGATCAATTCTGAGCTCATTTCCCACCTAATATAATGAGATTAAGCTAGATCCTTGAAAGATCCTTTTCCTTTTGAATGTTTTAGAAAGTTGATAAACTATATGACTGCAAGTACATATATTTTAAATTAATCATGTTTATAAATTTGGTTCATGAACAACTGACTATACTGTGAAATTTTATTTGCTTAATATATTTAAATTGATTCATTTTTGGCTTTGGGAATGGTAAAAATAAATATTATGTATAGGTTTGAATGTATTGTTTTCATTAAAGTGACTAGATTTAACATTAATATGAACATTGGTTGCAACTTCAACATGACTATCTGCAAATGGTAAATGCAAGAAATTTTAGCTCATTTTGTTTAGAAAATTAAGCAAGATATAGTTGTTGAACCAATAGGAAGAATGCACCAATTCCTAATTATTTAAGCATACGTGTAATTTAGCCCATGAGGTGTGATTCCATTCTCTCAGTTTTCCTAGCAGAAGCCAAACCATGTTCTTTGCAAACAACATCTATCCTGAGAAGGATTTCTACACTTATAGCATTCTGTTATCGGACAAAGAGTAATTAGAAGGGGAGCATAGAAACTGCTAATTTCTGATAAAAATTACTTGCTTTAAGACACTATATGTTCATTCGACTTATGCAGATGAGTCAGTTTGGAGAATAAAGTTAGCTCTTTCTGTTGCTTAAATGGATCTTTCTAAGAGCTCAGTGCCATGTTGAGGATTAGGTTAGCTAAAAAGTGACTTCCTCTTCTTACCAAAAACTCCCACCCAAAGCAACAAAAAGATTGGAAAAATTATAAGAAATAATGTTTTTCAAGATACTGGACATCAGGCAACAATGGATAATGCTCCTGAGAGTTGGAGGGAAAAGATGTGAGCTGTACAATTGTCTCAGTTTATTGTACTGAGTGAGTTTCCAGGCTGTGTCTGGGGGTGGAGATGGTGGAGAAGTCAGGAGAAGCTTGATGGAGTCACATAGTTGAGAGACAGAGCTGAGAGTCTGGGGAGACCAAGGAAGCAGGAGTAGGGGAGAGATGAAAATCTTCTAAGTGACACAACTGTGGAGGTCTGTAGGGGGTCCTCGTCATCAGTTCAGCAGAGCACTAATCAGAGCATGCATGATGAAAACACATGCATGTGTGAAAACAACCCCAGGCTTGGAAAATAATCACCTATAAAAGCTAGAGGAAAGAATAGAGAGGCTTACACAGGGCCAGGAATAGGGATAGTGGGCCTGTTCCTGCTGGCCAGACTGGAAAATTTAATCATTTCTGGGGCATCCAGTAGAAGAATCTTGCCTCACTGGTGAGAGAGAATTAGCCCTAGACTAAATACTGCTTTAATTCCATCTAACATATTTTAAAAGCAGGAACCAAAAGGGACAAACAAATTCCAGATAACTACATCCCAGAAGACAGTTAAGAATATTTATAGGTATATAAAGAAATCCAGAGTCCAACAGGGCAAGATTTACAAAGTTGGGAATATAATAAAATTTACCCGACGTGAAAAGAATAGTTTCATTATTATGAAATTGCTTGAGACCTGTAATGAAGGAAAAAATTTAAAGGCAGTCAGAGAAAAAAGACACATTATATACAGGGGAATAAATAAAAGGATTACAGTAGATTTCTTGCTGGAAATAGGGCAAGTGAGATGACAGTGGAGTAAGATTTTAAAGTTAAAGAAAAAAAAACCTCACTACATAGAATTCTATTCCCAGTGAAAATCTTCCAAACGAAGGTGAGTTTTTCAGATACACAAAAGAAACTCTAAAGAAAATGCTAAAAAAATTGTCTGTGATTGATTATGCATACATAAGAACTAATCAATAAAATCTGAAATATTTACCTGTGTATAATGACCACAAGTTTTGGAACATGATAGGTGATTAAAATCATAAAATTCAGTTTCATTATACCAAAAGTCAACAGCAGATTTTGGTGTGAATATAATTAATGCACCTAACCAGATATTTTCTCCAACAAATTGAAATGTTGGATGGCATTGATGTGATTTTGATAAACAGGGGTTGTGTCCGAATTTGCACTTGTTCGCCCATGCTTTAGCAGTCTTCGCTAAACCTTCATCCCAACTCTGAAAGATAAAAATAATTTACATTGAATTGTGTATATTTGTTTGGATTAAAGTTATTCTAATGATTGTAATAAATTAATTTTTATTTAAATTTATTATTTAATGAAATATAATTTTTCTTTGGTATTTATTATGTTCACAGTGAGTCATTTCTCTTTAGTGTTTTAGAAGCACTTATTTAGCACCCACTCTATGACAGTTCATTTTTGTATTTCCAGTACCTAGCAGATAGCCTGGTACAGTAGAGACACTCAACAAATATATTTGAATGTGATTTAGATAAGTCAGAGTTCACAGTGTAGTAATTCAAGGTTACGCAAATATAAGTAAATCATGAGAACCCATGTATAATTAAAAAGAGAAAAAGCCTCTTAGCACACTAAGAATAGAATTTCCTTAATTTGATCAAGAGTATCTACAAAAGAAAATCGAAACCCTACAATAAGCATTAATGTATAGTGGTACAATATTGAAAGCTTTCCCCTAAGATTGAAAATGAAACAAGATGTCTAATTATTTTTGCTTAAAATTGTTCTGGAGGTTAGGTAGTATAATAAAATAGGGAGCTATAAATATATGACAAAAGATATAAAACGTATAATATTGGAATCTCTCATTATTCACAGATGACATGACTGGGTTAGAAAATTCAAATGAATACACAAACAAAACTATTAGAAATAAGTAAAATTATCAAAGTTGTCAGATACCAGGAATAGATACAAAATTGTATTTCCATTTGCACTCCAGAAACCAATAGCTTCAAAAATATCAAATATATAATTAAATCTAATAAATGATATAAAAACTATCTATATACTGAAAACTATAAAACATCACTAAGAGAAATTTTAAGACTTAAATAAATGGAGAGATATTAAATGTTCATGTGCTGAAAGATTCCATACTGTAAAAAATATTGGTCTTGATTTGAATACATTCCTAATGAAAATCTAAGTAGGTTTTTTAGGGGTGTGCAAATTGATTATAAGATTTATATGGAAATTCAAAGAAGCAACAATAGCTGAGGCAACCTTTAAAAAGTAAAACAAAGCTAGAGGACTTACTCCACCAGACATCAAGGCATCATAAAGCTACATTAAAGACATTGCAATATTGGCAGGAGGGTAGACAAATAGCCCAATGGAACAAAACAGTCTAGAAATCATTTTTGACAAAAGTATAGGTATAGTTTAGTCTTAGTATAGGTATTATTGGCAAGATGATTTTTAAAAAATATTTTTATTTTAAATTAATTGTAGATTCACAAGAGGTTAAAAAAGTAGTACACAGAGGTCCTGTGTAAATGTCACACAGTTTCCGGATTGGTAACGTTTTATGTAAATATAGCACAATGCCAAAATCAAGAAATTGACATTGGTACAATCAACAGACCTTAAGATTTCAATAGTTTTACATGCATTCATTTGTGTGTGTGTGTGTTTTCACGCAATTTTATCACATATGTAAATTGAAGTAACCATCCCCACAATCAAGATACATAACTCTTTCATCACCACAATTATCCCTCATGCTAACCCTTTAAAGTCATACTCACTCACTCCCCCACCATATTCCTAATCCCTGGCAATCACTAATATGTTCTCCATTTATATAATTTTGTCATTTAAAAAATATTATATAGATAGAATCCTACAGTATGTAACCATTTTGAGGTTGGCTTTTTTCACTCAGCATAATTCCCTTGAGATCCATCCACACTGTTGTATGTATGTATTTTCTCCTAGCCTGTAGCTGTCTTTTCATCTCTTAGCAGGGTATTTTAGAGAGCAGAAGGTTTTAATTTTATAAGGTTCAATTTATTGACATTTTCTCTTATAGTTTGTGATT
This sequence comes from Physeter macrocephalus, assembly GCF_002837175.3. Lineage (NCBI taxonomy): Eukaryota > Metazoa > Chordata > Mammalia > Artiodactyla > Physeteridae > Physeter > Physeter macrocephalus. The sequence continues at coordinate 10,775,670 of NC_041219.1, read as the reverse complement.
TTGGTGTCATATGTAATCAAAGTAATCAAACATATTAGAAAGCCTCATCTAGCTGTAGATTCTGAGGATTTTCTCCACTTTTCTTCTAAAAGTTTTACAGTTTTATGTTTTACATTTAATTAATGTGATTCATTTAGTGTTAATTTTTGTATAAGGTATAAAGTTTAGATCAAAGTTCACTTTTTTTTTGCTTATGGATGTCAAATGTGTGTAGAGTTGTTTATAGTATATGTGAGCAGTGTCTGTAATAATATTCTTGATTTGTTCCTGATATTGGTAATTTGTGTTGTCTATTTTACTGATCTTTTCAAAGAATCAGCTTCTTACTCCACTGATTTTTTTCTATTATTTTTCAGCTTGCAACTTCATTAATTTCTCCTCTTCATTATTTTCTTCCTTCTGCATGTTTATTTTGCTTTCTTTTCTTGTTTCTTTAGGTAAAACTGAGGTTATCCATTTAAGAACTTTCCTTTTTTCTAATGAAACCATTTATTGCTATACATTTCCCTCTCAGCACTGCCTTAGCTGAATTGCATTGGTGTTTGTGTGTGTGTATTTGTATCTATATATCTATCTATATTGATATATTTATCTATATTTCTATTTCCTTGAGACTTCCTCTTTGACCCATGGATTATTTACAAGTGTGTTTAATTTCCAAGTGTTTAAAAAGTTTTTTTGTTATATTTGTGCTGTAGATTTCTGGATTGATTTGTGTTCTGAGACTATACTCTATATATTCCAAATTCCTTTAAATTTGTTGAGATTTTTTTTGATTGTTATTTTTTAAATTTAAGTATAGTTGATTTACAATGTTGTATTAATTTCTGCTCTACAGCAGTTTTATGGTTCAGGATATGGTCAATCTTGGTTAATGTTTCATAGGCACTTGATAAGAATGTGTATTCTCTAGTTGTTGAGTGGAATGTTTTATAAATGTCAATTAGATCCTAGTTGGTTAATGGTATTGTTAAGTTCTTCTATGTCCTTGCTGATTTTGTGTCTGATTGTTGAGACAAGAGTGTTGAAATCTCCAAATGTAATTGAGGACTTTTCTATTTCTCTTTTCAGATATATCACCTTTCCTTCCTGTATGTTAAAGGTCTGTTGTTTGAGAAATACAAATTTTTTATTACAATTTATTTGTGATGGATTGATGGTTTTATCATTATTTAATCTTATTTTCTGTCTCTGGTAATTTTTTTCCCTGAAATCTACTTTATTTGATATTAATAAAGCCACTTCTATTTTATTTTGATTAATCTTTACCTGATGTGTCTTTCTCCACCCTTTTATTTTCAACATACCTATGTCATATTTGAAGTGAGTTTCTTGTTTATAGCACATTGTTGGCTCATTTTGGTTTGTTTGTTTTTAATCCACTCAGCCAATCTCTGTTACTTTAATTTATTTATTTAACTATTTACATTTAATATCCTTACTGATATAAATTTGAGCATGTCTACCATTTTATTGTTTATTTTTTATTTGCTCCCTCTGTTTTTCATTCCTGTATTATTTTTCCTGACTTCCTGTGAATTACCTGAACATTATTTAGAATTCTACTTTGATTTATCCATAGTGCTTTTCAGTATATATCTTTTAAAAAAATTAATATTATTTAAATGTTTATTTATTTATTTATTTTCTTATTAGTCATCCATTTTATACTCATCAGTGTACACATGTCAATCCCAATCGCCCAATTCATCGCACCCCCACCCTTACCCCCCACCACTTTCCCCCCTTTGTGTCCATATGTTTGTTCTCTACTTCTGTGTCTCAATTACTTCTCTGCAAACCGGTTCATATGCACCATTTTCTAGGTTCCACATATATGCGTTAATATATGATATTTGTTTTTCTCTTTCTTACTTATTTCACTCTGTATGACACTCTCTAGGTCCATCCATGTCTCTACCAATTTCATTCCTTTTTATGGCTGAGTAATATTCCATTGTATATATGCACCACATCTTCTTTATCCATTCATCTGTTGATGGGCATTTAGGTTGCTTCCAGGACCTGGTTATTGTAAACAGTGCTGCAATGAACATTGGGGTGCATGTGTCTTTTTGAATTATGGTTTTCTCTGGGTATAGGACCAATAGTGGGATTGCTGGGTCACATGGTAATTCTATTTTTAGTTTTTTAAGGAACCTCCATACTGTTCTCCATAGTGGCTGTATCAATTTACATTCCCACCAACAGTGCAAGAGGGTTCCCTTTTCTCCACACCCTCTCCAGCATTTGTTGCTTGTAGATTTTCTGATGATGCCCATTCTAACTGGTGTGAGGTGATACCTCATTGTAGTTTTGATTTGCATTTCTCTAATAATTAGTGATGTTGAGCAGCTTTTCATGTGCTTCATGGCCATCTGTATGTCTTCTTTGGAGAAATGTCTATTTAGGTCTTCTGCCAATTTCTGGATTGGGTTGTTTGTTTTTTTAAATATTGAGCGGCATGAGCTGTTTATATATTTTGGTGATTAATCCTTTGTCCGATGATTCATTTGCAAATATTTTCTCCCATTCTGAGGGTTGTCTTTTCGTCTTGTTTATGGCTTCCTTTGCTGTGCAAAAGCTTTGAAGTTTCATTAGGTCCCATTTGTTTATTTTTGTTTTTATTTCCATTACTCTAGGAGGTGGATCAAAAAAGATCTTGCTGTGATTTATGTCAAAGAGTGTTCTTCCTATGTTTTCCTCTAAGAGTTTTATAGTGTCCGGTCTTACATTTAGGTCTCGAATCCATTTTGAGTTTATTTTTGTGTATGGTGTTAGGGAGTGTTCTAATTTCATTCTTTTACATGTAGCTGTCCAGTTTTCCCAGCACCACTTATTGAAGAGACTGTCTTTTCTCCATTGTATATCCTTGCCTCCTTTGTCATAGATTAGTCTAATCCATTTTGAATTTATTTTTGTGTATGGTGTTACGGAGTGTTCTAATTTCATTCTTTTACATGTAGCTGTCCAGTTTTCCCAGCACCACTTATTGAAAAGACTGTCTTTTCTCCATTGTATATCCTTGCCTCCTTCATCATAGATTAGTGGACCATATGTGTGTGGGTTTATCTCTGGGCTTTCTATCTTGTTCCATTGATCTATATTTCTGTTTTTGTGCCAGTACAATATTTTCTTGATTACTGTAGCTTTGTAGTATAGTCTTAAGTCAGGGAGTCTGATTCCCCCAGCTCTGTTTTTTTCCCTCAAGACTGCTTTGGCTATTCGGGGTCTTTTGTGTCTCCATACAAATTTTAAGATTTTTTGTTCTAGTTCTGTAAAAAATGCCATTGGTAATTTGATAGGGATTGGATTGAATCTGTAGATTGATTTGGGTAGTAAAGTCTTTTTCATAATATTGATTCTTCCAGTCCAAGAACATGGTATATCTCTCCATCTGTTGGTATCATCTTTAATTTCTTTCATCAATGTCTTATAGTTTTCTGCATACAGGTCTTTTTTCTCCCTAGGTAGGTTTATTCCTAGGCATTTTATTCTGTTTGTTGCAATGATAAATGGGAGTGTTTCCTTAATTTCTCTCAGATTTTTCATCATTAGTGTATAGGAATGCAAGAGATTTCTGTGCATTAATTTTGTATACTGAAACTTTACCAAATTCATTGATTAGCTCTAGTAGTTTTCTGGTGGCATCTTTAGGA
>NC_041219.1:10734265-10770633 GCF_002837175.3 Physeter macrocephalus | reverse complement strand
CATTGTCATTTGTCTCTAGGTATTTTTTGATTTCCTCTTTGATTTCTTCAGTAATCTCTTGGTTATTTAATAACGTATTGTTTTAACCTCCATGTGTTTGTGTTTTTTATGTTTTTTTCCCTGTAACTGATTTCTAATCTCATAGTGTTGTGGTCAGAAAAGATGCTTGATATGATTTAAATTTTCTTAAATTTACTGAGGCTTAATTTGTGACCCAAGATGTGATGTATCCTGGAGAATGTTCCGTGCTCACTTTACAAGAAAGTGTAATCTGCTGTTTTTGGATGGAATGTCCTACAAATATCAATTAAATCTATCTGGTCTATTGTGTCATTTAAAGCTTGTGTTTCCTTATTAATTTTCTGTTTGGATGATCTGTCCATTGGTGTAAATGAGGTGTTAAAGTCCCCCACTAGTATTGTGTTACTGTCAATTTCCCCTTTTATGGCTGTTAACATTTGCCTTATATATTGATTACTGTCAATTTCCTCTTTTAGAGCTGTTAGCAGTTGCCTTATGTATTGAGGTGCTCCTATATTGGCTGCATATATATTTATAATTGTTATATATTTTTCTTGGATCGATCCCTTGATCATTATGTAGTGTCCTTCCTTGTCTCTAGGCTCTGGATGCGCAGGCTCAGTGGCCATGGGTCACGGGCCCAGCCACTCCGCAGCAAGCGGGATCCTCCTGGACCAGGGCACGAACCCGTGTCCCCTGCATTGGCAGGCGGACTCTCAACCACTGCGCCACCAGGGAAGCCCTGAAGTCGGTCTCTTGTAGACAGCATATATATGGGTCTTGTTTTTGTATCCATTCAGCAAGCCTGTGTCTTTTGGTTGGAGCATTTAATCCATTCACATTTAAGGTAATTATCGATATGTATGTTCCTATTGCCGGGTAGAGTAATCTTGGTTGTAGGTTCTTCCCTTTCATCACTTTAAGTATATCATGCCACTTCCTTCTGGCCTGTAGAGTTTCTGCTGAGAAATCAGCTGTTAATCTTATCGGAATTCCCTTGTATGTTACCTGTCGTTTTCCCCTTGTTGCTTTCAATAATTTTTCTTTGTCTTTAATTTTTGCCAATTTGATTACTATGTGTCTCGGTGTGTTTCTCCTTGGGTTTATCGTCTCCTTCTGGGACCCCTATAATGCGAATGTTATTGCATTTAATGTTGTCCCAGAGGTCTCTTAGGCTCTCTTCATTTCTTTTTCTTTATTCTGTTCCGCAGCAGTGAATTCCACCATTCTGTCTTCCAGGTCACTTATCTGTTCTTTTGCCTCAGTTATTCTGCTATTGATTCCTTCTAGTGCATTTTTCATTTTAGTTATTGTATTGTTCGTCTCTGTTTGTTTGTTCTTTAATTCTTCTAGATCTTTGTTAAACATTTCTTGCATCTTCTCGATCTTTTCCTCCATTCTTATTCCGAGGTCCTGTATCATCTTCACTCTCATTATTCTGAATTCTTTTTCTGGAAGATTGCCTATCTCCATTTCATTTAGTTGTTTTTCTGGGGTTTTATCTTGTACCTTCATCTGGTACATAGCCTTCTGCCTTTTCATCTTGTGTATTTTTCTGTGAATGTGGTTTTTGTTCCATAGGCTGCAGGATTGTAGTTCTTCTTGCTTCTGCTGTCTGCCCTCTGGTGGATGAGGCTATCTAAGTATATATCTTTATATAGATGTTTTAGTGCTTGCTATAGGTATTACATAATATATAAGTGTAACTTATCACAAACTATTGGTGTCAGCATTTTATCATTTTGAATGAAGTGTAGAAATATTACTTCCATTTAGGTCCCTTTGCCACTCACTCCACCAGTTATACAATTGTCTTAAATATTTCTTCTATATCAAGAACCATATATGTTCCATAACCAATATAACATAACCAATATAACGATAACCTATGTTATAATTTTTGCTTTAACTCTCAAACATAATTTAGAAAAAGATAAGGGAATAGTTTGTTATGTTTACTCACAGTTTTACTCTTTGCCTTGTGTTTTCTTCATTCCTGATGTTCCAGGAATCCTTGATTTATCATTATCTTACTATTTTAAGATCTTTCTTTAGCTATTCTTTTAGAGTGGGTCTGATTATGACAAATCGTCTTAGTTTTTCTAAATCTGAGAATGTCTTAATTTCAATCTTCATTCCTAAAGTATATTTTCTCTATGTAGTATTCTTAGTTGACTCATTTTCAAAATTGAAATTAAAGTTGAAAATGTTGTGCCACTTTCTCTGGCATTCTTGGATTTGGTTGAGAAATTTGATGACACTGAAATTGTTGTTCTCCTATAGGTAATGTATTGTTTCTCTCCAGCTACTTTTAAGCTTTTTTTTGTCTTAGGTTCTCTGAAGTTTGATTATGATGTATCTTGGCATGAATTTCTTTGGGCTTATCATATTTGGCCTTTACTCAGAATTGTTTATATCTTTATCCAAATTTTGGAAGTTCTCAGCCACTATTTCTTAGAATATTTTTTCTGACCCTCCCCATCTTTCTCAATTCCTTCTGGGACTCCAATGACATGAATATTAGATATGATATTTTGTTATTGTCTTATAGATCTCTGATGTTCTGTTCTTTTTTTTTTTTCAGTCCATTTTCTCTCTGTTGTTCAGATTTGGTAATTCCTACTGTTCTATTTTCAAGTTCACCGGTCTTTTCCTTTCCCATTTTCATTGCCCATCCAGTGAGTTTTTCATATGGGTTTGTCTATTTTTTAGTTCTAAAGTTTCCATTTGAATCTGTAACTTTCATTACCTAGCTGAGACTTTTTTTTTTTTCATTTCTCTTAAGCATTTTTGTAATAGCTCCTTGAAGCATTTTTATGATTTTTTGGTATCTTTTTAAATTTTAGTTGATTTACATTGTTTCAGGTGTACAGCTAAGTTATATATATGTATGTATATATTCTTTTTATGATGTCTACTTTAAAATCCTTGTCAGATAATCCTAACATCTGTGCCATTTGGGTGTTGACATCTGTTGTCTTTTCTCATTCACATCGAGATTTTCCTGGTTCTTGGTATGTGACTGATATTTTAAATTGTATCCTTGACATTTTGAGTTTTATATTATGAGATTCTAGATCTCAGTCAATTTTCCAGTTTTAGCAGGTCTTCACTGACACTGCTCCAGTGGGGGGGCAGTCCTACTTATCACTGGTTGGTGGGCAGAAGTCCAGGATTCCTACTCACTTTTATTAACCCTGCTGTGGGGAGGGTAATCTTGTTACCACTGGAAGGAGATGGACATCCAGGCTCCCCCTTTGCTTCTTCTGACATCATCTCATGGGGAGAGAAAGGGGTACCTTGTTATGACCAGGTGGGAATGAAAGTCTAAGCTCCCCACTTGACCTCTGCTGACACCTCAGGAGAGGAAGGGGTATCTATTGCTTCAGATGAGGCTGGAAGTCCTGTTTCCCCATATGGCCTCCATTGACACTGTTGGGGGGGTTGTTGTGAGGTGCACTTCATTACTGCTGGGTGGTAGTGAACGTGTATGCTCCATGCTTGGCCTCCTCTGACACCACCCTGGCTGGGAGGGAGAGGGGCACCTCATTACTGCCTGGTGGGGGCTGGAAGTTTCCTCACTCTACTCTGACACATCACTGGTGGAGAGGTGGTGGGAGGGGTGCTTCATAAGTGTCAGGCAAAGACGATGGTCTAAGTCCTCCACTTGGCCTTTGTTGAAAAGGATAAGAGGCTTGTTTTTTCCTCATGTTGTTTGTCCAGAAGAGGATGGTTACTGTAAAAACTCAAACAAACAAAAAACATTTCTGCCTTACTAGGCTGTCCCTTTCTTTATTCTCTGGCAAGAGAGGGCAGGTTTTTCTTGAGGCTTTTGTTTTCATCATCCATTGACATTTCTGGATTTCAGGTTTCTTTAGTACCCAGTCCAGGATTTACAAGAGTCAAAAAAGAAATCCAGGGAACTCACCTTGTGTCATTCCTTGAGTCTTGGAGTCTCTAGCAGATCTGTCTGCTTTCTTTTCTCCAACTTTAAGTCCTCTGATATTTGTTTTATATAGAATATCCAAGGTTTTAAGCTATACTTAATGGGGAGAATAGGGCAAATGGATCTACTCCATCTTGTTGGGAAGGTAATTTTTTAAAGTTTTTTGCTCATTGTATTTCCCATTCCTATCTCCACAACTCTAAAAAAAGGCATTCCCAATAGATAGATAGATTCCCTATAATTCCTTGACTCAAGAATTTTGGCCTGGCAGAAAGCTTGAGCATCTAAAAATAAAAGCTGCTACCAGTATCAGAATCGTAGCCTTGAGAATACAAAAATATCTCAGAGGGAATGGCAGAACATTGGACTCGGAAGGTAGGGTATCTAATATTGTTCTTCCAGCCTTTGTCATGATTTCTGTGGCATAGGACTACCATGGAAGCAGTAGCATGTCCAAACCTGGAAGGACAATGTCACTGGCATCCCAGTGGTCACTAGTTTGGAAGGATAATAATGATTATTGACTTGATTCCTAAAGATACTTCCTTTATCTTTTGGAACAAAGACTTCAGATTGTGTGTGTGTGTGTAACAATGGGGGAAGATAAGTCCAAAAATGTTAAAGATCGCATTTTTAACTCCCTTGTCAATGTGAGGACTAAAAATTACACTGAAGTTGATATAATGAAAATAAACAGATGCCATTATGTTTCCATTTTAGGATTGTAGATTTAAATTAATGCTATTAATCTCATTGGTTAATTTCCTATATTCTTTTTTTTGTCATTTTAATCACTAATTTTCTTTCAAAATGCAAAAATTGTCGTATCAAAAATTTTGTTTTCAGTATCCAAGAGAGACTTCAGTAGTTTTCAGAGGATGGTACATAATTTACTCTTCTGAAAAATGAATAGACTGAGTGATGAGTTCTGATATACCAACCTCCACCAAAAATTATATGAACTTGAAACAGGTAAAATACCACAAAGACAGAGCCTCCATTTTTTTCTCACAGATACAATTCAGAACCAAACCAAGAAATCAACAACAGCAAAGAAATGTTTTCAAGCCAGTTCTTTTCACCTAATATATTCCTAGCTATAGTTTTTATGCAATTCATTTCTTTTCTAAGATATCTCAGCATATCTATAGCCTCTAGAAAACTTTACCTCCCATTAAGCCATTGAGAATCCTAGTCTTTTGCCTGGATCATTGGGAGATTTCTCTGCTTTAAAAAGGAAAAATGATTAGCTTTAATCTGGTATATATTTTAAAAGAAAAAATATAAATTAAAGTACAGTTCTACCATGAAATAGCTTGTACCAAGTCATCCTCTATCCAAAGTATGATACAAAAGAAAACCATTCTGTCATTCTAATTAAGATCTAGAATTATTACTATCCAAATGGTAAAGACTATGGTCTTAAAAAAGTAAGAATTAATATCTGATGGCTAAGGAATTACATTTATTCAAAACATGTATTTCAAGCCAGTTCAAACATACATAACATGTACAAATTATAATTTCCTAGATGTATTATAACTAAAAACATATATTTGCATTTTAAAATTCCCAAGGAGTCTATAATTATAGCTCATTTGTTTTGACTGAACAATGTAATTAAAAATTTTTCTAGAAAAATAATTTAATGACCTCTCAGATCTGGCAATGCTTTCACTTAAAACTTAATTGCTATTAAGTCTCTGGCCCTAAGGGAAAATTTTTATTAAGCAGTATTCTGCCTTAACTTGTAAATGGAAGAATTTGACTTCTTATAGACATGAATCTCTTTAAAAAGCCTAATCACTTGTCTTATGCCTAGTAACTAATAATTCAAGTACAATCTAGAAGCTCTTGTAATCACAAACACTCATACTATGAATCACATCTATATAACAAGTTTCTCTACACAAGGAAGAAGAAGAAAGCCTACCAAGAAATTCTTCAAAATAGAAACTAACACAAAGATATTTATAATAGTTTCATCTGATGGAGAGTTCCCACACTACTTTTTAAGGATATGCTCAGATAATCATGATGCTTCTGCTTATGCTGTGGCAAGAAACATTATATTGTGCATAGGGTTGAGAGCAGGAGGATGTTGGGATGTATCGTATGCTACTGAAGAATTTATTCTATACACAGAGAGGATAAAAAAAATGTTCAGCAATAAAAATATATAGCATAGTAGTCACTATTCAAAATTCCTGAAAGGAATTACTAAATAATGCAAATGACAAAAATAATACTTTAAAATGGATTTATTGAGGTATAATTGATATAGAAAAAACTGTACATATTAGATGTGTACAGTTTGATGAGTTTGGACATATGCAAACACTTATGATACCATCACCACCTCAAGGTAACAGACATAATCAACACTTCCCAGTATTTACTTGTATCCCTTTGTGTTTTTTTAAAAAATAAATTTATTTATTTTATTTTTGGCTGCTTTGGGTCTTCATTGCTGCACGCGGGCTTTCTCTAGTTGCAGTGAGCGGAGGCTACTCTTTGTTACGGTGCACGGGCTTCTCATTGCGGTGGCTTCTCTTTTTGCAGAGCACGGCTCTAGGCACGTGGGCTTCAGTAGTTGTGGCTCGCAGGCTCTGGAGCCCAGGCTCAGTAGTTGTGGCACACTGGCTTAGTTGCTCCGTGGCATGGGGATCTTCCCGGACCAGGGCTCGAACCCACGTCCCCTGCATTGGCAGGAGGACTCTCAACCACTGTGCCACCAGGGAAGTCTCTCCCTTTGTGTTTTGTTTGTTTTTATGGTAAAAACACTTAACAAATGAGATCTACCTTCTTCACAAATTTTGAAGTGCACCATACCTTATTGTTAACAATAGGCACCATGCTATTTGGCAGATCTCTAGAACTTATTCATCTAATGTAACTGAAACTTTGTACCCTTTGAATAACAATTCCCCAATTTTTCCACCTCCAAGACCCTGGCAACGACTACTGTATTCTCTGCTTCTATGAGTTTGACTATTTTAGATACCTCCAATAACTGGAATCATACAGTATTTGTCCTTCTGTGACTGGTTTATTTCACTTAGCATAATGTCCTTCAGATTCTTCCATGTTGCCACAAATGGCAGGATTTCCTTCTTTTTTAAGGCTGAATAATATTCCATTGTAATTTATATACAACATTTTTTTATCCAGTCATCTTTTGATGGACCCTTGGGTTGTTCCTATATCTTGGCTAATGCACATAGTGCTGCAATGAACATGGAAGTGCAGATATCTCTTCAAGATCAAGAGTTTTCAATTTTTTTGGGATAGATACCGAGCAGTGGGATTTCTGGATCATATCATAGTTCTATTTTTTAATTTCTTGAGGAAACTCCATACTTTTTTCCATAGCTGCAGCACAATTTTACATTCCCACTAACAGTGTACCATGGTTCCAATTTCTCCACAACCTCACCAAAACTTATCTTAAAATTTATTTGTGTTATAATTAGTTACCCCCAGCATAACAAACATTTGCAGTTAAGAAGAATAACAATCAGAATGAGTCATTCATTTAATAAAAAATGGGGATGAAAAGAAAGCAAAAGGATGCTAAACCTCTTACATTAGAATAGCAAGAGGATCCGAAGATACCCTCTTATTCTTCACATTGGTAAAGCAATTATCCAATGAATGACCTTGGGAGCTCTTGTTATACTGCCTGTCACTGAGCTAGCTGAGTTTGGGGGCACTCCTTTGCCCTAGCCAGAGAGGCCGAATCCTAACTCATTTTCTCTACAACCTGTGTTAAGTATGAAATTAAACTTTGTTTCATTAAGCCACTGAGATTTCAGGGTTTATTTCATACCAGAGCTCAGCCTAGCCTCTTGTAAAACTTATTGCTGGAAGTGCAGTGCAGCCATAATAAAAATCCAAGCTCATACCACTTGAGACCTAGGTAGGAAGGATCCTTGCTCTGGGTCCAGACTATATAGGACATCACATATTACACACACACACACACACACACACACACACTTTATTTTAAAATGAGGAGAAAGAGTCTCCTCATTATAACCTTATCACAGGTTCAATGTGACCCGCAACACTGAATATCTGCATCTTTCGCCACATGTTTTTAAAGCAAAAGGCGTCTGTATATGAATGGTAAAAAGACTTGTGAATATTGTTGCTGATGACACTGGAGACAGACACTGCTCAGAGTCCAAGAAAGATTTGGACCATTGAAGCTCTTAGGTTAAGAGAAAAGCTCAACTTGTCAAATCTTTCATTTCAGCATGAAAGCAGTAGATTCATGCATAATATAATATTGTTGAGAAGTACTGCTGAAGATCTGTTTCCTCACTTCTCTCTTCATATTCCCATTTCAGGGATAAGGAGACATTTTGCAATGGTAACAAGTTTCTGTTACTGTTAAGTAGGGATAAATGTGGTTTTTTATGTCACCTAAGTGAAGTATGACATCAGTTCTTCACATTGGCCAGTAGATGGATATAAGCACTAGAATAGTAAATAATCTTATCCTTATAAAAATATTTAAGAAGACAATTAAATTTTCCAAAAACTTAAAAAATATTTAAAATACTAAAATTGATGACCATTCATTATAACTTTAACCCTAACCTTGTAGTTACAGTTATAACTATAAAATTATAGCTATAATTTTAATGGACAGTTTTGATTATTTTAGAAGAAATGGAAATTTAGTTAATAACATCAGTGAAAATGAGCAAAATTATCCTGACCAAATCCAAATCTGAGCAGATTAGATGAAATCCCTGAAACCACATATACTTTACTAAATAAAAATTTAACTACTGAGCCAACAATGAGACTATATGTGGGCTTCCATTGTTGTACTTCTTCTAGCCCACAAATGTTAGTGGCAAGCTTGCCTTAGCTATATGGTAGAGTTTACCAGTTAGTTGGCGAGCAGTGAGGAAACTTATGTCAGAGGAATGATGGCAATCCATGTGATTCAGAGTCAAAATATCTGAAAAAATGTGATCTATTACTCAGGAGGCAGATCATGAGTCCATTGAACTTGAAGCTCTAAGCAGAGGTGGGAAAACAGATAATTAATAGTATTTGTAGGTTGTAGTGTGGGTGCAAGAAGATATTATAAAAGTATTTAAAACACCGGCCAGTTTGGAAGCAGAAAGAGAATCAAGAAATGTGGGACTTTTGAGAAATGGAAAAGGAGCTGCTTCTATATAAAAGGCTTTGAGAGACGAATGTTGTAAAACTTTCATGTGATTAAAAGCCTCAGGGCAAAGAGAAGAAGTATGTGATTCCAAGGAAATCCTGCTAATTGATTAAAAATTGCCTCAGCAAATGGAACAGGTTAAGACTGTACCCATTTCCCCAAAATTCATGTTTCAAGGTAACTGGCATTAAGATGAAAAAGAAAAGCACCAGGGTGAGAAAACAAAGAAATAAAGATTTGAAAATTTCTCCAAACTATACTTTAAGCATGGGTAGTGGTACTTGGAACTGACTGGAGGCATATAGCTGAAAGACCTTCGGAGTTTGGAGAGAGGTGTATTCCCAAAGATACTGTAAACCTGTTACGAAAAAGCAATGAATGCAAGATATTTTAATGACTCTTAGACCTTAAACTTCTGTGGGCAGAAAGCAGTCTGAGAAGGCTGTGTAGCCCTCAAAGATGGCATATTTCCCAAGGCCCACTCAGACTGGTCCAAGGAGAATGAGGGATAAGGAAGAACATTTTTAAGGGAGAAGATAGGGATCACAGAAAACAATGGACAAGGTAACACCTATCACCTCTAATCAAATAACTTTTCTGACTCCCATTATAGCAGGTCTTCATAATATCTACCCTAAAGATTTCAGAATTGCTCTGAACCAATGATTGCTGTGTAGCTCCCATTCTTCCACTTTCTGATTAGAAGTGTTTGTTATAGTTGTCTTGTTTATGTGTTACCATTGCATATTGTTTATGTGCAGGACAGATAGTCACTAGGCCAATAGTATCCACAACGATTGCTACCCCCTGGCCCCAGCAAACCTGCGTAAAAGGGAGCTAAGTCTAGGCAAGGAACAGCTCCAAGTTTTCCTTTCTCATCCACTCTTACCACTACCTTCGAGGAGATAGTCCAGCCAAGGTGTGATTTTTAGCTGCATGCAAAAGGTCCAGACTGAATTCATACAAATGAGTCCATGAAACTTATCGCCCAGATACCTTAGGATGAACCAGAGAAGTAAGATCCTAGCCCGGGTTTTTCCTCACCATGTGTTTCATGCTGGCTGCGGTGGGCTGGACTCTGCCACGTGCTTCGTTGTGAGCTTTCACGGCCTCGTCTATAAACGTCTGATTTGTGATGGAGGGGACTTTGGGAGGCGATTTACTGGCTACCAGACAAAGACCTAAGGTCCATAAGCAACTCAGTTTCTTCCCTAGAATCATGGTGGGACGCAGAGTACGCCGTGACTGCACGGACCGGTAATGGCTCAGCCTGGTTTTCCCGGCTCCCGGGGACCACGCTCTTTCGCTGGCTCCAGTTTCCTGCATGGCCTCGAGGCCAGCGCGGGGATGCGCAGAATACTGGGCTCCAAGCAGGGAGGCTGGGCAGGCTGCAGGATTGGCCCGCCACAAAGCCCTGGGCTGAGGGATAAAGCCCTGAGTCTCTTTGTGGTGCAGTTTTAACCATCCATGGTGCTTTCTGTGGATCCAATCTGGAACCACTGCAGCTGCACCTGGATTGTAATCCAAATTGCAACATGCAGGCAGCACATGTGTATAAAAGGACAACACGTGTAGGATGCTGACAATGGACCGAGCCTGGGCAAAGCCCTATAGAGTAGTTTCATAGACTCAGCTTCCGTGTATAGCTTTAAAAAAATTCATTGTTTTAAATATACCGCAGCATCATATTGTGCATTTCCTCAGAGACTGGGAATAAAGCAAGAATAGGCATTTTGTATACTCGATGACACAGAGATCCTTAATTATTACCTTGTCAAACATTTAATTATTTAATAATTTGCTTCTGTGGTCTCAGCTGAAGAGACAGACTGCCTAGAAAGGTAAACACAGACATGTGGAAAAGTGGGCAAAATCTTTCCTTCTTGATACTTAAATTTGGAACAGACCTACTGTTTGGTGACTAGTAAACTTCAGTTAAAGGACTGCTTTAGTTGGGATGCTAAAGACTAGGACAGAGTACATTTGATTGCTTATTTTACCTACATTGCAATATGAATCAACTTCATTTGGCTTAAAGTTTTAAATCCATTATATGTAATATTGTTATTCAATAAAAAACAGCATTTCTTCCCTGTGACATTAAATAACATTTTTTCAGTATTTCTGTGTTTCAGATAAATGTCTTTGATTATTTGAGGTTGTTTACAATGCCATTTAATTCAAATGAACATATATATTTACGTTTACTGATATTCTAGACAATTCTAGTAGTCAGTTAACCTTGCCTCTAAAAGAAAAAAAAATGATACAACTAGTCTTTTTTTAATAGAAAGCAGAAAATTAAATTAAAAAATGGTGAAAAATAAAAGGATCCTATTGGAAATTCTATGGAGCAATAGAGAAAATACTTCTGGTCTACTATATGCCAACGGAGAATTGCAATATATGTGAGTTTAGCATTATTTACATAGTCTAAACTGAGCTTCTGATATCCACACCCCAATCCTGATCCTCCCATAATCTTCCCTAATTCAGTTAATGGCAGCTCCATTTTGCTGACTGCTCAGGCCCCAAACTTTGGAGGCATCTGGCCCCTTAGTAAATTCTGTTGGCTTTGTCTTTATGTTTTTAGACTTTGACCACTGATCACCATTTGAAATGGCACCTCCTTGATTTCATGGATAATTACAATGACTTCCTAGTGGATATTCCTACTCCTACTCTTAATCCCCTGTAGTCTTTTCCTAAGAGAGCAGTCAGAGTGATTTTATATAGTCTTTAGTATACTTAAATATTTTGAGTGTCTACTATGTACCAGGCATTCTTCTTGGTGCTTGAGACTACAACCATAAAAAATAAAACAAAGCAATCTGCCTTCCTGGAATTCTAGTGAAGGGAGACAGACAATAAATGATAAGCATGATAAATAAATTCTACAGTACGATAAAATGGTGATTATGTCTATGGAAAAAATAAATTAGGCTAAGGAGTTTGGGAACACTGGGGTGAGGGTGGGGGTGATGGAGGCAGGTTGTGATTTCAAACGGGGTGATCAGTGTGGATGTCTTTGAGAAGGTGCCTTTTGAGAAAATGCTTGAAGGGCATGCAAGACAGAAGCATGTGGATACTGGAGGAAGAGTGTTCAAGGAAGAACTTTTAATAAAGGTGGAACTTGTAAAGCAACTATACTCCAATAAAAATTAATTTAAAAAAAACCTCAGAAACAAAGCAAAAAAAAATAAAGGTGGAACTATAATATAGGCAATAATCATGTGGAATATGGGAGAGCTTAGTGATTACAATTGAACTAGTCTAAGGTATTTGTATTACTGGGAGAAGAGGAGAGATAATGAGCAACTTTTGACTTCGTTAAGTAATGCACGCGTTAAATATTTAAGAATGACTATTAAAAGAAAGAAGAATACCCAACCAGTAGAGCGAAAACGACAGATGAAGAATAATCATTCCAAGAGAAGTCAAGAAATCAGAAAGAATTTGTACTTTTTTCCTTTCTTCATGTATGTATTTAAGGTTATTCATGTTCTTTCAATTACAACTTAGCTGCAACTCATAAGGTTTAAGAGTGTATTGCTTTTATTGCTATTTAATTATAAATATTTCATAATTTCCATTATGACTTATTCCTTGATTCCTTAAATTCCTTAGATTTCTCCAGATGGGTTTTTAAGACATTTTTTTGGTTATTGATTATATTTCATTACATTTGTGGTCAAAGAATATGAACTATGTCATATAAAACCTTTGCTATTGGAACACAGATGAAGAGATAGATAAAGAGGAAAAAGAGTCAAGAAGTATCCACATGTACATCCCAGAACTTGTGTATAATAGAGATGGCATTTCTGATGAGTTAGGTGATAAGGACTTTTAAAAAATATTCTTACATAATTCCTTATCCCTATGGAAAAATGTAAGATTTACTCTCTTTCTTACACAAAAATAAATTCCATTAAGACTTAAATGTGAAAAAAAATCTCTACAGGAAAATAAGAGAGTATTTCTGAGTATTTCTGGGACCTCATACCATTGCCTCTATGTATACTTATCTTCACATTCAAATATTTAAATACTATTCTCAACACAGCATCCAGAGTGATTCTGTTAAATGTGAGTCAGATCATGTCACTCCACTGCTCAAAACCTTCCAACTGATGGCTTCCTATGGCATCCAAAGCAAAAATCCCAAGTCCTCACACTAAACTTCAAGGCCCTAAACAATGCAGCCCCTCTCTGATCTCATCTCCTACTTCTCTCCCCTTCCTTTTCTCTCTTTCAGACACTTTGGCTCCTTTGTCATTCCTGGAAAAAGCTAAGATGCTCCTGTCCCAGGGCATTTGCTCTTGTTTCATTTGTCTAAATTCTTTTCCCCAGAAAGTTACATGGCTCTATTAAATATTTGCTCAATTTACATCTTTTCAAAATACTCGAGAGTGATATTTTATATTACCCATCCTAAACCTATCACTTCCTATTGGCCTTTTTCTGTTTTATATTTCTTCATAACACTTATCCTCACATTTTGTGAAATACATTTGTTCTCTGCATCTGTGTCTTTATTTCTGCCCTGCAAACCGGCTCATCTGTACCGTTTTTCTAGATTCCACATATATGCATTAATATACGATATTTTTTTCTCTTTCTGAGTTACTTCACTCTGTATGTGATATATTTATCTATATTGTTATCATGTTCCCCCTCAATTGAATAGGCAGGGGTTGCATATTATTATTATTTTCTACTACTGTATCCCCAGCATCTCAACAGAGGAGTTCAATATTTGCTGAGAAAATTAATAGACAAACCCTTTAAGACTCCAATTAAATGTTAGTTCCTTTTATGAAGTCCTCCAATTAGAAGGAATCTATCATTAAAACACTTTAGCTTCCTATATCTTATTACAATACTTTATTTCTCTTTTCCCCTCTGTATTAGTCAGGGTTGTCCAGAGAAACATAACCAATAGAACATATATCCCCAACCTCTCTTTATACACACACACACACACACACACACACACACACACACATAGATTTTAAAGAATTGGCTTACACAATTACGGGGGCTGGCAAGCCTCAAATCTGTAGGGCAAGCTGACAGGCTGAAGATTCAGTTAAGAGTTGATTTTGCAGTCTTCAGTCTGCAGGCTAGAAACTCAGGCTGAATTTCTATATTGGACTGAATCTCTATTTTGCCTCTACATCCAGTCTTCTTTGGGAAACTTCAGCCTTTGCTTCTAAGGCCTTCAACTGGTTGAATGAGGCCCACCCACACCATGAACAGTAATCTGCTGTACTCAAAGTCTATTGATTTGTGTTAATCACATCTAAAAACTATCCTCATGAAACATGTATACTGGTGTTTGACCGAACAGCTGGTCAGCACTGTCTAGCCAAGTTGACACATAAAATTAACCATCATACCCTTTTATTCCTCCCAACACTTCATGTACCTATCTTATTACTTTATTCTTCTTTTCCTCTCATATACTGCATTCAAGCAATTTACAAATCCTGTTGGCTCTACTTTTAAAATAATCCAAACACTTCTTCCCATGCTGTGGACAGCCAACACCTTGGTTAGAACCCCCATCATCTCTTACTGGAACAAAGGCAGTAGCATCCTTCTTCTCAGTTTTTCTATATCCATTCTTGCTTCATTACAATTTATTTGCAATAGAAAAGCTAGATTATTCCTTTTAAAACATAAGTGCCCCTCTTTGCAAAACCCTCTAATGACTTCCTGTCACACTTATAAAATTGAAAGTCTAGATGTGGCTCACAAGGCACTGCTTAATCTGACCATGGCTAATCTCTGGCCCATATCCTACATTCTCCCCTGGCTCACTCTGCTTCAGCCACATCCATCAGCTTGACAAGGATGCCCTCTCCTCAGGCCTTTTGCATTTGCTGTTCCCTTTGCCTGTGGATTCCCCTCAATGAAACCATACCTGATCATACAACATCTCCTACTGTCAGTGTCTATCCCATTAACCTCTTATATTTTTCTTCATTGTATGAATTGCTACCTGACATTATTTATTTATTTAATGTTTGTCACCTCTATCAGATTGTAACCTTCCATAAAAGAGTGGCTTTGTTTGCTTCACTGCTATATTTATAGCACCTAGAGCAGGTACTGAACCCTTATACCCTCAGTAAATATTGTTGAATGAATTAATGAAGACACGATCACTCTTTTACTTTCTAAAAATGTTGTATACAATTGTAAGCTTCTTTAGAAACCATATCTTATTTGTCATAGACATACTAGGGGCTCACTAAATATTTTAGACTCAGTAATTAATTTAGAAGGCAATACTGGATAGGCATATATTCTTTACTTTTTCTAACACTGGATATATTTGCAAATAGTAGGTGTTCAATGGAGGCTTTTTGAGCTTCAAATACAATTTACTTTGGATCTGCAAATAGTCGAGGTTAACATATGGCTATTTAGTTTTATTTTGTGTATAGAAAAATTAATTGGCAGTAATAACAAAAGAGCTTTTGTAATGAATTGTTTTGAAAATTGGCAAAAAGTACAATTTATATGATCAACACATCATCCAAGATTACTGCTTCTATACTAGATGTTTTCTGTATTCAGAAATGCTGAAGCAATTTAGGTGTACTAAACCTAAGTGCCAGGAGCAGGGAAGGATATATCTTAATGTTATTTTCTTGACTATCTATTTGTGGAATGGGCAGAATTAGTCAGGCACTAGAAGTTTTTAAGGTCTTTGATTACTTTTTAAAAGTTTTTATTTTCATTTTTTTTCAGTTTATTTTTGCTTTTCTCTCTGTATGGGGGTAATAGGTGGATGAAATTTTATAGAGTATAGGGAAGAAGTAGGAGTGATTACCTTATACCCATTAACTTCACTCATTTTATGCTTTAAAAATGCATTTGTATTCTCACTCCAAAACTGGTTCCAATTTGCAAATTTAGATACACTTTAAAAAAATTTAATTTAATTAATTTATTTTTTATACAGCAGGTTCTTATTAGTTATCTATTTTATACATATTAGTGTATACATGTCAATCCCAATCTCCCAATTCATCACAGCACGTTATCTATCTTATACATGTTAGTGTATACATGTCAATCCCAATCTCCCAATTCATCACAGCACCACCACCACACCCCCACCCCCACCGCTTTCCCCCCTTGGTGTCTATACGTTTGTTCTCTGCATCTGTGTCTTTATTTCTGCCCTGCAAACCGGCTCATTTGTACCATTTTTCTAGATTCCACATATATGCATTAATATACGATATTTTTTTTTCTCTTTCTGAGTTACTTCACTCTGTATGACAGTCTCTAGGTCCATCCACGTCTCTACAAATGACCCGATTTTGTTCCTTTTTATGGCTAATATTCCATTGTGTGCATATGTACCACATCTTCTTTATCCATTCTTCTGTCGATGGGCATTCAGGTTGCTTCCATGACCTGGCTATTGTAAATAGTGCTGCAATGAACATTGGGGTGCATGTGTCTTTTTGAATTATGGTTTTCTCTGGGTATAGGCCCAATAGTGGGATTGCTGGGTCATATGGTAATTCTATTTTTAGTTTTTTAAGGAACCTCCATACTGTTCTCCATAGTGGCTGTATCAATTTACATTCCCACCGACAGTGCAAGAGGGTTCCCTTTCCTTCACACCCTCTCCAGCATTTGTTGTTTGTAGATTTTCTGATGATGCCCAGTCTAACTGGTATTACGTGATACCTCATTGTAGTTTTGATTTGCATTTCTCTAATAATTAGTGATGTTGAGCAGCTTTTCATGTGCTTCTTGGCCATCTGTATGTCTTCTTTGGAGAGATGTCTATTTAGGTCTTCTGCCCATTTTTTGATTGGATTGTTTGTTTTTTGATATTGAGCTACATGAGCTGTTTATATATTTTGATACACACATTTTGAGGGAAGTTAATTTTGAAAACAACAGCAGATTAGAAAAACAACTTGATTTTGTGGGAAGAGAACTGGATTAGGCTTCAAAAGATCTTAGTTCTAATTTGGGTATCTGACACTTGGATGAGTAATTCAGGAAAGTTACAGCATATTAGAGTAGAATGGAACCTTAGAAATATCTCAAACCAGACCTTTCCTTTTACTGATGAAGAGTTGATGCCTGAAGACATTGTGTGCAGAGCAAAGTAGAAAAGGAAGCTTTCCTGATTCCCAGGCTTTTTCCCTTTCCATTCTATCAGTATTTTAATTTGTAATTATATATATAATTATATATGTGATCATTTATGTATATGTGTAAATGTGCACATATTTAAAGTAATATATTTCTCTTCCTCCCTTTGTCTCTCTCTCTCTCTATATATATACTGCAGTCTTGTCTTTTTAAATAATTGCAAGCTCCTGGAGAGCGGATGTCACAGCATACGCCTTAATTTCTTTGCTTCTCAAAACATCAACCTGGGACCTGAACACCCGGTAATGTGCCCTATAAAATATGTTAAATAGAATTCACTTAAATGAAGAATTGCACAACTGCCGTGGATCCGGGCCGGGCTTTGTCTCTCTCCCTGCGCAGGACAAGCACAGATGAGTGAATCCGCTACAGATCCGCGCCGAGGTTTAGAGGCGCTGTGGAGCTGGTAGCCTAGAAGGCTCGGGAGGCCCTGACTTATTCTGAGTTCATGCCTCGGGCTTTTCCGCGAGTACCGCTGGGGCGGCGGGAGCTCCTGCGGCGAAGGCCCGGCTGCAGAAGGAATGGCAGCTGGGGGCCGGGAGGTGGGGCGAAAGGAGCAGGGGATTAGCCTACGACCTTTTTTTCCCTGGCAGTGAGAGAGGGCTCGGAGGGCTCGGAGGCCCAGCGTGGAGACACCTGTTGCCCGGCAACCTGCAGACGCGGGCCTGGGCTGGCCAGAGCCTTTGCTGGAAACTGTCTCCTTCCTGCTCGTCCTGTCTGAAGCCATCTCAAGGGAGTTCTCTCGGTGGAATTGCTTCAGTTTATACCTTTTCCAGCCCTCTCATTTTGGACTTAGTCTTTACTCGGACTGTTGGGTCAATTCAGGTTGGTTGCCGCTTGTGTCCCACCCGAGTCCATGAATCCCAGGTAGGAAGAGGATGCTGGTACATTGCAGGTGCGCTTAAGTATAATCTCAACTTTCGGGGGAGTGAATTGCGGGCAATTACTCTGATTTTTTTGAATGACCCCAGGTTCCATTCAGATACTTGGGTCTGTTATCACCTGGGCTCCAAGGTAGACTTGGTCCTTACCTGCGTGGAGCTTAAATACTAACAATTTATTTCACATCTCTTTCCTCTCTCCTTGATTATGGGCTGAATTTGATCAATTTATTCTTCGCTTTCCACTATGTTCTGATTTTGTATAAGCGACGCCATAGCCACTAATACCACTAACCAAAAGAGAAGTGATGATAATTGGAGTTGGAAATAATCATCTTTAAAAATGAGAGAAGTGGGAGGTGGGTTCAATTCTTTTTGGTAGCACAAACGCTAACATGGGAGACGTGGATCTGTTAGTCCACAACATTGATTACATGCTAGAAATAACATCTCATGACTTGGCTGCAGTTTGGGTGGAGACAGAAGCCATCAGAAGTGCTCTTCCCTCCTCTTGCTACTGCCATCCCCAACATAGCCCAGCTGGATATTCAGTGCTTTAGGACAAAGACAACCCTTGGTATGCATTCCAAAGATTAGCTCACAGGCCATTTGTTTGAAATGCTGATTCTTTTACCAAGTTTAGGTTTCTGGTGTTCTTTAGTCTCTGCAGCTAATTTCCCTTCCCTTCCCCTCCCCTACCCTATTACCTGTACCAGCAAAGATGTAGCACTGGAAAGAGGTCTGAAACCTGTATGACTTTAAACTCTGCAATAACTAGCAAATAATTTGGTGAAGTAAAATTTACTTTTCTGGGTTTGAAAGTCAGAAGGTTGAGCTCTTTTATCTATGCTAGTAATTGTTAATTCTGAAATAACTCATATCTGAAGTGACTGAATTCACTTATTTAACAAATATTTAAGCTCCCACTATTTTCCTGTTAAGTGCTGAGGTACAGGGTGAGGAAAACCAGTAGTTACCCTTGCCTTTTTGAGGATTACAGTAGAGTGGTGAAGAATAATAGCTACCATTCATGCTTTAAACACCTTATCTAATTTTCTGAAGACAGAATTTATAGATGGGCATTATGATCATGTCATAATTAAGTGCAGAGAAGTGAAACTAAGGATATGTTTAAAATGTATTCAGGTATTTGATTATATATTAGTTTACTTATTGACTAAATATTTATTAAGCATCTGCTATATTAAGGGCATGAGATACCAACCTTCGTGGTCTTTATAGTTTATTAGGGAGATAAAAAGAGCTAATTACAGTGAAGAGTGATGACTGTCATGCCTGGGGAAGTAAGGAATGAGGAGGACGTGGACATTTAAGAGTATAAATTTTGTTGTTTTTGTTATTTTCAAGTGAGTTATAGTGACTTAAAGTGGCCTATAGTGATTTGAAATGGCTATAATGTTAGTAAGGTATAAATAATTGTGAAGCTGATGTATGGAGAAAATCACTTAGCCGATTGCTTAGTATCTGTGTTTCAACTTGGGTTTGTTGGCCATTAATCATCCTGGCAAATACAATAGCTCTTGTGAAGTGACTAAAAGCAAACAACACCCCTCCCCCCAGCCAAACCAGTAACAGTTTTTAAAAGTTGCTTCTTTCTGAAAGATATCTCTGAAAAGAAAGCCATTTGCTAGTGCTGTAGGGGTATTTTCAAATCTAATGATCTGTGATGCTTTCAGAATATGTCTGCTGTTGGTTGGTAAATCTTCCTGACTTTACTCTTGAAGTAGAATCCCAGGCTTAGGGCAAGGAATTTTTAGGGGAGAGGGCTATGGAAATGGGTGTCAATGGAAACAATCAATAACCAATCTATAATATGAATAGAAGAGAGTTTTATTTGAGCCAAACTGAGGACTATAGCCTGGGAGACATCCTTTCAGATAGCTCTGAGGAAGTGCTCTGGAGAAGCCTGGTTTTCAGCACAGTTTTATATCCTGTCATAACAAAGAACATCATGACAGGGGCACATTCGTTCAAGGTTTCAAAAAAGACACCTGCATAGTGAGTCAGTATCACCCGGAAAGGGAGCCTTATCATTGAAGGAGTACTAGTCCTAGTCAATGCTGTTTGACATCTTAGCTCCTCTCTGACCTGTGCTTCCATCCTGACATCTTCTCTTTCTCACTCTGATCATCCTGCCTCCCTTTTATAAGGTGATTAATTGGGTCCACCAGATAATCCAGAATAATCTCCATATTTTGAAATCCTTAACTTAATCATGTCTGAAAAGTTCTTTTTGCCATTTAAGGTAACATATTCACAGGGTCTGGTGATTAGGACATGACCATCTTCAGGGGGCCATTATTCAGACTAGTATTTACCCCATAAATGTTGCCCTACATAATGTAGTTGCCTCACAAAAAGCTGATTTTGGTGAAAGGTGTAAAAGTGATTAACCACCCGATTTCTTTCCATGTAATATTATTATGTAATTTGTATGGCTTATTTAAAATTAGAATAAGAATTACCATTTTATATTTCTTTGACCTTTTTCAAAGTACACTGCATGATAAATACGTGAACTTGAATAGATTTAGAGGTTAAAGGAATTGCTGCGTCTCCTACAAGTGAAACTCAGCCATTCTCTAAAAGAAAGAAGCCACTACAAGTATGTATGCTATATAACTTTCCTCTAGTAGGATGATTCATTAAATAATTTTCTGACTCCTTTCTTCACATTTTTATGACTACTTATACTCCCAAATATTTAGGATTAACATTTTCTAGATTTGAATAGTTGAACCAGCAAAATTGAAGATAATCATTACTTGAAAATTGATCATTACTTGAATTATTTTTATTTTTTATAATATAAATTTATTTATTTCTTTATTTGTTTTGGGCTGTGTTTGGTCTTCGTTGCTGCATGCGGGCTTTCTCTAGTTGTGGAGAGCGGGGGCTACCCTTTGTTGTGGTGCACGGGCTTCTCATTGCGGTGGCTTCTCTTGTTGCAGAGCACGGGTTCTAGGTGCGTGGGCTTCAGTAGTTGTGGCACACGGGCTCAGTAGCTGTGGCTTGGGGGCTCTAGAGTGCAGGCTCAGTAGTTGTGGTGCACGGGCTTAGTTGCTCCGCAGCAGGTGGGATCTTCCCAGACCAGGGCTTGAACCCATGTCCCCTGCATTGGCAGGCAGATTCTTAACCACTGTGCCACCAGGGAAGTCCCAGTTTTATTTTCTTTAATTAAGCTTATCATTGTTTTCTTCTTATTATTTAAAAAATTATCTATGTATGTCTGCAGAAAATATAAAAAATAAAAATGGTAGAAAGAAGAAGAAAATAATATACATTTTGTGTAAGCTAGGTAGGAAGAGAATCTGGGCTTCTATTATTAGGACTTTTATTCTTTTCAACCTTCATAATATCACTGTTGTGTGTATCATTGATTAGGTGCAAGTCTAAAGCTACTTTGTCCCTGTAACCACCACAGAATTGAGCAAATATAAAATTTAGTTTAGAAATACATAAAAGTGATATATATTTCCTTGCTATTCTTACTGTTTCAAATATTGAATGCCTACTGTTCATCAGTGAACATGATATATGTTTCAATAACTTATATCACTTAATTCTTACAACAAACCTTTGAGGTAGGCATTATTATTAACCTGCTTTTATTTTTAATTTATCTATCTATCTATCTATCTATCTATCTATCTATCTATCTATCTGGGAGATGGACGGATTTATTACTTGCAGGAAGTAAGGAGAACACCAGGGATCTTTTCTCAAAGCAGTATCTCCCTGAACTGCAAAATTGGGGAAATTTTAAACTAAGGGTACATGCATATTCATAAGGGGGCTTGAGCAGAGGAGAATTCAGCATATAATTGGGGGAAAGTTCGACAGAGTCCAAGCTTTAGTTGACTGAAGTCAGGAGGGTCAAATCATCATTCCATCCCCCACCTGAGTGGGGGCCTTAGTTCCAAATAAACCGAATTAGTTTAACATTCCTCTCTGAGATGTCTCAGGGTTCCTTCGAAGCATCCCAGAGTTAACTGGAGGCCGGCATCAGTATTTACTGAAGCTCAGGTTCTTTATGTCTTGTTGCAGAGAGAATTTAGGGAGAGACAAAGTGATAGGTAAGAAGTGGATTTATTTATAGAGGTACAAATTCCATAGACAGAATGTGGTCTGTCTCAAAAGGTGAGAGAGGCCCTGGGAGAAACACACTCCACAGAGCGTGGGCCATCTCAGAAGGTGAGAGGCCTAACCTGCTTTTAGATATGGAAGAACTGAGACTCCTAGAGATTAAGTGACTTGCCAGGATTTTGAACTTTATTTCTGACTTCAAGATCTATGCTCTTTGCTCTGTGTTCAGCCATCTCCCTTATATACATGAGTTAGTGCTTTGAGGTTTTTGTGGTTCACAATATTATGAGTTAAATCTGAATTATTTGATAATTATTTGATAATTTGAATCAAAGCAGCCCTTCCTGGGGGAGGCTGTGCATGTGGAGGGTCAGGGGGGATATGGGGAATCTCTGCACCTTCCACTCAATTTTGCTGTGAACCTAAAACTCTTCTAAAAAATAAAACTCATTAAAAAAATGAGTTGGATACAAAAATTGTTGGATACAAAAATATCCAACTGTTAAAATAAAGGGCCAGATAGTAAATATTTTTGGCTTCGTGGGCCATGCAGTCTCTGTTGCAACCATTCAACTTTGCTGTTTTTGTGAGAACACATAGACAATTCGTAAGTAAATGAGCATCGCTGTGTTCCAATAAAACCTTTCTTTATTTATAAAAACAGAGCCTAGTTTGCTGACCGCTGGCCTAGGGATTTATAAACTATAATTTATCTTTATTCTGGATTGGCTAGCACAATTTGGTTGGAATTAGATAGGAAAGGTAACTGCCAGTCTGAAATATTTATCCCTATGACCTCATTATTAAATAGATCTATTTAACAGATTTGAATAAGTCTTTTAAAACATTTTCTGGAGAATAATAATAATCATGATGATTATGAAAACTACAGCTATATTTTATTTAGATTTTCTTCCCAAAGTTAGATGATGTTATAATGTTTCCAAAATATAATTAAGAAAATATTTGATGGGTGCTAGAAGTGTGCTGCTATTTTAGTCTATGTTTCATATATAATACATAATAATACATATTATATTAAAATTAATTAAATATAATCAATATTATATACATTTGTTTTTATTTTATTATTATATATTAAATATATATATCCATTTAAATGATCACCTTGTGATTTTACATTTCTACATTTTAACTATTTATTGGGATAGTGCTTAATACCATTTTAAAATTGATACTGAGCTGAATTTGTTTTTTCTTACTCTTACTGTCAGAGTGATGAAGCCCAGTCTTGATTAAAATTTCTGTACTTGCTATCAGTATAACAAAAATGACCCGTTAGATGACATTTCAGAAGTAAGCTATAAATGCTTATGGGTAAATTATTTCCTGCTTTTATTAACTTGAGCTTTCCCTACGATTCATACATAGTTCTTATTCCATGGTGGCTAAACTCACTGTAATTTTCAGGTCTTTGCACAATTTTTGGCAATAAAATCAAACATTTACAAACATATACCTGTATATATTTGTCACTTCCTTGCTTAAAATCCTGTACTGTCTTCCCATTACCTTTGGGATAAGGTTCAAGTTCTTTAACTTGTATTATAATTTAACAGCTCTGGCCACTACCTCCTCACACTCTGGATTTCAGTCCTTTTTAACTGCCAACTCTTGCCTGTGGGCCTGTGCGGCGCAAGTTGTTCCTCCTGGCTGGAGCAGTTTTCTCCCTTCTCTCTTCATCTGGTTAACTCCTACTCATCCTTCAGAGCCCCATTTAAATGTTCCTTTTTTATTTTTGAAAAAGCTGCCTCAATTCCCTAGACTAGGTTGGGTACGAATGCTATGTATAGCTGCTCTGACTCAGCATGTATTTTCCACATTATCTGTCTGAGTGAATGTCTTCCCCAGCAGAGTCCTATGCAGGTTATTGTCCTATCTCTGTGTCTCAGCACAATTAGGGAGGGGCTTACTAAATATATCTTATATAAGTTTCCTGAAAAAAATTATAATTAGCCTTGTTGCATTGACATTATCTTTTAAATTATAAATGAATGATATATGCATACTGATTCTAATTTTTTATTTTTAAATTAAAGCAACGATGGACCTTCAAATCAAGGGCAATGGAGGATCCTGGCCTACCTGTGTAAGTCACATTTCTTCACATTTGAGCTGCTTAATGCGTACATATTTATAACATATTGACAAGCAAAAAAAGAAAGAAAAGTTATACATATAGCTATGACTGTGAACCACAGAATAGTTTATATGCATGTGGATGGCCTGAAAATTACTATGTCAAAATTAAAGTGGCCCTTGTGATAGGATGGTAGGATTAAGAGTAATACTTCTTTTGTTGTTTAATTTTCTTTAATGTTATTTTTATATCTTTCTGAAAAAGTTAAAATATTGTTTTTAGAAAATTCAGCTAAGAGCACTTATTTAAAAATTTATATAAAAATCTTATACTTTTATTGGGATAGTCAAAATGGATTTAATGAGAGATATATCTGTACTTTTATCTTGAGGAATATGACAATTTTATAAATCTTACAAAATGATTTTATTTTTGAACTGGAATACATTAATTTTTATATATTTTACATTTTTGCTTTTGAAAATTTGGAAGGATATGATTTTTATATTCTTTCAAATATGTTAGACTACATGGCTTCTTGGAAAATAGAAATTAAAAAGTAATTTATTAGGCTGAACTATATAAATTTGACATTTTTATAGATTAAAAATGGGCAAATATCAGCAATTTCATGTGGTTCCACAAAATAGATACCTGTATGCTCATCCAGACAAAGAATAGAGCTAGGTGCACTGCTAGATACGAGATATTGAGTCCGTGATGACAGTTGTGTGCTGGAAAATGTCTAAAAACTGGTTTTCTAGACTCATACTATAAGTTTATTATAAATTTTACTTGATAATTATAAATAAAATTAAGTATATTTTAAATTGACTGTAAATTTTACATGAAAATATTAACCAATGTGAATATTGGTTGATATTTTCATTTATTGTAGAGTGACATGAGTGATTTCTTTGCTGAATCAAGAAATAGTTTTGAATATTGGAAAAATATTTCCTCAGTTTTTTGTTATTCACTATGTGACAATTACAGACAGGATACACTTTTAAGTTTACTATGCAATATTAACATTTTCTCCACCACTTTTGTCAGCCTCAGAAATCAACAGACTAATATATCAAGTCCTGATTCATAACATTTGCCCATTTCTGTGTAAATAATCCCACAGTGGCTGACTGGCTATCACTGAACACAGAGTTGGAAAGAGATGCCACCACAGTATTACCATGCAGATACGATAGCTATAAATAACCTCCATAACACAGGTAATAGTGAAGTATAGTAAAGCTATTAAGAAGTGATGACCTCTGAGTATTTATTTCCTTTGTTTTTAATATAATTTATTTAATTGTAAGTTTACATAATTTTATTTTTAATAATTCTGTTAACAACCAGTGCAAAAAATTAGTGAATATTTAACAAAAGCCTATCACAGCTGAAAGAAGCCAGCACACCATTGGCTTCAGTGTACCTGTTTATATAGGATATAGCATATATGACTTTCAACTATTAAAGTCTCATCTTAGAAACTTATGGGATGCATAGATTATTTCTTTCAGGATCCCACGACTTGATTTGGGAAGGCTTGTTGACTCAGATGATGAGGTAATTTTTACTTGGTATTTAATATAATAAACATTTGAATACAGTATTACAGATAGCATATAATAAGTGTCATTTAATTTTATTTTTAGGATGATTTTTCATATATGCTGCTTAGTACAGTGCATATTCATTTTAACCCACCAAATTCATCCTCTGCTTTTGGTTGGGTCACACCATGTCAGGTCACACCATGTCAAATACCATATACTCAGCATCATCTAAGTGACCTCGTTAGTATTTATTTCTTATTATTAACTTTCAGAATTATAGTGTGCATTTGTCACTCTATTTAATCCATAAATTTCATTATGTTCAGTCTATCTTTTGTTTAGTTTAAGTATAGTGTATATTAGCATCTCAAACAATACTGTTGATGAAATAATTTTACTTTGTTTTACATTTTTGCCTCACATAAGAATGGTATTTTTTAAATGTCTTATAAAATTGGTGAAGTACAGGTTTATACCAAGTTTTATACTAAAAATTATGGCAGAAAATTAGATCAGATCTTGCTAGCTTAACAATATAAAATTGGTCTCTTGAAACTGATTTATACCTTAGGCTACTAGGATACCAGGGAGTAAGTAAGTAACTATACTTATTCCAAGGTGTCTCCTTGGGACATACTTATACTTCAAACAATATTCAGTGTTTTATTTCATGTTATGAACACACGCTCTGACCAGTATTCCATGACCAAAGGGCTTACTTTTCTTTGTTAGTCTTTTTCCATTCATGATCTCCTCAGTCTTGTTTTGGCTAAATTACATGAATAGTACCCTAATCTGTATCATGTTACAGTTTTCACCCTGAAGCCTTGCCTCATCCTTCTCCTCTGGGTATAGACTTGGATACAACACTTTCAAAGGGTTGTACTGGTTTTTTATTCCTTGTGGAGCTACTGTCCCTCTCTGGGACAATATATATTTGCTTCGTATTCTTTTTAGATTTCTCTTATCCACTGGCTCTGTTATCTTTTATCCCATGGAACTGTGGCAGGGAGCCAAATAACACCAGAAGATAGACTATTTCAATATTCTAGAAATGGCAACCAGAGATTCTCATATTAGTGATCTCCAATTCCAATGACTGTTCTGGAAGAAATGATTGGCAATGGAGTTTTTCTGGGGCAGGAATAAAATCCTATCCAAAACTCCTAAGAAGAAAGAAAAGTCATTTTTTCTTCTCTCTATTTTAGAACCAGGAGGAAAGTGGTGGTGGGGGGGAGGTGGTGGTGAGATGAATTGGGAGATTGGGACTGACATATCTACACTAATATGTGTAAAATAGATAACTAACAAGAAGCTGCTGTATAAAAGGAAAAAAAAAAGAACCAGGACTGATCTCCAGCTGGGAAACAAGATACAGGCTTAACTGGTATTTGAGGCCAGTGCCCATTCTGAGCAGTTCTGTGTGCTCTGATTGCTCAGTGATGCCGTACCAGCTAAATGTCTGAAATATGACCTCTCTTTAGAAAATAATTATAATGGTCTGTTTCTTAGGCATAAATGCTAAGGTAAATGGTAAACCTGTTAATGTTAATAAGGAAAATTAATAATAATTCTGATTTTTTTATGGTGATAGTAAATTTTTTACTTCTAGGAGCAGGACGTAATACTTGAAAATTTGCCAGTGCCAACAGACAAATATAAACTAAAATATCAGCAATACAAAACTGAAATGAAAGAGGGATACAAACAGCATGGTCAGAGAAATGCACAAAAGACAAAGTCAAATATCACACATCAACAGACTCTGAGAAACAAGATAGATGACAAGGTAATGTATGAGGCTTTATAAAATAGTAATGAAATTTAAAGAAAACAGTACACATATTATAGAAACATCTTTTTTGTCTGATATGTCTTGCTGTTAGTCATAATAAAGTATAGTAGCTAACATTTATTTCTGTGTGCCAGGGACTATTTTAAGTATTTTACTTATATTAACTAGTTTATTCTTCACAACAACCATAATGGGTTATTATCACCATTTTCAGGCATGAAAACTTTAATTATATGACCTACTGACCTACTCATCTTTTCTCTGTTAGTAGTTTTTCACTTGCCTTGGGTTGGAAATAAGACAGTATTATATATCTGTTTTTGATGTAGCTGTCTTGAACTCTGTTGGTCTCACAGATTAAATTTTAAAGTTGAAAAGTGGTTTCAGACTTTAAAGCGACCCTGTTTTATTCTAAAACTGTCATCACTCCATGATTGTCTTCTAGCTCAGTTTGGGAGATGTTTTTAAGATCATGAATTGCTGAAACTGTTATACTTTAATTTAATCTTAATTAGGTATAAACTCACCATTCATGAATATAAGAGCAAAGTAAACATAATAAATTTAATGGCTTTCCACAAGCATACCAGAAAGGTGAATCTTGAATTTTACAAAGGTTTGAAAACATAGTTTATGATACTACTGGCCATACTTTATGAGAGCATTTAGGTACAATTCTTCATTCAGTTAACTTTTAATAAGAATAATGTATTTTCAGGGAGGTTCGATGGTTGTATTTACTTAGCATTTTACTGTAGGTAAAAAAATGATAAATTGTAAGTAGATGCGGTATATCAGCTTTTTTTTTCTAACGCATGTAGGAACTATTTAGAACTGACTAAATCACATGGTGTTTAGCTGAAAGAGTAACAAAAGTTATGGGATTATTTGGTCTCTTTTATTTCAAAACAAATTTTCCAGATCCAAACAGATGCACATAAATATAATATTCTAGTATCTGTAGTAATAGGATAATTTCATTTAGCATCTGGCTGTGTATTATTTGTAGGATCTACCATGTGACATTTAGATCACTGTAATAATGTTGGGAAAATAGAAAAGGTTTCTATAAGTGTGTGCTTTATTTTCCATGGCAAGACGGTTCAAATAGTTTTAAAGTAAAACCTTGGTGTCCTTGAACACAAGTTCAAATGAGGACGCTTGTTTACTTTTGGTTTAAGAGAAGACAAATATTGTTTGCAAATCTTCCCATGTGATTATAAATATTTATATAATATGAATAAAGAGTTTTATAAATAAAAGCCAGTATTTGCATATTTTCTTCTGGAGAAGATCCTGTTTTACTTCTTTGATTTTTTTAACCTGCATTTAACCTACATATTAAAAGTTTAATATGTTCTTGATAGTCTTGCAAAAAAGCCCTGGTGTCTATATATTCTATATATAATAATCTTGTACCTAAGGGGTCTGAGCAACTTATCTGATGTCTTTTTAAATGTATACCATTATGAGAACCAAAACTGCTGTATAAACGTGCTGTTAGTAAATCCTATTATTATTACATGAATTAACACTGGAATAGTAATCTCTGGAAATAGAAGAGGTCCCTGATATCCAAAACATAAGCCCCTCTTTAAAGAAGGGAGCCACATGTAAATTGATTCTCTTTGCTGATAAAGAAAAGCTAAAGTTAGATATATTTAGAATCCAAGATAATAACTAAAGACCATAGCTACTAACTAATCAGGCTGATATATCAGTCAACTGATAATGTCAAACAGTAAAATAAAAGTTCCACTCTCACTCTGCTTGATTTTTAAAGGGAAATTTCCTGTGTTGAGTTTTCCTTCCATTTAGTATAAAAAGGTGGTGAATCTCTTATTGTCAAATTGTTTTGCCACCTAAAACGTAAACTTATATGTGTGTGTCTATATATATATATGTATCTTAAATAATGAAACATCTTTAAATAAAACATGAAAATTATTAAACTTCAATTTTACAGAAAATAATATTAATTTCCAAATTAATATTAATTACTTGTACTTATTATTAATCATTCCAGATATACCTTTTTTCACCAACTCTATAAAAAGACAAAACACCTTTTGGATTTAGAAACGATCACCCTAATTCATCCATTCATTGTTTATTCTTTCAAAAATAGTTATCTAATGTTTAACTACATGCAAGGTACCTTTCCAGGCACTGGTGATAAGTCAGTGAGTAAAACAGACAAAAATTCTTGCCCTTACAGAGCATATAACCTAATTAAGGAGTAAGCAAGAAAAAAAAAAAAGAACAAATGAATGAATGAACCGATCAGTTCATCTAATATGAGAGATGATGACAAATGCTATGGGTAGAAGGGAACTGGAAAGGCTAGGACTCGAGGTTGGGGTAGCAGTTTGTACAGGATCATCAGAGAAGATCTTTTCCATCAGGTAGCATTTTAGCACACATATGAAAGGGGTAAGAGGTAAGCCAGTCAGGAGAAACTGTGTCATGAAGTAGGAGTGGGCCTGGAGTGTTTCAGAAATATCAGGAGCAGTGTGATGAGGGGGAACGGCGAGGGAGAGGTGGGAGGAGATTGTTCAGTGAGCTAAAGGGAAGTTGAGGCTGGGAGGCAGACCATGGAGGTCCTGTAGACCACTTCAGGACTTTGCCTTCTATTCTGTTCTGTTGAGGATGGGTTTTATGGAGGAGGTTATCACAGTAATCCAGGCAAGAGGTGAGGACGCTTGCCTGGACCAAGGTGGTCGCAGCAGACTTGGATAAGAAGTGGTCATGATGAGGAGTCGGATTCTAGATAGATTCTGAAAGGTAGGGCTGAGAATATTTGGCGATG
The DNA here is from genome assembly GCF_002837175.3 of Physeter macrocephalus. Classification (NCBI taxonomy): domain Eukaryota; kingdom Metazoa; phylum Chordata; class Mammalia; order Artiodactyla; family Physeteridae; genus Physeter; species Physeter macrocephalus. Next base: position 10,740,033 of record NC_041219.1, on the reverse strand, counting down.
GATTGGTTTTAGGTTTGAGAGAAAGGAAAGATGAAAAGCGACTCTAAGGCTTTTGAGCTGAGCAATCGGAAGGGTGGACTTGTCAATAACTGGAGTGGGGAAGACCACTGTGAAGTCTGATTTGGGGAGGTTAAATTTGAATACCAAGTGGAAACGTCACTGTTTCCTTTTTGTAAAAGATTAAAAACAAGTTGAAACAAAATAAAATGCTTTTGAAAGTTTCCTCCAACCTACACATAATGCAGAGCTTGGCTTCTACTTAAACGTATCTGTCAATTTAATCTTTTAAATTTACCTTATATAATGTTAAACATCTTTTTGGTGCCTGTTAAATCACTGTTTAGGAAAAACAGATATTAGTGGGTAAATAAATAAAATTATAAGGTATCCTCATAAATTTTTCCCCAATAGTACATACTTAAGATTTATTATTCATTCATTGAATAAATAGCAAGCGCTCACTGCATGTGGTCCTGTTCTGGCACCAGGGATCCTGCAATGAAAAAGACAAGGTTCCTGCCCTCGTGGAACTTAGGAGAGGCAGGCAACACATCATAAACAAATGTATAATAAAGTTTCATGTAGCAATCAAAGGTCATGAAGATAGCAAAGATTATGAAGATGGAATGTGACCTTTCAAGGAAGATCTAAAGTAAGAACAAATCCTGGGGGAAAGACTCTTGAAATCTATTATGTTTTTGACAAGTTGCTATCCTATTGGGGCATTATTTTTTGTTAAGCTCATGTAAGCACATCTTATATTCAGAGAAAAATTTAGTGTTTGTGTTTATCTCTTTAGGATCCTTGTCAAAAGTTCAGAAATAGCAGACATAAAACCAATGAATCACCGAAGTAGTAATTAGTAAAAGTTTTGTGCACACACCAAAAAGACAGTTCGTGAACTGGGAATACTCAAATCAGACACAGGATGAGACTCAGGAATCTATTGTTATAAAGCAGTTTATGTAGTGAGGCAGCAGTGACTTTATTCTTCACAGTGATTGGTTATAATATGAAAATTTTCTTAAATGATAGGGGATTGGTTAGTGGTTATCAGTTTGGGGGAACAGTTTACGTTTTGCTTATGATTTCCAGAGACATAAGCAAGAAATGACCCAGGTCAAGTTAGTCTCACTTGTCTTGCAAAATAAGCTAAATTAAGTTTGCTTTTATGACTAAACTGGTATTGTCTGCTCAGGGAATTTTCAAGGCTGGTCTCTGTTTGTGTTTGATTTTAACAATCTCAAAGGATACACCCCATCTATTGGTATTTTACTTGTGAACTTAATTTTATAAAGGAGTGACGTGCCCATATTTATTAAGTTCACAAAGACTCAAACGGACAATTATAATAGTTGTTACTTTTTATGAAATGCTTACTATATGTTGGGTACTTTTATAGGTGTTGGACATGTATCATCTCATTTATCACTTTCGTGTGTGTGAAGTAGTTACTAATGTTAATTCCCATTCTATCTATGAGTAAACCGAGGCACAAAGGTGTCATCTAGCTAGAAAGTGGGAGAGCTGGATTCACACAGGCAGTCTGATTGTCAGAGCCTGTACTCTTAATTTGACGTATCCAGTGATCATTTTATCCTTTATTTTTTTAAAAACAAATATTCTAAGTATGTGTATGAGGGTTCACTTATTGCTTCACCTCTAGTGTGTACAAGGTGCAGAAGCCATCACAGATGATCTTACAACTCTGGATAGGAAAGCCCTCCTACAGCAGGGTTACGCAGACAACCCTTACATCACACAACGGAGTACAGGAAAATCTGATGCTGTAAGTTATTGCTATTTTTACTTATTCGATAAGATAATTTGCCCTCCAAGATTTTACAGACTTAACATTGAAGAGATAATTGCAACAGTTGAATTTGGACTGAGGCAAATATTCATTGATATGCAAATTCAGTCCTCACTCTTACCACAGATTGACATTTGGTATGTTTACTGGGGAAAAATCATCTTGAATCTTTGGGAGTTCGTAAAAATTTAGTTTATACTGTTCAAAATGTTCATTGACCACTACTTATGACAATGGGCTAATCTGCATCACCCCTTCCTCCAGAGAGAAGTAGCTGGATGATTTATTTTTTATTTTTTGAAAGTTATAGGCTAATAAAACTGTAGAAATTCAGGCCAATTAAGAAAAACGGCAGGGATAAAGCAGTTTTTCTTTAGGAAAAGGGAAACAAAGCTCTAGACTCTCAATATCTCAACTTTAAATTATATGTTTTACAAAATCACTGAGATTGCTTAATGAGTATTACTTAGATCAGTTCTTGTACAAATAGATAGGTATAACATTTCTATAGTGTCCTGGAGTAAAGCAGACCAAGCTGCTTGGAGTTGGAGTCCACTGGCTACCTAGACATCCCCAGGTGATTAAAATCTTAGGCACACCTGTAATGGATTGATGCAATATCAGTATGTGTAGGCTCAAGAGTTGAGAAAATTCTGCTTTAGATGGCCTAAATAATAATAAAACAGGGATTTAACTAGTTACATTATCATTATCATTGAGGGGAAATTCGAAATAGATTTTATTTGGATGCCAGTCATCCAGAATCAATACATTTTGAACTGACAGCAATTTGCAATCAATCTCTGGGCCAGCTGGACTGATTTTCTGTGGCTGTCCCAAGTTGGTAATTTGTTCTTTTACTAAAATCACATATACATTATTTTCTATGCCTATTATTGTGTAGATATTTATACTTAATAGAATAAGGAGTATTGCCAGGACGAAAAAAAAAAATTTAAAAAGCTACTTTATAGGGCAAAGTTTTGTCCCAGATAGGGCTCATTTTGATATTTTCCTGAAGTTATACTTGCATGGATGTTACTTAAGGTTCATTGGGTATTGTTCTTGGTATAATCCAAAGCCATTTGGGTGTCAGTGGATTTCTTTTCCTTATAATTACTTTCTTAGTGACATCATATCTAAATTTACCGTCAGGCACAGTTTACTCTACTGTGGTAGCACTCATTTATCAGGTTTTTAAAGGAAAGTTTATGTGAGTAAACTTTGAATGCATCTGAAATTAGTACCAATTTACTTTTAAAATGTAGGTGGAAACGCTTCAACTTAGTTTTTAAATAAATAAACAACAGAAGCAGTGAACCTATGGTTTTTATGTCCATCTCTTCTAGTTTGTCATTTTTCAGTGTTATCAGATCCTTTGCATCTGTGTGACTTCTGCTTCTAATCTGCTTTCTGTTTACACAGACCTCTAAATCAGTGTGCCTGAGGGTGGTTCTAACCTTTCGCTCCAAAGTGTAAGCCACCATAAATGTTAACACCCAAGGGTGGTTCTAACCTTTCCTCCAAAGTGTAAGCCACCATAAATGTCAACACCCAAGGTGGGCTTTTGGTGTGGACTCTGTATTCATTAACGTCACCTCTTTTGCTTGCTTCTGGGTTTTACATCCATTGTCTGGCCGATATGGAAATCTCCTATGATTTCTAACAAAATTTAAGTGTATTATTTTTTTGGAAATAAATGTATTTTTAGGTTAAAAAATTGGAATTTATTAATGATGAATATAGAAATCTATATTTAAGAAAGAAACTGGAAGTGTTTAACTTATATCTTAGGACTCTTGCGTTAACTATAGGATTGTTCTGTCTTATGGACAGTGACATTTTCTTTATTTTCTCTTCTCAGGAAACTGTGGCTGCAGAGAAGAAGAAACAGACTGTTGCAGAGCAAGTGATGATAGACCACTTATCCAGGTAAGGGTTAGTAACTCATAATAGAAATCCATTCAGAAAGTATTCATTAAATTTCTAAATTTTGACACCCATATCTTTGGGTGTCAATCAACAAGTGGTCAACTCAGAGGTTTCCACACTTTCTGTGTTCACTGCACTTGTAGTGTTTTGGTAATTTTTTCACCAGACTCCTTGGCCAATAGAAATACCCAACAGTTCTATTAATTAACTATTTATGTCTAAACAACTTAGTAAATATTTACTTTCTAACAACTTAATGGTCATCTGAAAAATAATACACATAAATTGAAAGAAAAAATATTTTAATTTCATTCTTAAATAAGCACAATTACTTACTAATGGGATGTCTGCACTTCTTGGCACCACACAATCTCTCAAACCTTAGAATTGTGTAGGATGATGCCACCCTCACTTTCTAGTCCACATGGCACTTGCTTTTTATCACAGCAACTCTAGAAAAGCCGGCTTTGCAAAGATGTGATATCATTCACTGAAGGAGTGTAGCATGATATCTTGTTGAAACTGTGAATTATCTTGAACTAGTAGTTTTTATGGTATCCAACAAACATGAAGTATCACTATTTCCCTCAAAAGTTAAAAATATCTAGGGGTGTCCCTGTGAGTTCCCTGTGACATCCCAGTGTGACTTAGTGCACACTTTGGGAACTGTGAGACCATCAAGAATTTTAAAACCTAATGTAAAGTTTCACAACCCTTAGAAAACTATATAAAGTTTCAATACCTGCTGTGCTAAATTGCATGAATATGTAAGTATTGTAGGATTCAGAAGAGGCTGGAATAGTCTATGAAGTCTTCAAGGAAGAAGTAAGACTTAAGTTTAGCTTTGAAAAAAATACTCGTTTAGTTGGGTGGCAGAGAGAAAGAATGATGGTCTACATGCATGTTTCTTAGTTAATTCTTTGAAACAATTAATTTTGCTTACAGTCTTTGGTGTATCTCCTTCCATTATCTCATGAACTGACTTTATGTTTTCACCCCCAAAATGCGACCACAGTGTCTCTTCATAAGATAACTAGTGACATCCATATTGCTGGACTGATGGTGATTTCTTCATTCTCATTTACTTGACCCATCAGCGACATCTGTCTGGGTTGAAAACTTTCTTCCCTTCAAAACACTTTTCTTTTTCTCCCTTGACTTCTGGCATACACACTTGGCTCGTTTTTCCTCCTACCTTCCACTCCTCAGCCTCCTCTCCTGGTTCCTCTTCATCTCTCCAGTCTTTATACATGGGAATACACAAGGGCTCAATTCTTAGACTTCTACATTTACTTCCTAAGTGACCTCACCCAGTATCATGTCTTCAGTAACCATCTACATGCTGATGCTTCCCTAATCCAAGATCCTGATCCCAAAGTAACATTTTCCAAACTGGGTTCCTGAAAGTGGTTTCCCTTCCCTCCCCTGATGATGAAATCCTCTTTAGTTTTTCTCCATGGCAACCCCATTCTTTAAGTTATTTAGGTCTAAAATCTTGGTGATGCGTTTAATCCCCCTTTTACTCAAATCGTATATGCAGTTTGTCAGCAAACACTCTCAGGTCTACCATCAGAATAAATTTACCCCCTCTGCTGCCACCATCCCTGTTCACACTCTCATCTTCTTTTTTTTTAAAATTTAATTTTATTTATTTTTTTATACAGCAAGTTCTTATTAGTTATCTATTTTATACATATTAGTGTATACATGTCAATCCCAATGTCCCAATTCATCCCACCACTGCCCCCCCACCCCACCACTTTTCCCCCTTGGTGTCCATACGTTTGTTCTCTACATCTGTGTCTCTATTTCTGCCCTGCAAACCGGTTCATCTGTACCATTTTTCTAGGTTCCACATATATGCATTAATATATGATATTTCTTTTTCTTTTTCTTTTTAGCATCTTTATTGGAGTATAATTGCTTTACAATAGTGTGTTATTTTCTGCTGTATAACAAAGTGAATCAGCTATACATATACATATATCCCCATATCCCCTCCCTCTTGCGTCTCCCTCCCACC
>NC_041219.1:10712847-10734107 GCF_002837175.3 Physeter macrocephalus | reverse complement strand
TTCTCTTTTTAGTTTTTTAAGGAACCTCCATACTGTTCTCCATAGTGGCTGTATCAATTTACATTCCCACCAACAATGCAAGAGGGTTCCCTTTCTCCACACCCTCTCCAGCACTTGTTGTTTGTAGATTTTCTGATGATGCCCAGTCTAATTGGTGTGAGGTGATACCTCACTGTAGTTTTGATTTGCATTTCTCTAATAATTAGTGATGTTAAGCAGCTTTTCATGTGCTTCTTGGCCATCTGTATGTCTTCTTTGGAGAGATGTCTATTGAGGTCTTCTGCCCATTTTTTTGATTGGATTGTTTGTTTTTTTAATATTGAGCTGCATGAGTTGTTTATATATTTTGGAGATTAATCCTTTGTCAGTTGCTTCATTTGCAAATATTTTCTCCCCTTCTGAGGGTTGTGTTTTTGTCTTGTTTGTAGTTTACTTTGCTTTACAAAAGCTTTTAAGTTTTATTAGGTCCCATTTGTTTAATTTGATTTTATTTCCATTACTGTAGGAGGTGGATCAAAAAAGATCTTGCTGTGATTTATGTCAGAGAGTGTTCTTCCCATGTTTTCCTCTAAGAGTTTTATAGTGTCTGGTCTTACATTTAGGTCTCTAATCCATTTTGAGTTAATTTTTGTGTATGGTGTTAGGGAGTGTTCTAATTTCATTCTTTTACGTGTAGCTATCCAGTTTTCCCAGCACCACTTATTGAAGAGATTGTCTTTTCTCCATTGGCACACTGTCATCTTCTGTCTCCTGGATTATTTCAGACACTTTTTAACTGGACTCATTGTATCTGCATTTGCCCCTGTTGGTCTGTTCTCAACCCAGCAGCCAGAGTGAGTCCATTAAAAGGCAAGTCAGATCAAACCCTCCAGTAATTTCCCATCTCAATCAGAGTAAAATCTATAAGACCTATGTATTGGTTATATATCACCATAAAACCTAGTAGCTTAAAACAGCAGTCATGAATGATAGCTCATCTATCTTCAGGTCAGCTGTCCAGGCTAGGCTTGGCTGAGTAGCTCTTTTCACTTACTTTTGCCAGTTATATATGAGCAAAAGCAATGGGCTTAATTCTGAGCTTAAGCCTTAAGAAACCTCATGTGTTTCCATTTGCCTTTTTGTGCTTCTGCCATCTTTGTGAGAAGAACGCACCTTGGTCAACCCACTGGTCTCAAGAAGAAAACACTTTTATAAATGCAGCCACGCCACTTAGCCAAGATTATCCTAGATGAGCAGATCCCCAACCAACCTACCCTTGCATGAATTAGTTCAATTGAGATCAGCAGAGCCATCCAGCTGCCAAAGCAAATCAAATAGCTAAGCTTAAAGCCAAAGGGAAAGAAAGTACACTACACTTATAATGAGACCATGGCAAGGATGTGGATCAGGAGTGCTAAAAAATTGAGGTCAATAATACATTCTCCCCAAGCCCTGCATGATTTGCCTACCATCAGACCCTGGACCCCTTTTCCTACTTCTCTCCCTCTTGTTTACTCTGCTCCACCATCTGGCTTCCTCCCTGTTCTGAAACATATCTGGTTCACTTCTGTCTCAGGTGCTTTGCATTTATTTTCCCCTCTGCTTGAGATGCTTTTCCCACAGAAATCCATACTGCTGCTTACTTACTTTGCTTTCTGTCTTTATTCAGATGTCACCAGCACATTCATTGTCTTTTTGTTTAAAGAATAGTAAGAGGAAGACATGAAGCTCTGAGTTCCCTCAAAAATTTCAATTTATTTTTAGATAACGCTTATGGAAAAAGAGATAGACAAGACTATTCACTTTTTTATGGTCAGTGTTTTTTAATTATTAAATTTATTCATTTAATATCTGACAGATCATGTATTCTGCCAGTAGTATAAATTGGCATTTGTATATGAGCTTTTCCAACTGCTTATAAATATGTGGATGCTAGAGCAATTCATTATAACATTTGTCAGACTTCGTATTTTCCTGTAGAGGGCTGTAATCAGTGATCCAGAACAAAACTTAACCACTGAGAAGCAAGAAATTGCTCATATCCTTCCAGATTCAAAGCTGGTACCTCTTCGATTTAGGAAAAGAACACTACATGAAACAAAGTAAGAAGGTTTTACTTATATAAAATGAGGATGTAGTATGTTGTAAATGTATTTTTCAAATGTACTTTTGTATCTAATGGAAAAGTTTTTCTGCATGTTTTTGCTTTTTTGTATATAAAGGAAAGTGGAATTTTTGGAGTTCAGATTCCAGTTCAGCCATTTTAAGATAATGGGGTACACTTTGCCCTCCAGATCTTGTATTTAGAATTTAGGAATCATAGCCAGAACCTTAGGCGATAATATGTGTGAAAAGACACAATATAGTAACTGAGACACTTGTATGTGCACAATATATATTGACTGAATTTCAATGACATATTCAAAATTAGTATTTTTTTAAAATTAATACTTTCTGCCTTTTACTTTGTACTTTATAAAATCTTTGGTTTGGTATGGACATTTACAGTCTGCTAGTGCAGTCCACTGAAATTTCTCAGTGACTTCCCTGACCGTTGACATCTAGCCTCAGATTTAAGAGAATAGAAAACCCACCAGTTCCTGCAGCAGTTCTTTTATATTTTCAGACTGCCATAATTGTTAGTACTTTCTTATAACTTTTATCTTTTTATCTCATTCTTATTTTCTGAGAAGCCTTTGTTTCCATGTCTTTAAATATTTGAAGGTATCATGTATTAATTTCCTATTGCTGCTGTAACAGATTACCACACACGGTATTTTAAAACAACACAAATTTGTTCTCCTCCAGTTCTGGAGGTCAGAAGCCTAAAATCAAGGTGGTGACAGGGCTGCATTCCTTCTGGAGGCTTCAGGGAAGAATTCATCTTTTTGCCTTTTTCAGTTTTTAGGGGCTACCTTTATTCCTTGGCTTGTGTTGTATCACTCTGAGGCTCCTCTTCTGTAGTCACGTATCCCTCTGCTTTCCTCTTATAGAAACACTTGTGATTGCATTGAACCTACCTGGTTAATCTCCTCATTTCCAGATCTTTAACTTAATCACATTTGCAAAGTGCCTCTTACCATATCATGTAAATTAACTAATTACGTGTTCTGAGGATTAGGATATGAATATCTTTTGGAGGCCATCATTCAGCTACCATATACCTAAACATCTCTTTTTTAAAGTAAACTTTTATAGAAATAAAACACTGATTCACAAAGTATACACACTTTAAATGTACACCATAGGAATTTTCACAAACTGAACAACACTCATGTATCATTCCTAGACCAAGAAATAGGACATTACCCCAGAAACCCTCCACGTGCTGCCCCTCAGCCACTGCCCACTTCCTCTGCCATACCAGGTTAACCTCTCTACCTTGATATTGTAAATATAACTATCTGGTTATATACTTACACGAAATCGCAAAATTTGGACGCTGTGTCTGGCTTCTTTTGCTCAACATTATGTTTGTGAATTTTATCCATGTTATTTGTAGTTGTCCTTTATTCTCATTACTGTACAGTATTTTCTTGTATAAATATAGCACAGTTTATTTACTCACAGCTGTTGGCAGAAATTTGGCAATTTATGAATAGTGCTGCCGTGAACTTTTTTTGGTGAACATAGGTACCCATTTCTGCTTAGTACACACTTACAAGTGGAATCGCGGGCCCATTTAGTGTGCATATGTTCAGCTTTAAAAAATACTGCCAAATAGTTTTCCAAAGTGGTTGCTGCAATTAAAACTCCCACCAGTAGCAGTAGGAAGGTGCTAGTGGTGCCATATCTTTGCCAGTGCTGGGAATTGTCTATATTTTTCATTTTAGTTCTTCTCGTGGGTATATATTGGTGATTTTCACTTGCATTTCACTGGGGACTAATGATGTTGAGCACTTTTCATATGTATATTGGTCATCTGGATATCTTCTTATAGGAAATGTCCATCCAAGTCTATTGGGTTATCTTTTTCATATTGATTTGTGGAACTTATTTCTATATTCTAGTTATGCGTCCTTTTTAAGCTATATTTATTGGATGTATCTTTTCCTACCCTGTGGTCACTTTTTCAATCTCTTGACCACGTCTTTTGATGAACAAGAGTTGCTAAATTTATTATAGACCAGTTTCCCAATCTTTCCATTTATTGTTAGTGTCCTTTGTGTCTTCTTTACAAAATCTCTCCCGACCACCGACTCATCCATCTGCCTCGTAATGCCACTTAGGTCATATGCGAAGTTGTTATAAATGCATGGTTGGTTTCTAGGCTTTTCTTTTCAATCTCATCTACCTGTTATGCATTCCTGCACCAATATTATCCTGTCTTAATTAGTATTGTTATATATTAAATACCTAAAGCTTGTATATTGTCTTGGCATACTCGGCTCGTTCCTCTTCAATATAAATTTTAGATTTAGCTAGTCTAGTTCTATGCAAAGTCCTACGGGGGTATTGCTTACAATTATTGCAGTGATAGGCTTCACTCCCCTTATTCATTATTCCCAGAGGAGGAGGAGAGAATTCTGCTTCATAGAGTGGGAAGCAGGAATTGGCATGTGTAGTGCAGCCCTTCCTCTCCTCTGTTTCTTAGGAGCCAGCTGTCTGCAGAAGTGCACATTCTCACCTATGCACTAAGTTTTACAGGGTCCCTCCCCAGCTGGAATGAGTGGGTTAGTCTGTTTAATTCTAGTGTTAAGGACTTAGGTAATTGTTGCTACATTTCTAAGCCATGGTTTCCAAGTGCTTTATCAATAATAAAATTCATAGGTAAGTCTTCATCTGCCTGATTCTTATTTCTCTGTTGGTTAAGAACTTGGAGAAGTATTGGTGCTACTTATTGGATACATAAAAACCCCAACATGGAACTTTCCATTTTATAATATAAATGCCTATTTAATTCTTTTATGTTTTCAAAAAGACTCTAGACTCCTTGAAGCTATTATGTCAACCTATCACTGTTAAACTGAGTTCTGTTTACCTTTGAGAAGCAATATAATGTAATGGTTACGAGCAATTTTCTTTGGCTCTGCCATGTGCTAACTGTATAACTCTGTAAACTTTATTTTTAGAATGCGGATAATAGTACTTACTTCCTAGAGTTATTGCAAGCATTAAGTGAGCCAATACACATTAAAATGATTTTAACACAGACTAGTGTCTAAGAAGTTCTTAATAAATAGTAGCTATTGCTATTACTTTCATTTTCTCAGCATTTAGAATTGTTTCAGGCACATAGTGGGCATTCAATAAACACATTAATACTAACGGATTAAACTGAATTAAGATGACCAAGCTTTCATGGCTCCACTCTGTGTTCACAAACTCTCATTTGGTTTACAGATTCTTATTTGCTATATCCTGCTTACCTTTCATAGAGACCTGGATTTTATAGAGGTATAACTTTATATAGAGAGAGGTATAACTTTACTGTATAATGAGCTACAGACTTACTTACTGTTTACATTATTGCAATTTCATTATACCTACAGTTTTATGGGAATATCATAAAATTACTTAGGAAGGGAAGTAAAGAAACATCACTGAATCTTCAGATTTCTTAATATAAAGGAGATTATTGGTAGTAGGGTGTCAAAGTGTGTGTCATTGGGTTTTGCTTTATATTATGAAACAGAATTTTAGGACTGGCAGTTCTTGTGAGATAGTTCAATGCTATCTAAAGGCCATAAAGATTAAATAACTGATCTGAGTTTCACAGCTAGAACTATAGCCAGACTGGAACCTCATCCAGCACTCTTTTTCTCTACTCTATTTTGGCAAAGAATGTTTTCAGCTACGCATAACTGAAAACCTGACTGACAGTGGCTTAAACAAGTCATGATTTATTTTCCTTATACAACCAGCTGCTTGGAGGTAGGCAAGTTGGTTTCAGTTCAGTGGCTCAGTGAGGCGCAGCTCTGGGCTGGCTTCCCTGAGATCGTATTGGCCTCTCCGACATGGTTGCCTGATGGCTACAATGGCTCCTAGCATCATATACCTGCCATGTTCACAGGCAGAAACTCTTCCTGTGCCACTCTCTTATCAGGACAAAAGAAAGTCTTTCCTGGAAGTTTACTGGAAGAACTGGGTCCCTTAGTCACTTCTGATTGCAAGAGGCTAAGAAAGCAAATTCTGTGGTGGGACAGAGGCAAAGAAGAGGGTTAGAAATGGCTATCGGGTAGTCCTGCAACTGTGCCAGGCACAAATGTGCTATCTCTGCTCCGTACTGACTTCGTAGCACTTTGATATAAGTTCTAACGTTAAAGTCATTCATGTATTATATACCATAGCTCTGGGTTATTTCTTCTCTGTCTGCCACAACTAGCAATCTGGAATAAAAAGAGGTTTATACCTCATCTTTATCCAGTATGTGCATTTTCAAAATATTAATTTTTTGGGTAATTTTATCATTTACATCAAATTTAAATTTGTAATTTAAATATAATTATTAACAATTGTATTTCTTAACAGGATAAGAACTCAGTCTACATTAACTGAAAGTATGCTTTCTCATAAAGTACAATTTGATGGTAGGATCATATCAAGGTAATTGTCATTTTACTAAACTTTTTAATCCTATGATTATAAAAAGGTATTTTCTTTTCAAATAGAAATAGCAATAATAATATTAGTTAAATTTGGCCCATTTAAGTGAAAAATGTGAATTTAGCACAAACGTTTTTAGGTAATATATATTTAATCTGTTACAAAAATTATGGGAAGTATGTCTAAAAGAAAAATATTTTAATTAGAAGTTATTTAAAATGTGATTTTAAAATGTCTTTCAAAAAGAAATTTACAAGTGAATCTTTATTACTACTAGAAGATTCTAAACTATTTAACCCTTATGTAAGCTGCTTTATTTAATTTCATTTTAATGGCTTAAGTTAACACTAAACTATTGGTAGATGTAAAGTGACAAGGAAGATGATTCTTAAATCTGTTATCCAGTCTTATAAACTTTCAGTAATACAGAATGCTACTTGATGTTCTACATGAATATGAAAGGTAGGGTGGTTTTTAAACAATTATATTTGTTCAGTGATTTTAAACTTGCTGTGAGAAAAGGTATATCTATCTTTGAGTGGCTTCTTGCAAGCTCAACATTTTTTTTAAGGTCTTTCACTGTATCTTAAGTCTGCCAAAATAGTAATCTATATTGTAATATATCCATATTTGTATCAGTGTAAGATAAAGCTTTTTTCTCCATCCAAATCTGACTTAAGTTGACACTTCAGCAAGCTCTGTCATGGTTTCCCATAACTCTTGCCCATTGCCACACATTTGAGAGAGTCCTGTTATCCCTCCTTGATGTACACTATCCATTTATTATTAAATATGAAAAGTATCCTACTTGAAAATCTTTGATATTATTCTGTTTTTCTAGAAATGACCGTGATGCTTGCAGAGAGCTGGTTGGGTTCTTTTTTACTCATGACTAGTCCCTTACAATTTATGAGTATCGGCAATTTGGGAAAAATAGGTATGCCATAAAACACTGTTGCAACTCTCAAGATGATTACTTCCCAGAGAAGCTGAATAACTTTACACTTTTGTCATTTAACTTCTAGAACAAATGTGCTTCCTTTTATTCAGAAAAACATTTATTGTCATCAGCATGGACGAAGAAAAGGAAAACAATACCAACTTGGTGATTTTTATATTGTAAGTTGAGTGTGTGTGCGCACGCGCATATGTTTTACTCACTGGTGTTGGATTTTGAGGGATCCTGTGGGGCTAGTGGAGCAGAGTTTCTAGTTTCCAGTTTATTTTTTTCCCTCCTTCCTGAGCAGGGACATTTGTGTTGGCTAATGGTTGATATTTTCCCAGGAGGTTCTGTCTCTCAGCTCCAGATCCCAATGGTCTGAATCTAAGCATAGCATTTATTCCCTGTAACACTCCCTCCACCACCGCCAATTCCACAATATAGGCCCAGGAGAGCTTGTCTCTTGGTAATTTTTTTTTTTTTTTTTTTTTTTTTTTTTTTTTTTTTGTGGTACATTGGCCTCTCACTGTTGTGGCCTCTCCCGTTGCGGAGCACAGGCTCCGGACGCGCAGGCTCAGCGGCCACGGCTCACGGGCCCAGCCGCTCCGCGGCATGTGGGATCTTCCCGGACCGGGGCACGAACCCGTGTCCCCTGCATTGGCAGGCGGACTCTCAACCACTGCGCCACCAGGGAAGCCCTTTTTTGGTACTTTTAAAGGCCCTGCCAGGCTATACCGCTGGGTAAGTGGCCACTTCAATAGTACCAGGAGTAATTCTCCACCTAATGCAGGCTTATCTTCTGAGGACGCACATTTTTCTCCACATGGGGTACTTGGCTTCTGGAGCTGTCATATATTTCCTAGTTAGCTTATCTTCCTTGTGATTTCCCTGCCTTGCACACCTCCTGGCATACGGCGTATAACAAGGATTCCCTAGCATGAGGCCATCATAGGTAATGTTAGAATTTGTATAGTGCTCTTAAATTTTAAATTGTTATATTCATGTCATCTCATGATTAAAATGTAGCACTATCCACAGTGATCATGTAACATAAATATACTCATAGGCTAAATCACTGGAAATGGAACTGTGAATAACTTAAAAACATTTCCTGTTTTTTTTTCATTCCCTGCTTTTGTGGGAATTACAGTCTAATGGGAAACAGGCAGAAGGGCCAGATAGGAGGGGCAATGACCCAGTTTTGTCGAGTCAAAGGAGGCTTCTTGGAGAAAGTGCCATCTAACCTTGACCTAGGTAGGCTGGGATATGTAGATGGAAGAGGGTAGGGAAAGGCTTCCAGGTGGAGGAGACAGCTGGTGCAAAGAACAAAAGCATGAAAGACATGACTTTTTTTGAGAACTGAAAGTAGTTCAGTGTTGTTGAACTCTGCTTCAAGGTGGGGGTGGGCAAGAGACAAATCAGAGCTTATTCAGAGTGGCCTTTTGTTAAAGACTTGTCGAAAATGTCTTGGGGAGTCACTGAAAGGGGAGAGGTGGATGAAATGAAGGGAGGTGGCATCATCAGGTTTGTGATTTAGAAAGACTTCTCTGGTTGCAGTGTGGGGAATGGGCTGAAGACTAGTACGAAGGACCAGATTGGATTGAACTACCTTAATCTAGGAAGGCAGTTGAGACAACCTGAATTAGGCGAGTGACTGTGGCTATGAAGCTAATTAGAAAAATTAAAATAAAAAATCTTCAGGCAGTAGAATCATAAGATGTAGTGACCAGCTGGGTGAGGAGTCGGGGGTGAGGAAAACCTTTACATCTCAAACTTGGATTTAATACATTATGCATACACTCTATATCTGTATCTATTATCTATATCTATATCTGTGTATATGTCTCTTAAGCCAGCCTCTAGAGATTGAGAAAATTAGCTCCAACTCACATTTCACAACCTGTAGGAATAACGTTTAATGCCTATCCCAGAGATGAAAGTTACCTCTAGCCCTGAGCTGCTGTCTCTAATAATTTATTTGTTCTCACTATCCCTGTTCCATATTACTTGATCCAGATGTGGAGCTTTGCTCCCTCTTATGATTTCCAAGAAAAAGAGAGAGAGAAAGAGAGAGGGAGAGAGAGAGAGAAGAGGGAAGGAAGGAAAGAAAGAAGGGAGGGAGGGAGGGAGGAAGGGAGGAACGGAGCAGAAGAGAGACAGAGGGAAAGAGAAAAAGAGAGAGAGAAAGAGCCACACACAAACTATATATATGATACCTTGGGTGTGTGGCAGACATTTTGAAGGGGTTATGGAGGGAGGTTTATATTGCAGCAGTGTACGGAATTTACAATTTGTTATTAGACATTCTTATTCTTAAAAATATGTCCTTTGAATATCTCCCATGGTAAAGGCCCTCCTCTCAATTTTCTGACTCCTTCCACCTCTTGCTCTTCCCCACAATCTCCTATTTCTTTGTGCAGAAATAGTCAACCTTATCTTTCTTTTTGGGGGCCGTTGGGTCTCTTTTGCTTTCCAGGTGTTGCTCTGGAACTTATCTTTTCATTTCTATATGCCCCATCAAGGTCTTTTTTCTAAATACTCCCTAAAATAAATTGTAATGCCAGCTGTTAAGATAATACTTATAGAAACATGCACTTGTGTCCATAGACACACACACATCAAAGTGCACCCACATATGTTCACTCACATACATACATATATTGCTTTGGATGCACTGACACAGACCTCATAGACGTACCGTTACGCACACATGTATGTATACACACATATGCTTATATGCATAACCCTGCTACACATATCATGTAGTCTCTTTAATTGCTTAAATAATAATTTCAAGAAAATTTATATACATTTCAAAGAGTGAAGAAAGTACTTATAGCTATACGTTTTCTAAAGTAAGTGCTCCAGGAAAAAGGAGAGGAGAGAAATCTCTTCCCTTGTTTTCAAAAGAGATAATTAAGCCTCTTATTTTAAATTTGTGTTTGTCCATATTTGACCATATTTATTTGAGAAACTCAGAAATTAAAATAATAACAATTTTCTAAGTGTGGATTAAGGATTTTTGAGGGGAATTTTTTCACCAAAGCCTTGATGCTCTAAATAGCTTAAACTTAGTTTTACATTTATGTAGTGTTTGTCATCAAAAGACCAGGTGAAAGAGGGTGATGAATCTGTCATAGTTCATCAGTTTGGAGCACATCTTTCTGTGGATCAATAGCTCTATTTCTGTATTTTGGGGTGTCATAATTTCCACTGAAATAACTTGTCCTTTCTTCCTCTGATTCTAAAAAACAATTGGAGTTCTTATTTTTTTCACATGAATTGTTAAATCTAAGATTGTTCTATTTGGGAGATTGGGAAATTAGTTCTCCTATTTTCCTATATTATTAGCTGAAGCCTGTGTGGTTTCTAAATATCCTCTCAATATACCTTTTTATTAGTATAAATGTATATACCACATCAGATATAATCAAACTTGAATATTTAAAATTGGTATTAGTTGTATTTTACTTCTTATATATTTTATACTTTAAATAATTCAATTTGTTCATTTCTTTAGGGAGCAAACTTGACATTTTTGAGCTCTGATCATCCCAGACTTCCAGAAAGCATAAAAGAAAACACATTGCTTATACTTCGAATCACAAATATTGATCAGAGAGCTTTGGATTCTCTCAAGTAAGTCAAACATGCATTTGTCATTTTGGAGGTAAGTGAAAACATTTTTATTATATTAAAATGAGATTCTATATCAAAGCATTTTGATTTTAGTTAAGATTTATATTTAAAAAAATAAAGCATAGCTATACATATCCATTTTATGTGCTATATCTTGTACTGAAATACATTCCATGTGTGGGAACAGTTATAATCAAGTAGAAATTTAAAATGTCCCATTTTAAGTTAGTTAAAGTACTTTATTAATTTGCCTGTGCTATAACACTTTTATTTTACCGAATGCTACCAAAGTAATACATTTTAAAAGACGGGATACAATACAATATAATAACAACTTTTTCCACATTTTTAGTGTGATGCTTTTTTTAAGCACTAAAAAAAGTCTTGGGTCCCACATGCTTGTGGTATTCATTGATTGATAATACATAAAATGAAAAAACAATGCTATGAATTAAAAACTTTTAAATGAATTTTGAGTTTGTTTTTTTTTTCTTATCACAGAAAACATATATGCCATTCTTGTGGAGTGTTTTTTGGTGCTAAATATAATCAAGATAACAATAATTGGTGTACTCTCTGTACATTAGAGGCCATTTGCCATAAATTGGCTATAAGGAAGTCTGTGCTTCTTTGTCTTTTACTGTATTGCTCAAAATGATTGCATTTTTTTCTTTTTAAAATAACATTTTTACATTTTATACATTTAAAGGTAAAATTGCTTTTAAATTTAATAGTTTTAATTAAGTATTTTAAAAGAACATTGAAATAGCTACAAAACTGAATATAATGTTTAAAGGTAGTTCTTGGAAGGTTTAAGGATTTTAGTTTTTGATTTAGCATATTTAATTCTCCCAAGGATTAAAGAGGGGAGCAAAGGTGGGACTTGATTAATCTCTACGTACTCTTCCAACTTTCTGTAGCTTATTAAGAGTGAGAATTTATTTGAGAATTTCTTTGAGTCTAGAGCAGGGAAAGCTTAGAGTTTCCATACTCAAGATAGCAAAACAATACATTTTTATCACTGCAAACATGTAAATTGCAGAACTGATTCTGTGGAACATGATGATGCAATCAATGAAGAAGCCAATGACAGACTGGTTTTCAAGGCCATTCAAGGTGTGTATCATTACTACACTCTCAAGTGGTTTTAATTTTCAACCATTTTCTTTGTAAGTAGTAAAGCAGTATTTTCCAGATATTTCTTAGTTTTTTGGCACTTGATTTATATTTCCTATTTGCTTTCCTATCTTTTTATAAATTTATGCACACATATTCATATTTAAAAATATTTTTAGTATTTCTCCTACTTGAATGATCCTAACTGAATAACTAGTATTTTATGATTTATGAATTTAAAAATTTTAGAAAGTACTAGATAGTATGGGTTTTATTCATGAAATGAATATAAGTGATTTTTGCAATATAATACTTGTCTTATGCATTAGATGATATCCTAAAGAGATTTGTGGTGGCCTAGTGTGAAAATAAAAATACTAGACTGGGAGCCAGATTTATGTTTGGACCCTTTCATTCAGTAGACATATGACTGTGTATACTCTTGCACCTCTTTCTTTATATCTAAAATAGGGATAATAACCTCTTTTATTAACTTTCAGAGTTGTTGTAGGTGATAAGTGAAATATATGTAGGTTTTGTACTCTAAAACATTTTATAGATTTGCTTCTAGAGTCCACTCTTGTAATCAGTACAGTATACTAGGCTCAAAGAGACAAGTCCTTTGTTGAATCTCATAGTCAAGAAGGGAGGAAGGCATTAAACAAGTAATCACAGAAGTCAACATATAATTTATAAATTTTGATAAATCCTGATTTATCATATAAAGATGATATGGGAGTAAGAAGGCTAAAAACAGATTTAAAAGTTGTCTGGGATTGGTATTTGAACTCTCAGATATTCTTGATGCCATTGTTACTAAATCGTTTTCTCTGTTCCATCATGATCAATATGGTATTTGTCACTATTGTATCTAGTGACATTTGTTTTTACTTCTAATGTATTATATTTAATAACTGCTCTGGTAAAGTTACCTATATTTTCTTAAGATAGCACAAACTGCATCAAATGAAATCTGTCCCACAAAGAGAATGAGCCTAAGAATATAACTTCTTATAAATTCCTAGAAGAAAGGGTTACTTTAAATGTATAAGTATAGGATAGCATTCCAAAGCCTTGATGCTATTTAATATATAACCTACAGTTTGAAGATTTCAAACTATTTTAGAAATTTTGAACTGATGAATTGATGTCAGGCAGATCACTCAAATATTTGTAATTCAGTTGGTAATTACAAAGAAAGAGGAAAGAGATTAAAGATATGGGCTTGATAGATGAAGAGGAAACCTGGAAAATTTAAAAAAACTAAGATTTTATATTTAGATTATTTTCATGCTGATAAAGTGAACCATTATTTTCCTATATATAAAATATAACACTTTCACCACACAGTGGTGCTATTGTTCTGGTATATTTTACATGTGATTTTGTATATAACCCCCTTTACTAAGAGCATTCTATTTTTCAAAACCTTTTGTCAGTCATATGTATGATCTGGTTGCATAGTCACATCCCTTATGTCAGTTATATCAACTTTAATTTTCTTACCGGAAAGACAATTGCAACTTGATACATTTGTGCATAGGAATAATTAGTTTCCATCTCTCTTCTTCTTAAACAGATGTGCTAAAAAAACAGCTATGTAAAAGAGGTGTTCGTATTTTGACTGGATTGAGAAAATACCTTCAACAATTGGACAAGGAAGGAAATGGACTTTTAGATAAGGCAGATTTTAAGCAAGCTTTAAAAGTATTTCACTTAGAAGTGTCCGAAAATGTATGTACCACAGATAATTCTCTGCAGTGAATGACATAATATTCTTCAGTGGTCTTATTCACTTTTCTACTGAAATTTTAGTAGTTCATTTGTCTCCTCTTTATGCCTCGTTATCAGTGTTAAGCCATCAGGCAAGTCCTGCTGATTTTTTAAATGTCAACATTCATCCCTCCCTCATATACTTATTAAGAGCCTAATAAGTGGGCATTGTTCTAAACTCTGAGAAGACATACTCTGTACTCTTAAGGTCTTCATAAGTAAAGGAAAGAAAAATATAAATGATTACAAAACAACATGATAAGTGTTAAATAGAGAATGCTTTCAGAACATGTGAGATAAATTGCAAGCCAGGTTAAGGAGAAGGAAGTTCATAGGATTCCTGGAGGTGGGTATATGTCAGAGCTGAGTTTTGAAGGATGAGGAGGAATGAAGCAGACAAGAGGGGAGGAGGAGCGTGGATCAGACAATGGCTACTTCAGGACAGGGAGAAGCACATGTGAAGGCTTCCAGGGGAGAGGGAGTGCGGCAGGTTCCAGGAATTGCCCCAGAGTCTTCACCCCTACCTTTCCCTCTGCTGTGAGTAATCTTCCACCACACCTGTGCATGGCTGAATTTTCTCATCATACAGGTTTTCTCTACTAAGAATACTACACTGACACCTCCATCTAAAGGAGCATCCCTTCTGATCCCTGATCCTCTCCATACCATTTATCCATTTTGTTTTCTTTATACCACTTTGTATATATTCTCTGGCTCTGCCTGCAGTAAAATGGAAGTCCCATCAGGGCAGAGACCAAGGTGCTTCTTGTTTCCTGCTCTATTTCTAATACCTCGAATAGAACCTGACATTTGGCAGGTGCTGAATAAATAGACGATGCATGAGTTGAAATAGACAGATAGGTGGAAGGAAGGAAAAGAGAAGAATGGAGAGAAATAAGCCTAGCAGTGTCCATTACATTAAAGCTTTGCATGCTGTGCTCAGAAGTTTGGATTTTATCCTAAGTGTATATGAATTTGAAACATGTCTACCTCAAGGGTTTTAGATAAGGCATTCTCTTGCATTGTTCTCTTTTGCTTCAAATCGTCTTGTCACAAGATATAGTACATTTTGTGGGAGGAACACTGGAAATTGAATTTATGAGATAAAGGTTCAAGTTCTAGCCTTAACATTTGAAATGCGTGATCTTGAATAGGCCTTTTCACTTTTCTGACAGACAGACTCTGCTGGAGCAATCCAAAGATAAAACTTATAGTCAGAGTTGCTTTGAAACTCAAATGAGAAAATTACATGCTTTATCAATTGTAAACTTCTGTGCCAGTATGGTATTGCTTATCATTGCTGTGCCATACCTGTCTTGTGTTTTTTACAATGTTTAACCTTGTGGCCCACCTAGTGACACACACTAGGGATTATCTAACTTCATCTCTTCCTTGCATTAATAATAATAGTAATAAAACAGTAATAGAAAATTAGAAAGATGTGGTGTCTTATACCCTGTTTTTTCTTTTCCTCTATAATATCACTGGAGACTGCCCATGCAATGAGAAGCAAAAACAAGAACATAAGAATCACCAACCTTGGTCTAATTCTGGCACTAGTTTTGGGGAAGGCAAAGTCATTCTTACTAATTTGAAATTTTAAAAAATTGGTATGCCCCCTAAATAGCCTAATTTATATAGAGATACTATCAATAAATATACCTTAGTTTTTTTTCAACTGAATTATCATTTTCCATCCTGCACCATATTTTAGAAAGAGTTATATAAATTTGTTGCTACTTTTGGTAAATTATTCAATTCTTGAAAACTGTTTCTTTTAAGCTTCTAGCATTATCTTTTAATTCTAGTATCCCTTGAGTTGGGTGAGCAAATTCATCTTCTATCCATATTACGTATGATTTTAAAGATTAAGCTTATTTTCACACTTAAAAGCTCATTTTATAGACTTTAAAGTCTTTTTATGTACAGGGCATTATAAGAGACCAAAAAAAATGTATGGGTTGTTGAGAACTGAAGGGGAGCAGGGCATCTTAAGTTTCCTTATTAAAATTTTAATTGAAAAAATTAGGAGGAAATGGAAGAGCATATTTTGGGGGTAACCATTATTTGTCAGTCACCTTGCTAGATGTTTCATTTATATTCACATTTAAAGCTAACAACTTGACTGAAATATTGAAAATCTATTTATCTGAGTTTAAGAAAATCTCATGCTGTATTTTTTTTGGTTGTTGTTAGGAACTTTATGAATAGAATATTCTATTAAATAGTGCATTTGCCAAAGCAGTAAGTGGCAATGGTAAAATGAATAAATTGGCATAAGGGATCTACTCAAAACAGCACCTTTCAGTGTAAATCATGGAATAATTGTTAGAGCCATTCAAATCTCTTATACTTTCAAGTATGAAGACCAGCAGAAGTACAGTCAGTATCCTAATGCCTTTTGGAGGCATTCCAGTAAGTGAAGTAACTTCTTAATTGTCACTGATATAATACATTAACGATAATGAAATGGTCAAATTCAAGGGAATGGTAAGCATTTTTTATTGAAAAAAATTAAATTTAAAAAGATACATTTGTGATTTATTGCCATTCTTAAATGTTTCTTAACTTTATGGAACTGTCCCCTACAGAGTTCCTCTAAATAAGCTTTTTTAGTGCCTTTGATTGGATTTATACATAACTTTTTGGAATTTTCTTATTAAGTCCACCACCTTGTCTAGGGCTACAACAGATGTAACAAAATGCTATTATGATGATTATTGTTGTGGCCATATATAACTTAAAGGTGTAACAGTGGTCTCTGTGTGATTACTTCTAGGATTTTGAGTCTTTGTGGCTAGTTCTAAATGGTTATGGCAATGTCAAGGGTGATCACGAAGAATTCAAGTGTGACGTTATAGGTGAAATGAATGAATACAGGAAATCATCTGTTCAAAAGGTAACTTGATGTAATCATTCAAATAGTTACTTTTAATAGATTTTTAGGTTCATTCTTTTAAATCTTTAATGAATTACCATTGAAAATGTTTTAAATTTCCCTGTAATGTATTTTGGGTTTAGTAAAACACAAACACACACATACACATACAAATCTACCCAGTATAAAGCAACATAACTTATGCCTATGTTTTAGGAAAATATTATAAAAGGAAAATAAAATCTGAAATTAAATTTCAGTTCACAAATTACTAATTCCATAAATTACTGGCTCCATATAGCTATATGTCTATATCTATTATTAAATATTTCCAAGCCTCAGTTTCTTATCTCACACAACTAGTCTAAGGTATTACATGTAAAATTATGAGCATTATAGCTGTCCCAGTGTCAAGGCTCAATGCACATTATCTAAGGATGATGACTAAAACATGTTTCTCTACTTTTTAAATATGCATGCTAAATGTTAAAATGAAGATAAAAATGATTGTGTTAAATTGTAATTAAAAACAGGAGCTCTGACTTATGTAGGAGAGAAGATATTACTTCGGTTCTGGTAGCCATTTTTAGAGCATGCTTTAGAGCAATGTAGTTTTCTTTTTCTTTTGTATATGTACCTAATATAAAGTGTATATTTATCTAATACTGAAACAAAGCTATTGTGAATAGGGTAGTAGGAACAATTACATCGGGTACAAATCTCCAATAGAAAATATCAAAATCTTTATCTTTACTGGCCAAAAGACAAAATAAAAACCTTATGTTAAACAAATTCACCACATAATATTTATCAATTTGCATATATTTTTACCTTACATGTCCTAGCGATAGGTGTGAGTATCAGGAGTAGAAACTGGAGGGTTGTCTCTTTCATAAGTCTTGGTCCTGGGAAGAGAGGACAAAAGTAGACTTAGTTTGCTAGGGCTACCATAACAAATACCATAGACTGGGTGACTTGCACGACAGAAATTTGTTGTCTCACAATTCTGGAGGCTAGAAGTCCAAGATCGAGGTGTCATTAGGTTTGGTTTCTCCTGAGGCTGCTTTCCTTGGCTTGTAATTAACTGGCTGTCTTCTCCCTGTGTTCTCATGGTCATCCCTCAGTCTGTGTTGTCTGTGTCCTAATCTCCTCTTCTTATGAGGATACCAGTCATATTGGATTAGGGCCCACCCTAATGATTTCATTTGAACTTAATCACCTCTTTAAAGGCTCTATCTTCTTCAGCAGTCACACGCTGAGGTACTGGGGGTTAGGGCTTCAACATATGAATTCTGGGGAGGATGCAATTCAGCCCATAACAGGTACCACATACCTGTGACATTATTGTGAATAAACAAACTTGATTCTAGTTTTGACTCATCTGCAAATGTAGGATGTTGCTTTTGGTCAGTTGTATGTTTCTATGGACCCATTCCTCTTCTCAATAAAATATATTTTATGATCCTCAGAATTGCATTGAATTAGAGGAGTGATAAAACAACTAGCATTTCGAAAGGTAGTGTTAAATTTCAGGAAATAGAGTAACAAAACCCATTTAAGAATTATTTAACTTTCTTATTGATTTTAGTAATGGAATATTTGCAGGTTTACTTTTTGACTCAAAATAGTTCTGGTCATTTGTCTTGGCCATTTATCAATTTCATGTGATTCGTAGAGCTGAAAGTTACCTGAGAGGTCTTTTACCCAACTCCTCAGTGTGCAGAAGAGGAAAGCCAGGGTAACAGAGGTTAAGTTACTTTCTCAAGGTCAGGGTGCTAAAAAGTGGTAGTGCACCTTAAGTGCAGGTTACCTAATATCTTGCTCCAATATCTTTCTCCCTGTTTTCATGATGCTTCCTTCATATGCCAGTTTAGTACTTTAAACTGTCTTGTTCAGAGGTCAAAAATAACCTACTGCAGAATAGAAAATTACGTTCTAATGATTTCATAGAAAAAAAGAACACTTCTCTCTTTATTTAGGCCTTTATGAAACTGGACTTTAACAAAACAGGCAGTGCGTCTGTTATAGACATAAGTAAATGGTATTGTGCGAAGAATCATCCTCAAGTAATTTCAGGCAATTATTACAGGTCAAAATGCATTAGATTTCTAAAATGTGAGTTAATCAAAGTACTATCTTTAAATTATATTAATTTATAGCATGGACTTGAGGCCATTAAGTGAGGAAATAAATAATTATTTTTTAAACCAGAAATCTGAGAGCTTCTTTTATTTTTAACATCTTTATTAGAGTATAATTGCTTTACAATGGTGTGTCAGTTTCTGCTTTATAACAAAGTGAATCAGTTATACACATACATGTGTCCCCATATCTCCTCCCTCTTACGTCTCCCTCCCACCCTCCCTATCCCACCCCTCTAGGTGGTCACAAAGCACCGAGCTGATCTCCCTGTGCTATGCGGCTGCTTCCCACTAGCTAGCCATTTTACGTTTGGTAGTGTATATATGTCCATGCCACTCTCTCACTTTGTCCCAGCTTACCCTTCCCCCTCCCCGTACCCTCAAGTCCATTCTCTAGTAGGTCTGCATCTTTATTCCCGTCTTGCCCGTAGGTTCTTCTGACCATTTTCTTTTCTTTGTTTTTTAGATTCCATATATATGTGTTAGCATATGGTATTTGTTTTTCTCTTTCTGACTTAACTCACTCTGTATGACAGTCTCTAGGTCCATCTAACTCACTACAAATAACTCAGTTTCGTTCCTTTTTGTGGCTGAGTAATATTCCATTGTATATATGTGTCACACCTTCTTTATCCATTCATCTGAAGATGGACACTTAGGTTGCTTCCATGTCCTGACTATTGTAAATAGAGCTGCAATGAACATTTTGGTACATGACTCTTTTTGAATTATGGTTTTCTCAGGGTATATTCCCAGTAGTGGGATTGCTGGGACGTATGGTAGTTCTATTTGTAGTTTTTTAAGGAACCTCCATACTGTTCTCCATAGTGGCTGTATCAATTTACATTCCCACCAACAGTGCAAGAGGGTTCCCTTTTCTCCACACCCTCTCCAGCATTTACTGTTTGTAGATTTTTGGATGATGGCCATTCTGACCAGTGGGAGATGATATCTCATTGTAGTATTGATTTGCATTTCTCTAATGATTAATGATGTTGAGCATTCTTTCATGTGTTTGTTGGCAATCTGTATATCTTCTTTGGAGATATGTCCATTTAGGTCTTCTGCCCATTTTTGGATTGGGTTGTTTTTTTGATTGCTGTGGCTAGAACTTCCAAAACTATTTTGAATAAGAGTGGTGAGAGTGGGCAACCTTGTCTTGTTTCCTGATCGTAGTGGAAATGGCTTCAGTTTTTCACCATTGAGGACGATGTTGGCTGTGGGTTTGTCGGCCTTTATTATGTTGAGGAAAGTTCCCTTTATGCCTACTTTCTGCAGGGTTTTTATCATAAATGGGTGTTGAATTTTGTCGAAAGCTTTCTCTGCATCTATTGAGATGATAATACGGTTTTTCTCCTTCAGTTTGTTAATATGGTGTATCACGTTGATTGATTTGCTTATACTGAAGAATCCTTGCATTCCTGGGATAAACCCCACTTGATCATAATATATGATCCTTTTAATGTGCTGTTGGATTCTGTTTGCTATTGTATTTCTGCAGTGTCAGTTGTTACTTCTCCTTTTTCATTTCTAATTCTATTGATTTGAGTCTTCTCCCTTTTTTTCTTGATAAGTCTGGCTAATGGTTTATCAATTTTATTTATCTTCTCAGACAACCAGCTTTTAGTTTTATTGATCTTTGCTATCGTTTCCTTCATTTCTTTTTCATTTCTTTCTGATCTGATCTTTATGATTTCTTTCCTTCTGCTAACTTTGGGGTTTTTTGTTCTTCTTCCTCTAATTGCTTTAGGTGTAAGGTGAGGTTGTTTATTTGAGATGTTTCTTGTTTCTTAAGGTAGGCTTGTATAGTTATAAACCGTCCTCTTAGAACTGCTTTTGCTGCATCCCATAAGTTTTCGGTTATTGTGTTTTCATTGTCATTTGTTTGTAGGTATTTTTTGATTTACTCTTTGATTTCTTCAGTGATCTATTGGTTCTAAAATAGTGTGTTGTTTAGCCTCCATGTGTTTGTATTTCTTACAGATTTTTTGCTGTAATTGATATCTAGTCTCATGGCACTGTGGTCAGAAAAGATACTTGATACGATTTCAATTTTCTTCAATTTACCAATGCTTGATTTGTGACCCAAGATATGATCTATCCTGGAGAATGATCCATGAGCACTTGAGAAGAATGTGTATTCTGTTGTTTTTGTATGGAATGTCCTATAAATATCAATTAAGTCCATCTTGTTTAATGTGTCATTTAAAGCTTGTGTTTCCTTATTTATTTTCATCTTGGATGATCT
>NC_041219.1:10711159-10712628 GCF_002837175.3 Physeter macrocephalus | reverse complement strand
AGTGTTCCATGAGCACTTGAGAAGAATGTGTATTCTGTTGTTTTTGGATGGAATGTCCTATAAATATCAATTAAGTCCATCTTGTGTAATGTATCATTTAAAGCTTGTGTTTCCTTATTTATTTTCATTTTGGATGATCTGTCCATTGGTGAAAGTGGGGTGTTAAAGTCCCCTACTATGATTGTGTTACTGTCGATTTCCCCTTTTATGGCTGTTAGTATTTGCCTTATGTATTGAGGTGCTCCTATGTTGGGTGCATAAATATTTACAATTGTTATATCTTCTTCATGGATCGATCCCTTGATCATTATATAGTGTCCTTCTTTGTCTCTTGTTATAGTTTTTACTTTAAAGTCTATTTTGTCTGATATGAGAATTGCTACTCCAGCTTTCTTCTGATTTCCATTTGCATGGAATATCTTTTTCCATCCCCTCACTTTCAGTCTGTATGTGTCCCTAGGTCTGAAGTGGGTCTCTTGTAGACAGCATATATATGGGTCTTGTTTTTGTATCCATTCAGCCAGTCTGTGTCTTTTGGTGGGAGCATTTAATCCATTTACATTTAAGGTAATTATCGATATGTATGGTTCTATTACCATTTACTGAATTGTTTCGGGTTGTTCTTGTAGGTCTTTTCCTTCTCTTGTGTTTCTTGCCTAGAGAAGTTCCTTTAGCATTTGTTGTAAAGCTGGTTTGGTGGTGCTGAACTCTCTCAGCTTTTGCTTGTCTGTAAAGGTTTTAATTTCTCCATCAAATCTGAATGAGATCCTTGCTGGGTAGAGTAATCTTGGTTGTAGGTTTTTCTCTTTCATCACTTTAAATATGTCCTGCCACTCCCTTCTGGCTTGCAGAGTTTCTGCTGAAAGATCAGCTGTTAACCTTATGGGGATTCCCTTATGTGTTACCTGTTGTTTTTCCGTTGCTGCTTTTAATATTTGTTGTTTGTATTTAATTTTTGATAGTTTGATTAATATGCATCTTGGAGTGTTTCTCCTTGGAATTATTCTGTATGGGACTCTCTCTGCTTCTTGGACTTGAATAACTATTTCCTTTCCCATATTAGGGAAGTTTTCAACTATAATCTCTTCAAATATTTTCTCAGTCCCTTTCTTTTTCTCTTCTTCTTCTGGGACCCCTATCATTCGAATGTTGATTCGTTTAATGTTGTCCCAGAGGTCTCTGAGACTGTCCTCAATTCTTTTCATTCTTTTTTCTTTATTCTGCTCTGCAGTACTTATTTCCACTATTTTATCTTCCAGGTCACTTATCTGTTCTTCTGCCTCAGTTATTCTGCTATTGATCCCTTCTAGAGAAGTTTTAATTTCATTTATTGTGTTTTTCATCTCTGTTTTTTTGCTGTTTAGTTTTTCTAGGTCCTTGTTAAACGTTTCTTTTATTTTCTCCATTCTATTTCCAAGATTTTGGATCATCTTTACTATCATTATTCTGAATTCTTTTTCAGGTAGACT
>NC_041219.1:10688993-10711001 GCF_002837175.3 Physeter macrocephalus | reverse complement strand
TTGTTCCTTCATCTGCTGTGTGTTTCTCTGTCTTCTCATTTTGCTTAACTTACTGTGTTTGGGGCCTCCTTTTTGCAGGCTGCAGGTTCGTAGTTTCTCTTGTTTTTGGTGTCTGTCCCCAGTGGCTAAGGTTGGTTCAGTGGGTTGTGTAGGCTTCCTGGTGGAGGGGACTAGTGCCTGTATTCTGGTGGATGAGGCTAGATCTTGTCTTTCTGGTGGGCAGGTCCACGTCTGGTGGTGTGTTTTGGGGTGTCTGTGGCCTTATTATGATTTTAGGCAGCTTCTGTGCCAATGGATGGGGTTGTGTTCCTGTCCTGCTAGTTTTTTGGCATAGGGTGTCCAGCACTGTAGCTTGCTGGTCGTTGAGTGGAGCTGGGTCTTGGCATTGAGATGGAGATCTGTGGGGGATTTTCGCCGTTTGATATTACGTGGAGCTGGGAGGTCTCTTGTGGACCAGTGTCCTGAACTTGGCTCTCCCACCTCAGTGGCACAGCCCTGGCACCTGGCTGGAGCACCAAGAGCCTGTTCTCCACACGGCTCAGAAGAAAAGGGAGAAAAATAAGAAAGAAAGAAAGAAGAAGATAAAACAAAATAAAATAAAGTAAAATAAAGTTATTAAAATAAAAAATAATTATCAAGAAAAAAAATTTTTTTTAAGTAAAAAAAAAAAAAACTGACAGAACCCTAGGACAAATGGTAAAAGCAAAGCTATACACACAAAATCACACACAGAAGCATACACATACACACTCACAAAAAGAGAAAAAAGGGGAAAAAATATATATATTGTTGCTCCCAAAGTCTACCTCCTCAATTTGGGATGATTCGTTGTCTATTCAGGTATTCCACAGATGCAGGGTACATCAAGTTGACTGTGGAGCTTTAATCCGCTGCTCCTGAGGCTGCTGGGAGAGATTTCCCTTTCTCTTCTTTGTTCGCACAGCTCCCGGGGTTCAGCTTTGGATTTGGACCCGCCTCTGAGTGTACGTCGCCTCAGGGTGTCTGTTCTTCGCTCAAACAGGGCGGGGTTAAAGGAGCCGCTGATACGGCGGCTCTGGCTCACTCAGGCCGTGCGGAGGGAGGATGCGGGGCGAGCCTGCGGTGGCAGAGGCTGGCATGACGTTGCACCAGCCTGAGGAGCGCAGTGCGTTCTCCCGGGGAAGTAGTCCCTGGATCACGGGACCCTGGCAGTGGCGGGCTGCACAGGCTCCCAGGAGGTGAGGTGTGGAGAGTGACCTGTGCTTGCACACAAGCTTCTTTTGCTGGCAGCAGCAGCCTTAGCGTGTCATGCCCGTCTCTGGGGTCCGCGCTGATAGCCGCGGCTCGCGCCTGTCTCTGGAGCTCCTTTAAGCGGCGCTCTTAATCCCCTCTCCTCGCGCACCAGGAAACAGAGGCAAGAAAAAGTCTCTTGCCTCATCGGCAGCTCCAGACCTTTTCCCGGACTCCCTCCCGGCTAGCCGTGTTGCACTAACCCCTTCAGGCTGTGTTCACGCCGCCAGTCCTCTCCCTGGGATCCGACAAAGCCCGAGCTTCAGCTCCCAGCCCCCGCCCGCCCCGGCGCGTGAGCAGACAAGCCTCTTAGGCTGGTGAGTGCTGGTCGGCACCGATCCTCTGTGCGGAATCTCTCCGCTTTGCCCTCCGCACCCCTGTTGCTGCGCTCTCCTCCGTGGCTCCGAAGCTTCCCCCCTCCGCTACCCGCAGTCTCCGCCCGTGAAGGGGCTTCTAGTGTGTGGAAACCTTTCCTCCTTCACAGCTCCCTCCCACTGGGGCAGGTCCCGTCCCTATTCTTTTGTCTCTGTTTTTTCTTTTGCCCTACCCAGGTACAAGGGGAATTTCTTGCCTTTTGGGAGGTCTGAGGTCTTCTGCCAGCGTTCAGTAGGTGTTCTATAGGAGCAGTTCCACGTGTAGATGTATTTCTGATGTATTTGTGGGGAGGAATGTGGTCTCCGCGTCTTATTCTTCCGCCATCTTGAAGCCAAACAGTAAACTTTACTATGTTCTTTTACTATAAATGGCTGAGGCCCTTCCTGAGATACAGCAAAGTTTAATGGGAAAATTGGGAATTCCAATCAGAGAGATCCATGTAATTCACTGCTTAACCATTTACTGTCTGTGTGATACTGGACAAGTTATTTAGACATATGTGTTCTTCTTTCCTGTAAGTGGTTTGCCATGGAGCTCTTCGTCCTTAAACACGTTAGCAGCGACTGGAGAGCTTCTTAAGTTAAAAATTCTTAGGTCTATTATCTGTACTTATTTTTTTCTTTTATGTTTATAATTGAGATTAACTTTTATTTCCTGCTGACGAGATAGTGATGAAATTGAGTTAGAACAGATTTAGAGAATAGATAATTACATGTGCAAGTTCTCTGAGTTAGTTTTACTGTAACTGCTTATCCTTCAAGATTTAAGGCAGAATAAGGAAATGCCATTCTCTAGGGATGGAGCTATCATATAATGAACATACATATGTCTATCAAAATTTGAAGGTACAGAAAATATCCTAATATTTCCTTCCTAAGGAAAAAGTATTTAAGCTGAGATCACTCTTTCCTTTAACTGGCCATAATATAATCAAAGATATTATTTAAATAGCTTATTGTTCTTTTTCTAAATTAAAAAATCAAATGAATTTTTAAAAAAGGATGAATCAGATATTTCATGTTCTCACTTTAAATAACAAACTAAAGAATTCACTTTTTTTGTTACATGTGTGATTCTCAATAGCATCTTCCTATAGGTAAAATTTAATCATATTTAGTATAACCGACCAGTGGAAATAGCCTACTTAATGTCAGAGATTAAAAATAGAATGAGTTAATCAAGTAAAATTTCTTCCAGCAAAGATTTTCATAGGCCCCTGAATCCTGTGTTTGCAGTAATATTTTCTAGCTGCAGTTATGAGTAACTGCTTCATAAAGTAACTAATGCCTTTAACACATTGCATTACTGTGTTATCAGCCTATAAATCATGAAACTATTTACTTGTTTTCTTCTTTCCTCATTTCTAATGGGAATGAAACTGAGTTCTCTAAAACATTAACAAATACAAGAATATCTACAGTAGTAACTGTTATTTTGCCATACATAAGGATACATCCTGTCAGACGCTTTTAAAAGATGCTTCAAATGTGTGTTAAAGTCCTCACCATTAAATTCTAGTTCATGCAAGAAAATGTTTAAATAAACTGAAGGGTAGTTTGACATAAGATTTCAAATTGTTGGAAAGATTTCATCAGGTGAATTAAGTATTTCTTTATCATCATCAGCCATTTCACTGAACTTTTAAGGACATTGTTTCATAGTCAGTACTATTTTACAGGACATTCCACAGAGGAAGAAATCAAAACATCTTTTCTAGAAACATTGAAAGATGCCTGCAGTAAGTCTGATGAAGTGTCATATGGTGAATTTGAAGATTACTATGAAGGTCTAAGTATAGGGATAGTAGATGATGAAGATTTTGTTAATATCTTACGTACTCCATGGGGGATCTAGTTTTGTAAAATGAATATGTCATCAGTACTAAGCATTTTAAAGGAAAGATGAATTGAATTTAAAGTATCAAACACTGGAATGTATTTTTCTAGGGCTCTCATTATTCTTTTTGTTTGTTGTTGTTGTTTTCTCAAAAAAGTTGAGCCTGGAAAGAGTAGTATTCAGAAAGATAGATGTAAGGGTATGTGTATACTCACACACATGTACGAGTGCTCGCCTGCTTATAAGTTTATAAAGATCTGTCTTTTTGATTTATTACTTATCTTGAATAATTAATTATTCAAGTAATTTTAGTAGGTCATATTTTATTAGCCTCAATAGAAAAGTAACATCTGTTTCAAACAATAGGTGAGCAGCTATACAGTAACCATGTTTCTTGTCCATTGATTTTTTTGCTACCCATTCCCCAAAACATAATTGCCACCATTCTCAATTTGATGAACTAGACTTGGGCCCAAAGCCTATGAGACTGAAATAGTTCAGCTTGCTTAAAACATCTGAAAATGTTAAATGAATTAAAGGATATGCAAAAGAAACTTTCCATGCAGTGTAATTATAGATGTTTTCTGTACATAAATATTTAGAATGGTGGAGGCTTACCCCTCAAATGCTTATTTAAACACTGACTTGTCTTGTGAATTCTTGTCTTCCAAATCATGTACTATTGCTTGTTCAATAGAGCACAATGTAATTATTCTGGTGACCAGTTCTATTTGTTCTTTTATTCTGTTTTTAACTGCAATTCCTATTACCTGCTCAGAATTATTATTTAACTAGAAACAATACAAAATGGGAAGAGAAATATTTTCTTAGAATATTAAATAAAGAACTCAAAAAGTATGTTATCACTGTATGGACTAAGGGATAATTTAGTAATTCTTAACCAAAATGTAAAAAGTTCATCTGTGTCCTAAAATGAATGTATGCTATCCTAAATAACACCTATTTTTGGTATACTAAACAACTGAAACATTTTTTTCCAAATAGATCTTATTTAACAGTTAGATGTAATCATTCTTTATAAATTCTTCTACGTTCCTCACATCTCTTTGGAAATACAGAGAGAAGAAAAAACTTTATAGAGTTATTTTCAAGTTTATGATTTAAAATTTTATGTATTAAGATAAAACAAACTATAAAAAATAGTGTCAAGCAAAATAAGAAGTGGTTCAAAAATGAAAATACATACTGTGTAGAATATGAATTTTGGCATATAACTTCATATCTTTGACAACATTATCAGAAATGTGATGTGTGTGAACCCCATAAATTTAAAGTAGTACTTTTTCAAGATTCGAGGAGATACTCAAACTTTCTACTGAAATATCAGAAACAGAGCATACATGGACATTTTAGTGCTATCTTCTCTAGTTGAATTCTTTATTCCTTCTTCTATTAGGTTATTGTAATTAAAACAATATGCTGGAAGATGTTTTGACAGAAATAAGTCTGTAACACTATTTCTGAGTCACATTCTTTTTCTTAGTAAAATTTATCCAACTATAGTCATTTTAAACCCTACAAATTGTTTTTACATTAAAATGACTAATAACTCTGGGTGTTCAATATACATGTAATATTTTTCATTGGTAAATTTTATTTAGTTCTCCTTAACAAATCTATTCTTAATATTGTTATGTCATATTTTCCTGTGAATATAATCAGAAAATGTATAGGCTGTCATATTGGAAAAAAAAAAGGGGGGCGGGGAGATTCTTCCAGGATTTAATATATTAATATAACAGCATATTCTTCAATAAACCTCCACCCTCTGAATATAAATATTCATGTGATTATTTGTAGGAATTTTCTCTGTGTAGGATATGTAACTTCTTGTAGTTAATTTCTTATTATTTTATACTGTTATTTCCATGTAGAGCTAGAAAATACATGTTCAATATGTTATTTGGCATATTTTGTTAAATTATAATTGGTGGCACAATAAATCATTCTGCTTTTGCCTCTCTGCATTCTTCTTCGGTATAGTAAAAATCTATTCTTTAGTATTCAATTTAATAGAAGAGCATTTAATAGAAGTTACATTTTCAAACATCCACAACATAATAATTGACTTTTGAAATTATATTAAAAATATAGTCTTCATATTCTAAAAATCTCTTGATTAGCTTTAAAATATTGTTATATGTTGTAACGATGTTACATGAAGTTTATGGTTAAGAGTATTTCATTGTTCTCTAGATCTTTAAAAGGTAGTTATTTGTTTGTGGTATAGAATTGCTTTTCCAGTTAACCATACTGTTTATTGAATTCTATATATTGATTTTACTGTTTCTATTCTTATAAGTAAAGTTTTACAGAATTTTCAGGGAAAATTTATATTTAATTAGAAAAGGGATATTATTTAGGAACTTTTAGCTATATTTTAATTAGGAAAGATATACATTTGTATGATGGAGCAACTAGAGTATAGTATAGATAAAAGTATATGTTCCTGTTTTAAATGTTATGGTATATGAACATATGTACCTAATAAGCCAGTGATTGTGCACAGGGAGAGTCACTTAGGATCATTCATAATGTAGATACAGCTGTAAAACACATCTTAGTTTATTAATTACTTTGGATTTCTAGTCAATCTAAGGTGTCAGTTACTTCAGGAGAGAATTGTATAAAGTAAGCTGTGCTTACTGCAGATTATTTAACATGCATTTGTGAGATTACAGTTTATGCTATAGTGCTTGCAAAATAAAATATGTACTGTGATAAACTGTAATCACTACTAGGTTGACCAGCAAGAAAAAAACATCTACAGTGAAAGTGCTTAAAGAAGTAGAAGGGACTGAGCCTGTATAACAGAAGCCAAGCAAGAGAAGAGAATCCAGTGGGTTGACAGGGATTATTAGAAACTGATAAGAGAAGAAGCTTGTGTCATTGCCTACTTTTATTTTATGGTTATACAAACTTCTAAGGACAACTTAGGTATTGGATGTCTTCATATAGTAAAGAATAAATATTCCATATTGGAGCCACTGTTCATTTGATCATTACTTCATTCATTCAGTCATTTACACCTATTGTGTAGCACTATCCATACAATTGCCCAAGGCAGAGGTATTCTAAATTTTTCTCACACTCTGTATATCCACTCAGTGTCAAGTCCTTTGGTTTCTTTCTTTTGAATCTGTTCCTTTCACTATTCTCAATTGCTTATGCCTTTGCTCAAGCTTTTACCACATACCCCCTCATCACCTCTGTCTCTTCCCTAGTCCTACTTCAACCCATCCTACATATTGCTGTTGGAATGATCTTTCTAAAATGTACACTTCTTCCATGATTAAAATCTTCCCTTGGTATACCATATCTTTCAGAAAAGTTCAAACTGCTTACCTTAACATGTAAACCTGAATGATCTGGTCTCCCTAAGCTCCTCCCTCTCCACTCAGCTCACTCTCCATGATCCCCCAGCCATTCTGAGCTACTTAAAATTTTAAAAATGGATTGTGAGGTTTCAAACTTCTCTGCCTTCAGAACTGCTCTGCTACTTTTGTCCAAAATTATTTCTTCCACTTAGTGCATCTAAATTAATTCATAGTTGTGTTCTGATACTACCTCAAGAACCATGTCTTTTAGAAAGCTACATTGGACAAACTCTTGAGTCTGATGTAGTTGCCCTTCTTTGGGATCCTCTTGGCACCTTGGATGTGCCCTTAATCCAGCATTTATCACTTCATACTATAGTGATTATTTTGCTTATGTTTCTCCAACTAGATTGTAAGCTTCTTGAGGCTAAGAACCATACCTTATTTAACGTTATGGTGTCTAGCATAACGTGTCTGACCTGTGGTAGGTGTTAAATCAAAATTTGTTGACAGGATACACGTGTGATTTACTGAGCAGGGACTGTTAATGGTTCTTACATACGAACACTTTTGCATTAAAACATTTTAGCATAGACCACGTAAATAGTATGAATGTGCACTTCAGTGCAAACTTCAACTACAGGGGCAGTAAGTTTCCCTGATAAAGAGTGAATGCACAGACTGCACTTCATCAACAAGGCCTCACGGCTCAGGGGCTACTATATTCACTCCGGTTATCTGGGACTCAGTCATTATCGGATGCCTAGGTAATTGGCCTCCTAAACACAATGGGTTTTATTCATGAAAACAGTGTCTTGTTAGAGTCCTAAGTGGTCTTGTGTCCACCAATGTGTGGGAAGCAGTCAGCCTTGAGAGCAGGCTGCGGACATGCCAGGCAAGCCGCCGCTGCTCAAAGGGACTGTCCCTACTTGTTCCCCTCCTTGTTTCATTCCATGGGAGATAAACCACCAGGGCCCAGAGATCAAAAGAATGTAAAATGAGACAAGCAAAGCTGTCTCCCCGCTGCACGTGCAGGTTATTTTTGATGATTCTGCGTTTATGGGTTTTCTCCCAGGGAAGTTAACCTTGAGCCGAGACAGTCATTAGATAATGTAAACTACCGTCTGGCAACCTTCCCTTTTCTAGTCCATATAGTCTTCAACTGTAGCATGATAAAATTTGCCTTGCAACCAGCAGTTGTCTTGGTCCTTCTTACCCCGTTCGTCGGTGCTATTTCAGTTCCTTACCCCTTCCCTTCTGACCCTGGGCGGTGAGATCCTCTTTCTCCGGCTGGTCCGGGGCACCTGTGGATTAGAACGACTTCTGGCCGACCAATTGTTAACAATGCAGTAACCAGATCCCTCCCCTGGAGTGTGGCGGCTTCTTCCTCTGGTGAGCATTTCAGCATAGCATTGATTGGAGTTCCCAAAAGGACAGACTGCTGGGATTTCACTGAGTTTACAGAAGAGGTTTGGTAATCTCTGCGTGCCTCCTTGCTAAGACGTGCTTGTTTAATAAACGTCTGTATGTTTGGCAGAATTTACTCTGAAATTTATTTCGTTATAACTGGGTAGTGAGGATGAGAGGAATAGCTAATTCTCACCTACCTCAAAGATTTTAGGGAGGGTGGGGAAGTCACAGTTAACTATACCATAAAGAACCTATTACTTGTGTACAACTAAATTAGCTACTCCTAAGTTAGTTGTCAGGTCACAGCTGCACTTCTCTGTCAGACACTACAGTAGGCATCACGGACCCAAATATGGCATGGCACAACGCCTAAGGTAGTAGAGTTAAAAATTCCAAAACCGAATTCATGATTGCTATAACACAGGCATAAACTAGGCACAGTGGAGCATGGAAGGGCTGTCTGTGTCATCCCAGGGGAATAATAATAACACACCATTCTGAAAATATTCGATTCATTAAGGTATTATTGAGATGGGAATTAAAAGGTTCTACTGATATATATAAGCTGAAACAGAGAAGATTTTGGAGATTTGATCATGGAGATTTTAGAAATGTATTAGTGGATACACATTTTCAGATTTCTCTCTTTAATAACCTGCGTTAAGCTGATTTGTATAGTTTTTGGATATCCAAGCAAGGTAAAGTTATTTGGAAGGATCTGAATAAAAATTACCTCTCTGGTGACAAATTTTACGCCAAGAGAAAACAATCATGGTCCCTGTTGTGTTTAAGTATTCTTTTTATCAAGTTAGAATGGAATTTCTAAGCCATGGCTGTATGAGTTTAGATATAAACAAAAAGATTCCTCACCTTTGCAACTGTATGTTGAGTTTTCTGCGATTTTCAGATGATGAGAAAAGCCAGTGTGAAACAAATGACTGTATGTCAAGGAAATCATTGTGTGCCACTTATGAAAGTTGCACACTTATAAAGTAGTTGAAGAGATTCTTACAGAACTTTTAAGTTGTCAAGGAAAAGTAATTTGGGGGAAGTATTCAGATGACCACCACATCAAGGAAAAGTATGTGCTTCTAGTAATATTTTAATGTAAATGACGTTGTGGAAAGAGCACAAGCTTTAGAGTCACTGAATACTGCTTTCACACCTGAGCTCTGCTACAAATCAGCTACACGACTTTGGGAAGCAACTTAGTATCACTCAGTCTCTACTTCTGCATCTGAAGGTTGAAATGAGGGTTGAATATAGATATAGAAATGGATATACTTAAAGATATTAAGTGTAAATACATATCTAGATACAGTACTTAGCACAATCTAGCAGACAGATGTAACTCAGTATACATTTAGTTCCTTTGTTTTCTTGCTTGAAATAATCAAACGTTTTCCTTATTTTTTTCTGATTAATCCCAAATGGCAATCATAAGAGCTATTCTTTTTTTTTTTAAACATCTTTATTGGAGTATAATTGCTTTACAATGGTGTGTTAGTTTCTGCTGTATAACAAAGTGAATCAGCTATACATATACATACATTCCCATATCTCCTCCTTCTTGCGTCTTCCTCCCACAAAGTAATCAAACGTTTTCCTTTTTTTTTTCTGATTAATCCCAAATGGCAATCATAAGAGCTATTCTTTTTTTTTAAACATCTTTATTGGAGTATAATTGCTTTACAATGGTGTGTTAGTTTCTGCTGTATAACAAAGTGAATCAGCTATACATATACATACATTCCCATATCTCCTCCTTCTTGCGTCTTCCTCCCACCCTCCCTATCCCACCCCTCTAGATGGGCACAAAGCACCAAGCTGATCTCCCTGTGCTTTGCAGCTGCTTCTCACTAGCTATCTATTTTACATTTGGTAGTGTATATATGTCCATGCCACTCTCTCACTTCGTCCCAGCTTACCCTTCCCCCTCCATCCCACCCCTCTAGGTGGGCACAAAGCACCGAGCTGATCTCCCTGTGCTATGCGGCTGTACAGCTGTTCTTTTAAAGGGATATATATTATGGGTAGAAATAATTTGTATGTCACCATTTACTCCTGCATCTAATAAACTTCTCATTATTATCAATTCTCTTCCTTCAACAGAGCCCATGAAGGAAATTCAAAATCTTGTATTAAGGCTATCAATTCTTTAGTGATTAGCAATAAAATTTATTGTTATTGAAATTAATTGAAAGATGATACATATGGAAGACTAATTTTACATCTATACAGACTTTAGGTGACATTTCTAATATCTTTGGTGTGTTACAGTAAGACAATAGACTGACTGCCTGGAATTCTGTAAGAGATTGTTTTCCAAAGATGGCTGCAACAGTATCCCATCCCATGTAGTGTTCTTACATAGTGAATTTGGCTTCACATCAAGAAATGGGGTCTATTTCCCCTTTGCTTGGTTGTGGATAACTTGTTACTTCTTTGTAACAATGGATTATGGCTACAGTGATGCTGTGTTACTTTTCAGACTAGGCAAGAAAAAGCCACCTAGTTTTTGCCACATTTGTTGATACTTGAGCCACATGGGACTGCCAAACTGCAGCGGTTATGTGCAGGTGCTCTGATCAGTAGCCAAATCTGCACTTGCAGCTAGTAGCTAGTATCAGTTGTCTGCCAGGTAAGTGAGTCATTTTGGGTTAATTCCAGTCCCAGCCAACATCTCACTATAGTTACATGACAGACCCCAAATGAGAACCACCCAGCTGAACCCTTAGCCCTTCCATATTCTTTTTTTTTTTTAATTTCAGATTTATTGAGATATAATTGATCCATAACCTTGTGAGCAAAATAAAATGGTTGCTTTAACCTGCTAAGTTTTGGAATTAATTTTTATATAAAAATAGTTAAATCCTTAAACTTTGAATAAAGCAAGGATATTAAAAACATTCTGTCAAATATTCAGGGGATTTAATTTATATGGCAACAGTTTATAAAATTCTTTTGAGACACTAAAGGAAAAAATAGACATGATAAGTCTATATGATTTCAGTTGTGTGGTAGAAAGTTATCTGATGGAATGTGTAATACACAGAATCCAAAAGGTCAAACTTTATGAAAGATAAACCAAATTGAATCGTAATGTAAAATCAAAACCTTGCAGAACATGTTATTCTACCACTGCAGCAGTTACTCTTTATATTATATTAGTTCTGGCAAATAGTTTACTTATTTATTTGCCAGTCTTAAATTAAGTATCATATAATTTTCTTGCTGAAAATATTTGCTTATTTCCTCTAACAGTTTCACCAATGACTCAAATAAATATGGCAAGATAATTTGTAGAGATAATAATTTATGTTTGGTTTTTATTCCTATAAGATACAGAAAAGAATAAAAGAGATCCCTCCAGTCCTATTCGAAGAAGACAGGCAAGCTTTTGTTTTTATTGTTCCAAGGTCTGAAGCAGAAATGCCAAGAACTCAAATCAGGATCTGAACCTCACCTATCTTGAGTGTGTGTGTGTGTGTGTGTGTGTGTGTGTGTGTGTTGGAGGGAGTTTAAGTAGATTATAATGGATATGGGTCCACCTGGAGTGGAAGAGTAAAATTTGAGTTTCTACTGGGACAGAGAAGAAAAGGGTTTTCCTATGCTAGATCTTCATGGTAACAAAGTAGAATAAAAGATGCTTTCTGTCCTCAAGAAGGCTTATGGGTCCTGGAGACTGGAGATCCAGAAGTCAATGATTATAATAAGTGTGACAAGCGATTGACAACATAGATATAGAAATAATACTCTAGGTGAGCACACGTGCATTTGTATATGTGTCATGACAATGGGGGAAGAGACAAGGAAGATGATACGTAAGCAAGTTTAAATGGAGCTACCTAAGGCAATGAAGGCTGGAAGGCAGAGGGAGGGTAAGATTTTGATGTATTTCCTATTTATGTTTTTCTTTTGTATTTCAGTATCACTTAGAAGGTAACTATTCTATTTCTGAAATGTCTTGTGAACAATTTAAAACCCATTTTCAGGTTTCATCTGTAATGCCAGAAATACTAGGACTCCTTTTTTATACCCTCCACAACATTCTCTTTATCTGTTGTATCACCCTGCCACTAGTATTTGTCTAAATCAATTATTATCTTCCTTGAGAGGGCAGTTGACATTTTTAACTGTTCATCACTATATTCTCATAGTCTAGTGCAGTTCCTGGTTTTGTGTCTGGCACATAAATAGAAAATAAATATTTGTCCAGTGACATAATACATAAAATTGTATCTACCTCAACAATCCCACTACTTTTAGATCATTTTTATATCATATATTTTATGTTGTTT
Source organism: Physeter macrocephalus (assembly GCF_002837175.3). NCBI lineage: Eukaryota > Metazoa > Chordata > Mammalia > Artiodactyla > Physeteridae > Physeter > Physeter macrocephalus. The sequence goes on along the minus strand of NC_041219.1, from coordinate 10,698,472 downwards.
ATCTTGTCTATCCTGTCATATTCTTTATGATTTCTATATGAAGAACTGATATTTTTGAAAGTTATGTTCAAAAGTTACTGGAGTTATTTAAATTCCACACCAACTTCTTCTAAATGTTTGTATTTTACCCTTTTAAATGATCACTTTTATCTTCTTTTTATTATTTATGAATCACTCACTAGTTTATAAAACATCCAAAGACTTTTTTTTTGAGTTTTCCTGTAATCTTTTAGTTATTGATGTTCTAAGTGCTATACTCTATTGTCCTCTGAAGAAAGATGTATGAGTGGAAAAGATGTTGGAAATTGGCCTTTCTTAGTATGGCTCCTATAACCGCCATGCAGTAGGGACAACTTGAGATTAGTCTTAGATCACCTGCTTTCTCTTTAATAGGCTTTTGGAGATGTCACTCCACTGTCTTTGGTAGTCTGAAGCACTCTTAAATTTGGTTTCCTGGTGGTAATCTGTTCAATCTCCTTCTGCTTTTGAAGTTTAGTTAATTCTTTTTTCTTGAAATTTAAGGCTTTTATTAGAATATATCCCAGTGTTGACTTCAGCTTGTTCATTTAACACCAGACATATTTTTCTAATTTTTCCATTTCTCACCTTAGTTATTTTTCAGAATTTTTACATTATAATGTGGATTATCAATTTTGCTCTATTATTCAGGTGTTTTCTTTGCATATTTTAAGGTTGGATTGCAATGTTGTAATATCCATATTTCTTATATTAAATGTTTGCTGTTTTCCATATTTTTCTTGACTATCTTCTATTTTATAAACGGCACGTTCATATGTCACTCTATCCTTTTTTTGTATTAAAGGTCCATGTTTATATGTCACTATATCCTTTTCTTGTATTAAAGTTCTTTCTTTCGCAGTGGAGTCAGATTAGTGTTTTCTGGTTTTCCTGTTACCTTGCAAGCTCCCCCGTCCCATCCCCAAGTTAGGACCTATCAATTGCATCTCCTGAGACAGCTTTTCCTCAGAACTCAGTAAGAAGAAGTTATCTTTCAGAAGAATGAAACAAAAATACGTGTATGCATGTGTGTATGTGTACACACTCATTTATTTTGTACAATCCCTGTTCAGTATTATTTTCCAATTAAATCACTGAATTGTAGTTTCTTCATTAAGAGTCTCACTGGTGTTCCTTATTGTTGGCTAATTCTGAAGCTACAGATAAACACTAATCTTAATTGAAAGTATTTAGCCTAATTGTTTTTTATCCTTAAGCAGGCCCATAGTACTTCTCCTTTGTTATTTCCTTCAGCAAATATATACTGAATACTTACTATATATGTCAGACACTGTGCCAGGCACTGAGAGTATACAAACACAAACCACATAGTTACTACACTTGTGTGACTGTCTCATATGGGAAACAGCTATGTTATACAAATATAAGCCAAATTATAAAATATCAGGAACTATGGAAGTCCCAGTAATGTAATGGTGGTGACTAATCAGAGAAAAGTTCTTACAGGAATTGAAACCAGAGATACTTCTTAAAGGACGAGGAGGAGTTATTTAGTGAATACCAGGGGTGGAGATGGGAGAAGTGTGGAAGAGAAAGGCATGAGCAAATGCACAGAAGTAAGGACCAGCATATTAGGTGGGGTGTGTGTATGTGTGTGTGTGTTTGTGTGTGTGTGTGTGTATGTGTGTGTGTGTGCGTGCTCCCATAGAGTTTAGTTTTTCTGGAATTTGACTAGTCCAACAAGGAGTGGCAGAAGCCCAGAGCAGGTCCTGGAGAGCCTTGTATGCCTTATAAAGGGACTTGGATTTTATGCTGAAGGTGAGTGGTTCTTAATCTTTGGATAATGTTCCCCTTTGAGAATCTGTTGACAGCACTGGAACCTCTCCAGAACAGTGGGGGGAGACTTACACATGTTCATAGATTAAAGGGCTTGCACTCAAGACACTTCATATCTTCTGCTCCAAATACAAGCAAATGACAAAATATTAAATGAAATTAACTGACAATAAAAAGTTATTTTATGTGTACATTTAAAGTAAAGAATAAAATGAAAACTGTAAACAACAATAACATTGTGCAGGAAGGGATTGTGAAAGATGACATGATTGGCTAGGGGTAGAGGTAGAAATACTGTTACATTTTGCTAAAAATTATAGTTAAGTATTCATATCAAAATTTTAGCAGAAGTAACCAAAAAGAATAAAAATGTAATCTACAGCTTTTAAAATCATCATAGATAAAAGAAAACATAAAAATATTTATCAAATGGAAGATAAGTAGGGAAGGAATCTAAGAAAAACTTTGGATAAACAGAAACCACAAAATAGGATTGTAATAAAATCCTAATATACTAGTAACCATAATAAATAGAATTGGGCTAATTTCACCAGGCAGATTTTAACATATTGAATAAAAAGAATAAAAATTTTAGCCACATACTACTTATAAGGGACACCCAAGTTAAATAATTAATTACCTAAATCAAAACCACACAGAAATGGATGAGGAAATATATACCATTCAAAAAATAACCAAAAGAAAGTTGATCTAGCTAAACTAATATCAGACAAAACAATGTAAGGCAAAAAGCATTTATGAGAATAAAGCAAGGGCACTACTTAAGAATAATAAGAAGATAAAAGGGAAGATTAAAAAATATGAGGTACTGATGGAGTACTAGGTAGCCTGGGACAAGATGGGGTCAAGGGTACACATGATGAACTTTAAGATTCTTGGGAAAGAATAGTGCAGATGGTTGAGAATGGGTGTAACCTAATTGTTGGCAGGCCTCTCTTGTGGTTAGAAAAATTGGGGTAGAGATGAGGAGGTGTGCATTTTCACTTGTGTCCAGTGGCTATTCAAAAAAAGCTCACTTTGAAGCTTTCCCAAGTTATTCTGGGAGGCTTGAAAGTGGTATTTCATATGCTCCCAGGACCATTCTCCCAGCTGCATTAACTGAGCTTATGGTCGACTGTTCAAGGATAAGTTCCTAGTCTTAGTACTGGATCGGCTACCTCCTCTCAGGACCATGTGGTTCACATTTTTCTTATGGGTTTGCTGAAAGCAAAAATAGGAACTGCATGTACATAATAAGCACAAGGAGGCTGATTACTCAATGAAAGTTTACTACTCTTATTTTGACAAAACTACAAAACATCAACCAAGATTGTTCTTGTCATCGGAGGTTCATGTATTAAAGATCTTTTCTTGTATGAAAGAGGCTTACCCATTTTATATTCTACACCTCCCTTTTCTTGACATAGAATACATGGTTGTCAGTGGTCTATACCCCTTCTACAGAGGGCAGACATGAATGGGAGTTAAGGGGCTGGTGAGCACATATTAAGGTGGCAAATGAATGTTAGGTTAGATTTAAATCTGGGGAGAAACTGAAAGCCTATTCCTTGAAATGACTGCTAGGCATCTACTCATTGAACAGTACAAGCATTAGTTAGGACCTCTCCTCCAAATGCTAGCAGGCATAGTATGGGAATGAAGTCAGCTGTTGGGCAGATTTCAGGCATCAGGATAAATCCAGATTGGCTTTTCTCGTTTGCTACATTGTTTCAATCCACATGACAGATGGTAGTGTCCTGGTATAAAATATCACTGGATTAGGATGACAGCTATTGGGGAGTTCAAATTCTGATCATACTTTGAAGGTAGAGTCAAAAGGATATTCTAATGTTGCAAATGGTATATGGCATTACCTATTGCCCCCCAAACCACCCATATGTACACTTATGATGTTGTCCAATGTTTTAGAAATATCAACAGTTAACTACTGAACCCTTCCAGTTAAGTTTGGCAGATTGACCACCCTTGCCCATCAGCTGTCCCTCCAAAAACTTTATTAAAATATCAGTGAAGAATCAAAAAAGTATTAACTACAAGGGTAAATTCAACATAAGGGAAAACCATGGATGAAAGATTTCAAAAAATGTTTAGACAACAATCTGATGGAGGAGATTTAATGAACTTACCAGACTAGAAGAAGTAGAAATCCAAATACCTGCAAGAGGAGGGGTACCTATAAGAATTTATCTAATTTGCCTTGAAGAATGCCTAGAACATGGGCTGAGGTGTGACTGGCAACATGATTGGTTTAATATCTGTACATCAACTGGTTGAACTTGCCTGCTCCCCTGCACTTCCCTGAGCAGTCAGAGAACGACTCTACCCACCTCCATCGTATGCAGCAACAGGTTTAGTCTGGAGAAACTTAGCCCAGGAGCTCTGGATTCAGAGACAACAGACATAGGATAAGATAGGGGTGAGTGTTGGAGCTAAGAATAGTGGAATTATGTAAACATCTATGTATCGAAATACTGGAGCAGCAGGCTGCTTCTCCTGCTTTGCTCCTAGAATCCTAGACAGCCAGGTTGCTACCCTCCACCAACACACACCAATGCACTTCTTCCAATCAGCTTCTCATTTTTACATATAAAGGGAATGCCGATAATCACTGGACATTTGAGAAAAGACAACTCAAAAGAGGCAGAGACAAAAACAAACAGAAAAAAACTTGGACAAAAGCAATCAATGGGACAGAGAACCAGAAAAAGTCATAGTTAATATCATCAAAGATAGAAGAAAAGATGATCTGTTTATGAAACTAAAACGGGATCTTATAGAAAAAGAAAAATCAAAGAACAATTTTTAACTTTGGAAATTAAAACTATGATGAACAAGAACAGGTTTGCTTCAGCTTCTGCTGATGGCATGGCATGGCCCGAGAGCTGCTGGGAGACCAGAGTCTGCAGGAAGAGGTGCTGCCAGTAGGAGGGTGGGCATGGGCAGAGGTGTGAAGCTGGGCTCTGAGGCTGCGGAGGAGGTGGCAGAGGCAGTGGAGGGTTGGATGCTTGTTGGGGGCACTGTTGAGCTGGTGGGTCACTGACCCAGGGAAGAGTCCATCGTGTTCTTCTGTGCTCAGCTCTCTCCAGGCCAGATGCTGCCTCTCCCACCTAGTGAAGGATCTGGGGGCATAGGTCTTGGCGGTCTGGAATAAGTTCAGCTCTCTGAGCTACTGAAACTCTACTTGGAATAGGAACAGAAATTCCAACCACAAATAAAGGACTGAGCTTGACGAAGGCTTTCCCTGAGAACAATAACATTGTGTGTTAAAGTCAGAGACAGGTCAAGATTTAAGGGATTTAACCAACTTTTTTATTTTCAATCTTGCACATAAACTTTTATCCTGGTTGTCAAGATTTTGGACAGATCCTTGGCTTTTATGAAGGTGAAACCTAAAATTTGTCTTGCACTGGAGTCTGTTGTTTTTGCTGGCTGCCAGAAGAGTTGAAGAAGAATGCAATGATTCATCTTTTCATGAAGTAATCTGGATTAGTCAATGTAAATGCACTGCTTCTGACAGAAAACGAAGGGAAAAAATAACTTTGGAAGAAAAATTAGAACTATGAAATGGAACATACTGCTGTATTAAACTTTTTTTTTCTTACACAAGACTATTATACTTCTTCATATTTCAGAAAGGAAAGAAATATTGAGCCTTGATAAACTGGAAGGTCAGCTGAAAGCTTGCAATTTTCTACCAGTCTTTGCAAAAGCAAAGCCATCTGTATTAACTTTGTGTCTTCTCAATCTGGAAGTAGAAACGTAATTCATTAAGTTATTGCAGTTTCTCCAGCTTGTTATAAAGTATTCAAAGATTAATGATACTGAGTCCTTTTACTGGAGGTAAGTAAATAGTTTCTAAATGACTAGCTGGATATTTTCTCTTGAATGTTGCAAGAAGTTGGTTTGGATTGTCTATAGGCACAGAGCCCAGACCCTCCAAGACAGCAACTGTGGTGTTCCTGAGTTGTCAACAATACCAGAAGATTGCTTTCTTGATGAAAGTGAAAGTGAATCCTTGGAGGATGTGAGTTTTAGAGAATAAAGTCTCAGCAGTTCTCTTGCCAACTCAGTGATCAAAGATGCACTGTCTTTTTCGACTCAAAAGTGGCACACTCTCTGTGTTTTCCATTTTAGAAATCTAATTACATTGTGTCAGAATTTAAAGTATACATATAGTTTATAAGCAATGAATGGGGAAGTAGGTAGTTTTTGGTCCAGCCCCTATCTAGGTAGGAATACAAAGACTGGAACACCTGTTGTCTATAATTATTCAGATCAGATCTGGTTTATTTTCATATTCTAAGTTACCAAATGGGTTAGGACCTCTCAAATGATTGAAAATAATTTAAATTTTGCACTTTAGTTTTTTCTTTGAATAAAATAATTTTTAGCTACTTTTCCATTATGGATAATATATTTTGTTGGTAAGGATGTAGGGAGGTAAAGAGAGAACCTTTTTTTCCCCATGATGAATATAAAGTAGAAGACTTTGATATCTGCTGAGAATAAAAGAGTCGAGTCTGAGTGAAGATGAGGTTTGAGGGGAGTGGTACAAGTTCTGAATGTGTTTTGAGGGGAAGGTTGGAGGGAACTAATCAAGGAAAGTAAGAGTACTGAGGTTGATGCTGAGGTCCTAGCCAGGGCTGAAAATCATGAATTTGTAGTAGTGCAAAATCAAAGAATTGGGAGATTTTTATCCAGTATTCTCAACTATCAAAATGTAGAAACAGAAAAAGGTTAACTGTTACTGCTCCAGGATTTGGGTTTTGCAGTTGCTGATGTTGCTGAACTTCTGAGGTCCAAGCTCAGTAAGGAAGGAAATTAGCCTAGGATGGAACTGATAAATCCAAAGAAAATGGGGAATCCAGGGACTGGAGGGTTGGTGGAAATTGTTGTGCAGATTTGGTTGGAAGGATAGTAGGAGAGAGGTGAAAAAACAAAAATGTGTTTACAGGGCTTCCCTGGTGGCGCAGTGGTTGAGAGTCCGCCTGCCGATGCAGGGGACACGGGTTCGTGCCCCGAACCGCAAAAAAAAAAAAAAAAAAAAAAAAAAAAAAAAAAATTTGTTTACAAAGTATAGAATATGAAACTTTGAAATTTCTGAGTGAGCTATTAAAGTGTGTTCTTTAGAGGAGTGCTGTAATGCAGAGGAGGAAAGGATAAGGTGAAAGAGGTCTAGGGAATTTGAAACTAGGATGCCATTCTTTGTCTACATGAACGCTAAAATCTCCTAGAATTACGGCAGAAGTATGGCAGAAAAATACTGTGAGCCAGGTCTGAAGGTCTACATTCAATGAAATGAGCTTAACAAGGATGATGTACAATAAATAGCCTTAAATGAGGATGGACTTTTACAGGCAGATGGAAGAGTAAAAGTGAGGAAGAAGAATGAGGGAATCAGGAGAATGTCACCTCCACTATCTCTCCATATATCCACTTTCCTGTGGACATCGGAAAAAGAATAGCTTTCAGTAGAGAGGCTTACGGGAGTACTAAAAGTCATAATTAATCAAGGTCTGTCTTCCTGTAGCATCAATTTCCATGCCTGGTAAACAATTTCATACAGCTCAGATTAATAGAAACTCAGATGCATTTTGAAGTAGGATGCTAAATTTATGTACATTAATGATAAAGCAGCAAATGACAAAGAAAATTTACACTTATGAAATGCTGCTTTGGGCTAGTCCTATGGTTCCTTTCAAAGACTCTCTTTTCACTGTCACGTATGTGGAAAACTTTAGAATTATCTAGGAGGTAAGGGGAGGGGAAGAGGTCCTGAAAGCGAAGGACACAAGGCAGTTCATTATCCACAGAAAGGACTCTTGCATGGCAACGAATAAGGTGGAGGTTGTTGTTTAACAGAGAGAACGATCAGGAAGAGACATTTGAAAACAGTAATAGTGCAGGTGCCCAGGAAAAGAAAAGAGGAGAAAGTGTAGGATGTTGCAATTTTTCAGTGATTGAGAAAAATAAGAATGCAGATTGTTCACAGGTGATTGTTCTCAGATATTTTCCATTCTAACTTTTGCACAAGTCATTTTTGCGTGGGAAGTACTGTACCCTGCTTGTCTTAGGCATGTGGTAAGGACTATATGTGAGGAGATTTCAGCCAGTGTTCAGAGTGCTGATAAATCCAGGGTTTTTCATGGTGTTAGAAGCAGTGAGTCATTAGTTTAAGTTCCTTCATCATAACCCTCCAGGTATCTTATAATTAATTGAAATGGTGATGAGATGACTTAACTTTTGCTCAGTAACTCTTTTCTGTCAGGTCAGAGATAACCAATGAAGACCCCAAGACACGATTTTACTTTTTTAAAAAATTGGTTTTCATAATGCTTGTCTCTTCAACCTCCTTAGGAGAGACAGTAAATGCATGCAAGCCGCTAACAATGAGTTTCTCAGCACATTTAACGTTAAGTGCCCAAGTATCAGATCTTTCGGCCTTCTGCCCGCACTGTCTTAAATCCCAGTTCTTTTGTTGGAACTATTTGCTTTTATCAAAAATTACAGCAACACTGGTATTTTTTCCTCCTGAAGGGTTATTTTGTCCTCATGAGAGTTCTCTAAAAATGCATCAGAGTGAAGACATAACCTCGGAACCCTTGAAGCTCTTCTCCACTGTTGCCCAAATGATTCTGCTATTTTGAAATTATGCAGCATTCTTCAACCAGAAAGCTTTGTGAAGAATACTTCCTTCCTCAAATGTTTTTGGATATTGAATTATAGTCCCTGTTTTCCCTGTCAGTGAAAGTGATCACATTATCTTCAGATAAACTAATTTCATGATTTATTAATAATCATATGGCAGTAATTTGACCTGGTAAGGCTATGAATGGTGAAATAGACTTTTTATGAGAAACTCCGGAATTTAAAGACATATATTTTTGATCTAGCCTGAAAGAGCAGCAGTCATTTCCAGAAGGACTGAAGGCAAGCCAGTTGAAAAATATTGTGAGTTTGGAGCCACTGATAAAAGGGAATTTTTCTAAAAAGGCAGGCAGTGGCCTCAGGAAAGGAGACTTGCTAAGGGTACTGGGTACAGACAGGAAATAATAGAATTGCCAAATTGGGTTTTTGAGGATATCAGGATGAGACTTAATCTGGAATTATTGAGTTTAAGTCTAGCGAGAAAGGACAGAGTAACACCTGGGGCTGTTATCAATGGTCTGCTGTCCCGAGAGGGTAATAACAAAGTAATGCTAACTCTAGCATAAATTGTTTAATTTTTATTTTTAAGAGATACTCTTCTCACCTAGGTACAATAAAGCATCAGCTGACATCTATTAAACAAAATCCATACTTACTCAGTCATTTAAGCATCAACTGATTTACTGAATTTTTAAAAAGACTTAAAATTGTCCTAGAAAATTTCCCAACTGTATTGAGAGGTAGTGGGGATTTGTGGTGGATGCTTAAAGACGATGCGACTTAGATAATTTGAAAAAGAAAGTGTGTGTTTGCTGGCAATCTGTGTATCTTCTTTGGAGAAATGTCTATTTAGGTCTTCTGTCCATTTTTGGATTGGGTTGTTGTTTGTTTTTTTGTTATTGATCTGCATGAGCTGCTTGTAAATTTTGGAGATTAATCCTTTGTCAGTTGCTTCATTTGCAAATACTTTCTCCCATTCTGAGGGTTGTCTTTTG
>NC_041219.1:10679811-10688333 GCF_002837175.3 Physeter macrocephalus | reverse complement strand
ACCACCTATAGGGGTGGGATAGGGAGGGTGAGAGGGAGGGAAACGCAAGAGGGAAGAGATATGGGAACATATGTATAACTGATTCATTCTGTTATAAAGCAGAAACTAACACACCATTGTAAAGCAATTATACTCCAATAAAGGTGTTAAAAAAACAAAGAATGTGTGACATAAGGACTAGGATGAAGAAAGGCAATAGTTAAAAACAAATCAATGGAAGTTATATTATAAATATTAGAAAGTTATTTGAATGATAGATTGTTTGGATTTTTTTCGAATGGTCACAGAAAAATACTATACATCCTCAAATAGAAAAGTAGCACTGATTTAGGAATCTTAATCAATGATGTCACGTTGGATGGGCGAGGATTCTATAGACAATAGGGTGACGGTGGCGGCTATTGCAATTACATAAATACTACGTGAACCTCCCTTGCAGGGCAAGCCTTGTGATTATGGAAAAGTAAAGAAGGAATAGGCGTGAGAGGCTGTGGTTGTAGCTGATTGCATTTAAGCAAGCTGTTTCAACCATTGGTTTAAGATAGATGTGGTCTGTGTGATGGTGATAAGGTATACCAGAGTCTATCCTGCCTAACTGAGGAGGCTTCTTGGATGAAAACTTGACCTAAGAGAAGAGGGAGTCAATGACTCAATTCAAACCAAAACCAGGCATTTTTCATCCTTGGGGAATAGTGATACTGAGTACACATCATTTTTGCCAGTTAGATTTCTCTCCTCTATGGATCTATATTTTAAAGTAAAAACTAAGTTTTAAAAAAAAGTCTCTAAGATGGAAACAAGCAACTCTGCTGTGTTATCCTTTAGCAGAACATAACACAAAAAGTGGAAAGAAGTATTTTCCTCCAATTCAAAAATTTGATGCTTCTGGGATTTGAGTGCCACTATTGCAGCATCAGTAGAAATGGTGGGCAAGGCTAGGAACAGTGATCGTGGTCCTCCAAGGCTACATCACTAACCAGAAGACATGCTTGTATTTAATGAACAAGGCTAAGGAAGAAAAGAGGGATAACAGTACAGGTGAAACGTTAAAAAATATGACTTGGTTTAAGTACATGCGAGGTACTTGGTGGAACTCCCAGAAGTGCTTGGAAGGAAAAGAATTTTGCATAGGATTTGTCCTAAATTATGAAATAAGGGGGAAAAAAGCAAAAAAAAAGGAAAAAGCGTGGGGGAGGTGATATTTCAATTGATTTGGATTAGATAATGTGATAGATAGAATAATGGCTCCACAAAGATGTCCAAATCCTAATCCTCAGAAACTGTGAATGTTACATGGTGAGGGGGAAATTAAGGTTGAGATTGGAGTTAAGATTGCTGATCAGCTAATGAAGGAAATTATTCTGGATTATGCAGGTGGGTTCAGTGTAATCCAAAGGGTCATCGAGGAAGAAGGAGACAGAAAAAATAGAACCAGAGAAATGGCAGCATAAAGATTCAACTAGTCATTGCAGGCTTTGAAGATGGAAGGGGACCATGAGCCAAGGAAGCCTCTAGAAGATGGAAAAGGCAAAAAGAATGAATTCTTCCCTAGAACTCTCAGTAAGGAATGCAGTCCCACTGACACCTTGATTTTAGCCCATTTCAGACTTCTGTCCTCTAAAACTGTAAGATAATAAATTGATGTTGTTTTAAGCCACTAAGTTTGTAGTAATATGTTACAACAGCAATAGGAAATCAATACAGATGTGAATTTATGGGAGTTGATGTGATTGATCAGGGAAGGAAAAGAGAAAAACAAATAAATGAATTTTTTTTTTTTTTTTAATTTAAGTGGTCAATTGGGATAACAATGCATCCAGAGAAGCCAACCATAATTGGCAATGGGAGATGTTTCGGGGTAGAAGATAATGAGAGTCAACTGATTTATGTTGAGTTTGAGGTAGTAGAATGCTATGAAAGTGTAAATATCCAGATGAAAAATTAGATTTGGATTTGGAAATTGACAATATAGAGAAGTATAAGAATAGAAGATTAGTGTAAAGAGTATTTTAGGCAAAAATATGGTTTAATTTTAGAGATTTTCAGATTTAGAGGTAGATCAAAATTATAAAAAGTAAAATAATAGCGCAATCAGAAGTGGAAGGGGAATCAATAAAGGACAGGGATGAGTTTTAAGAGAGTTCGTGGAATGTAATTGGAGTTTGGTAAACATCTGTTGAATGAATAAAAGAGAAATATCTTAGAAACTAGATAAAGGCTAAGACTGGGGTGGTTAAACGTGGCCTTCATAGTCTCAAGAGTGGTGAAATTGCTCCTATAAAATAATATAGACTTAGAAATTGACTAGTTTATTATACATTCCAAAAAAACACAGATTAGAGTTTATGTCCTGAAAAGTATCATCTAATAGCAGTATATGTGAGTGCTTGTTTCACTATGTCCTTGCCCATGTGGAATGTTATAACTTGAGAAGGAGGATCTCAAGTGCATCCAACTAAATTGAGGTTTATTCCTCGGTATATTATCAGTCAGTACATGACAAAGTTTTATTTTGTACTTTTATACCCTTCATCTCCCAGCACGAGCCCATCCCCTTATGCTTTCTTTCCTTTTGTGCTTAATTTTTGTCCTGCCACTTCATACCTCCATAAATGTCTTTACATGTGTCACGGTAAAATATACAGTATTGCTTCATATAATGCATATATACTTATATATGTATATATAAATTACATAAGTTTCATATAAAAGATTCATATATTACTACATGTGTTGCATTACATTTCTTACTTTTTTCATTCAGCCCATATGGAACTGGATTAAAAAATAAATATATTGGAATTATCCTCTTTTAGTACTCACCTAGGTTATCTAGTCTTCTATTGACTGATACCTAGATTGCTTCCAATTTTTTTTCTACTGTTGTACTTCAATGAGCACTTTTATTCATGCCTATTTGTGTACCTGAGCAAGAGTTTCTCTAGAGCTTGTTTTTGATTCTAGGAGATGTACATACCCTTATTTAACTAACAGATTTTATTTCCAAAATGAATGCTACTGATTACATCCAAAAATAGTGCATCAGGGTTTTTGCTTCCCTGAATCTGCAACAATACTTAATATTATTTGAATTTTTGCCAATATGATGAACATGCAGTGTAGCCATTGTTATTTTTACTTGCATTTCTGTGATTACTACTGAAGTTGGTTTCCTTTTTGTATATTTAATGGTGTTTGTGTCTATAAACTGCCTATTCATATGCTTTCTCAATTTTTAGTAGTTTCCTTATTTCTTTTTTAGTCTTTTTTAAAAAATTGAAGTATAGTTGACTTGCAATATTGTGTTAGTGTCAGAAGTACAGCAAAGTGATCCAGATATATAATTTTTTTCATATTATTTTACATTATAAGTTATTACTGGTTTCCTTTTTTCTTGATAATTTTTAAGACTTCCTTGATATTCCAGATCTTAATCCATTTGTCACTTTTGGATGTTGCAAATACCCTCTTACTGCTAACGTTATCTGAGGGGCCCTTGTGTGAGGAAATCTTTACTTTTGATGTAATATTATACATGATTTTTCTTTACCTCATTAATGCCTTTTGGTCTTATTTAAAAGTCATTCTCCATAGAGAGAGAAAAGATGTTAGAGTACACTTTCCACTAATTCTGCTTTTCTTTTCACAATATGTCTTCGATCCATGGAGCTTTTTTCTGTGAAGAGTCATAATTCCTTTGTGTTTTACATAGTATAGTGAACCAATTATTTCAACATCATTCACAAAATAATCCATACTTTATTCTCTATATAGTACTTTAGTCTTTTATCTTTTTACATCCAATGTTGCTCTTTGGGAACCTCAGCTCAATGATTCAAATTTAATATTACCGTTTTACCCTACAAATGTTGAGAATTTCTCTTTGTGTTTAATGTTTTTAAATATTTCCGTACTATTTATAAATATGTATTATTTTATCTTTTCTGGTCTGCTTTGTACTCTATGAGGCTTCTCCCCTGAGGGCATGTATTTTTCTTTAGCTATGAAGATTTCATGACTATTATATCTTTATTTCTTTCCTCTCCATTATCTTTTCCTTTTTAAAAGTTTTGGCTGCGTTGGGTCTTTGTTGCTGCGTGTGGGCTTTCTCTAGTTGTGGCAAGCGGGGGCTACTCTTCATTGCGGTGAGCAGGATTCTCATTGCGATGGCTTCTCTTGTTTGGGGCATGGGTTCTAGGTGCACAGGCTTCAGTAGTTATGGCGCGTGGACTCAGTAGTTGTGGCACACAGGCTTAGTTGCTCCACGGCATGCGGGATCTTCCCAGACCAGGGCTCGAACCTGGGTCCCCTGCATTGGCAGGTGGATTCTTAACCACTGTGCCACAAGGGGAGTCCCTCCTCTCCATTTTCTTATTTATTTTTTTCTTTCTGGGATTTCTATTAGATGGAAATTGATACTTTGACGTTTAGTGTTTGTATCTTGTAACTTCCGTTTTTATAGAGTTGGGCTGAGGGTTTGTACAAGTACATAAAAGTCTATCTCATTCAGTTAAAAAGCCATGTAGGGGGAGGACCTTCAAGATGGTGGAGGAGTAAGATGTGGAGATCACCTTCCTCCCCACAAATCATCAGAAATACATCTACATGTGGAACAACTCCTACAGAACACCTACTGAACGCTGGCAGAGGACCTCAGACTTCACAAAAGGCAAGAAACTCCCCATGTACCTGGATAGGGCAAAAGAAAAAAGAACAAAGACAAAAGAAGAGGGACAGGACCTGCACCTCTGGGAGGGAGCTGTGAAGGAGGAAAAGTTTCCACACACTAGGAAGCGCCTTCACTGGTGGAAACAGGGGGTGGGTGGGGGGAAGCTTCGGAGCCACGGAGGAGAGCTCAGCAACAGGGGTACAGAGGGCAAAGCGGAGAGATTCCCACACAGAGGATCGGTGCAGACCAGCACTCACCAGCCTGAGAGGCTTGTCTGCTCACCCGCCGGGACGGGTGGAGGCTGGGAGTTGAGGTTCGGAATACGGAGGTCGGATCCCAGGGAAAGGACTGGGGTTGGCTGCGTGAACACAGCCTGAAAGGGGCTAGTGTACAACAGCTAGCCGGGAGGGAGTCCGGGAAAAAGTCTGGAGCTGCCTAAGAGTCAAGAGACCATTGTTTTGGGGTGCGCGAGGAGGGCGGATTCAGAGCACTGCCTAAACAAGCCTCAGAGATGGGCGTGAGCCACGGCTATCAGCATGGACAACAGACATGGGCATGAAATGCGAAGGCTGCTGCTGCAGCCACCAAGGAGCCTGTGTGCAAGCACAGGTCACCGTCCACATCTCCCCTCCTGGGAGCCTGTGCAGCCTGCCACTGCCAGGGTTCCATGATCCAGCGACAACTTCCCTGGGAGAACACACAGTGCGCCTCAGGCTGGTGCAAAGTCACACCAGACTCTGCTCCGCAGGCTGGCCCTGCGTTCTGTACCCCTCCCTCCCCATGGCCTGAGTGAGCCAGAGCCCCCTAATCAGCCGATCCTTTAACCCTGTGCTGTCTGGGTGAAGAACAGATGCCCTCAGGCGACCTACACGCAGAGGTGGGGCCAAATCCAAAGCTGAACCCCAGGAGCTGTGTGAACAAAGAAGAGAAAGGGAAATTTCTCCCTGCAGCCTCAGGAGCAGTGGATTAAACCTCCACAATCAACTCGATGTGCCCTGCATCTGTGGAATACCTGAATAGACAATGAATCATCCCAAAATTGAGGCAGTGGACCTAGGGAGCAAATGTAGACTTGGGGTTTGCTGTCTGTGACTGACTAGTTTCTGAATTTTATGTGTCTCTTAGTATAGTTTTTAGCGCTTGTTGTCGTTGGTGAATTTGTTTATTGCTTTGGTTGCTCTCTTTTCTTTTATTACTTAAATTTTTTTTTATTTTAATAACCTTATTTATTTTATTTTATTTATTTATTTTATTTCCTTTATTTCTCCATTTTCTTCTGAGCCGTTTGGCTGACAGTGTCTTGGTGCTCCGTCCAGGTGTCAGGTTGAGCCTCTGAGGTGGGAGACATGAGTTCAGAACAGAGGACCACCAGAGACCTCCCAGCCCTACGTAATATCAATCGGCGAGAGCTTTCCCACTGATATCCATCTCAACACTACGACCCAGATCCACTCAAAGACCAGCAAGCTTCAGTGCTGGACACCCCATGCCAAACACCTAGCAAGACAAGAACACAATCCCAGCCATTAACAGAAAGGCTGCCTAAAATCATAATAAGGTCACAGACACCCCAAAGACACCACTGGACATAGTCCTGCTCACTAGAAAGACAAGATTCAGCCTCATCCACCAGAACACAGGCACCAGTCCCCTCCAAAAGCAAGCCTACACAAGCCACTGAACCAACTTTACCCCCTGGGGGCAGACACCAAAAACAACAGGAACTACGAACCTGCAGCCTGCGAAAATGAGAGGACAAACACAGTAAGTTAAGCAAAATAAGAAGACAGAGAAATATGCAGCAGATGAAAGAGCAAAGTAAAAACCCATCAGACCAAAGAAATGAAGGGGAAATAGGCAGTCTACCTGAAAAAGAATTCAGAGTAATGATAGTAAAGATGATCCAAAATCTTGGAAATAGAATGGAGAAAATACAAGAAACATTTAATAAGAACTTAGAAGAACTAAAGAGAAAACAAACAATGATGAACAACACAATAAATGAAATTAAAAATTTCCTAGAAGGAATCAATAGCAGAATAACGTAGGCAGAAGAACAAATAAGTGACCTGGAAGATAAAATAATGGAAATAACTACCACAGAGCAGAGTAAAGAAAAAAGAATGAAAAGAATGGAGGACAGTCTCAGAAACCTCTGGAACAGCATTAAAAGTACTAACATTCGAATCATAGGGGTCCTAGAAGAAGAAGAGAAAAACAAAGAGACTGAGAAAATATTTGAAGAAATTATAGTGAAAACTTCCCTAATACGGGAAAGGAAAGAGTCAATCAAGTCCAGGAAGCACAGAGAGTCCCATACAGGATAAATCCAAGAAGAAACATGCCAAGACACATATTAATCAAACTATCAAAATTTAAATACAAAGAAAAAATATTAAAAGCAGAAAGGGAAAAACAACCAATAATATAAAAGGGAATCCCCATAAGGTTAACAGCTGTTCTTTCAGCAGAAACTGTGCAAGCCAGAACAGAGTGGCAGGACATATTTAAAGTGATGAAAGGGAAAAACGACAGTCTCAGAAACCTCTGGAACAGCATTAAAAGTACTAACATTCGAATCATAGGGGTCCTAGAAGAAGAAGAGAAAAACAAAGAGACTGAGAAAATATTTGAAGAGATTATAGTGAAAACTTCCCTAATACGGGAAAGGAAAGAGTCAATCAAGTCCAGGAAGCACAGAGAGTCCCATACAGGATAAATCCAAGAAGAAACATGCCAAGACACATATTAATCAAACTATCAAAATTTAAATACAAAGAAAAAATATTAAAAGCAGAAAGGGAAAAACAACCAATAATATAAAAGGGAATCCCCATAAGGTTAACAGCTGTTCTTTCAGCAGAAACTGTGCAAGCCAGAACAGAGTGGCAGGACATATTTAAAGTGATGAAAGGGAAAAACCTACAACCAAGACTCCTGTACCCAGCAAGGAACTCTTTCAGAGTCGACGGAGAAATTAAAACCTTTACAGACAAGCAAAAGCTAATTCAGTACCATTAAACCAGCTTTACAACAATTGCTAAAGGAATTTCTCTAAGCAGGAAACACAAGAGAAGAATTCAGCACCATTAAACCAGCTTTAAAACAAATGCTAAAGGAACTTCTCTAGGCAGGAAACACAAGAGAAGGAAAAGACCTACAATAACAAACCCAAAACAATTAAGAAAATGGTAAGAGGAACATACATATCAATAATTAACTTAAATGTAAATGGATTAAATACTCCAACCGTATGCACCCAACATAGGAGCACCTCAATACATAAGGCAAATGCTAACAGCCATAAAATGGAAATCAACATTAAAACAACCTAGTAGAGGACTTTTAGCACCCCACTTTCACCAATGGACAGATCATTCAAAATGGAAATAAATAAGGAAACACAAGTTTTTTTTTGTTTGTGTTTTGTTTTTTTTGTGGTATGTGGGCCTCTCACTGCTGTGGCCTCTCCCGTTGCGGAGCACAGGCTCCGGAAGCACAGGCCCAGCGGCCATGGCTCACGGGCCCGGCCGCTCCGCGGCATGTGGGATCCTCCTGGACCGGGGCACGAACCCACGTCCCCTGCATCGGCAGGCGGACTCTCAACCACTGCGCCACCAGGGAAGCCCAAGTCCATCTTTTTTAATGTGTCATTTAAACTTGTGTTTCAGGGCTTCCCTGGTGGTGCAGTGGTTGAGAGTCCGCCTGCCGATGCAGGGGACGTGGGTTCGTGCCCCGGTCCAGGAGGATCCCACATGCCGCGTTCTGACCAGAACGCTATGAGACTAGATATCAATTACATGAAAAAACTGTAAAAAGTACAAACACATGGAGGCTAAACAATACACTACTA
>NC_041219.1:10678953-10679800 GCF_002837175.3 Physeter macrocephalus | reverse complement strand
TCAGATCAGAAATAAATGAAAAATAAATGAAGGAAACAATAGCAAAGATTAATAAAACTAAAAGCTGATTCTTTGAGAAGATAAACAAAATTGATAAACCATTAACCACACTCATCAACACAAAAATGGAGAAGACTCAAATCTACAGAATTAGAAATGAAAAAAGAGAAGCAACAACTGACACTGCAGAAATACAAAGGATCCAAACATCTCAAATAAACAACATAAGCTTATACCTAAAGCAATAAGAGAAAGAACAAAAGAACCCCAAAGTTAGCAGAAGGAAAGAAATCAAAAAAATCAGATCAGAAATAAATGAAAAATAAATGAAGGAAACAATAGCAAAGATTAATAAAACTAAAAGCTGATTCTTTGAGAAGATAAACAAAATTGATAAACCATTAACCACACTCATCAACACAAAAAAGGAGAAGACTCAAATCTACAGAATTAGAAATGAAAAAAGAGAAGCAACAACTGACACTGCAGAAATACAAAGGATCAAGGGAGACAACTAAAGCAACTATATGTCAAAAAAATGGACAACCTGGAAGAAATGGACAAATTCTTAGAAAAGCACAACCTTCCAAGACCAAACCAGGAAGAAATAGAAAATATAAACAGACGAATCACAAGCACTGAAATTGAGACTGATTAAAAATCTTCCAACAAACAAAAGCCCAGGGCCAGATCGCTTCACAGGCAAATTCTATCAAACATCTAGAGAAGAGCTAACACCTATCCTTCTCAAATTCTTCTAAAACATAGCAGAGGGAGGAACACTCCCAAACTCATTCTACAAGGCCACCATCACCCTGATACCAAAACCAGACAAAGATGTCACAAA
>NC_041219.1:10658116-10678520 GCF_002837175.3 Physeter macrocephalus | reverse complement strand
CTCTTGCATTCCTATACACTAACGATGAAAAATCTGAAAGAGAAATTATGGAAACACTCCCAGTTACCACTGTAACAAAAAGAGTAAAATACCTAGGAATAAACCTACCTAAGGAGACATAAAACCTGTATGCAAAAACTATAAAACACTGATGAAAGATATTAAAGGTGATATAAACAGATGGAGAGATATACCATGTTCTTGGATTGGAAGAATCAACATTGTGAAAATGACTATCCTACCCAAAGCAATCTACACATTCAATGCAATCCCAATCAAACTACCAGTGGCATTTTTCACACAACGAGAACAAAAAATTTCACAATTTGTGTGGAAACACAAAAGACCCCAAATAGCCAAAGCAATCTTTATGTCAACATAATAAACGCCATGTATGACAAACCCACAGCGAACATCGTTCTCTAGTGAAAAACTGAAACCGTTTCTTCTAAGATCAGGAACAAGACAAGGTTGCCCACCCTCATCACTATTATTAAACATAGTTTTGGAAGTTTTAGCCGCAGCAATCAGAGAAGAAAAAGAAATAAAAGGAACCCAAATCAGAAAAGAAGAAATAAAATTGTCACTGTTTGCAGATGACATGATACTATATATAAAGAATCCTAAAGAAGCTACCAGAAAACTACTAGAGCTAATCAATGAACTTGGTAAAGTTTCAGGATACAAGATTAATGCACAGAAATCTCTTGCATTCCTATACACTAACAATGAAAGATCAGATAGAGAAATTAAGGAAAAAATCCCATTCACCACTACAACAAAAAGAATAAAATACCTAGGAATAAACCTACCTAAGGAGGTAAAAGACCTGTACTCAGAAAGCTATAAGACCTACTGCCCAAAGCAATCTATAGATTCAATGCAATCCACATCAAACTACCAATGGCATTTTTCACAGGACCAGAGCAAGAAAAATTGCATAATTTGTGTGGAAACACAAAAGACCCCAAATAGCCAAAGCAATCTTGAGAAAGAAAAACGGAGCTGGAGGAGTCAGGCTCCCTAACTTCAGACTATACTACAAAGGTATAGTAATCAAGACAGTATGATACTGGCACAAAAACAGAAATATAGATCAATGGAAAAGGACAGAAAGCCCAGAGATAAACCCATGCACATATGGGCACCTTATCTTTGATAAAGGGGGTAATAATATACAATGGAGAAAAGACAGCCTCTTCAATAAGTGGTGCTGAAATTGTCACTGTTTGCAGATGACATGATACTATATATAAAGAATCCTAAAGAAGCTACCAGAAAACTACTAGAGCTAATCAATGAACTTGGTAAAGTTTCAGGATACAAGATTAATGCACAGAAATCTCTTGCATTCCTATACACTAACGATGAAAAATCTGAAAGAGAAATTATGGAAACACTCCCAGTTACCACTGTAACAAAAAGAGTAAAATACCTAGGAAATTAAAGATCTAAATGTAAGGCCAGACCCTATAAAACTCTTACAGGAAAACATAGGCCGAATGCTCTATGACCTAAATCACAGCAAGATCCTTTTTGACCTACCTCCTAGAGAAATGGAAATAAAAACAAAAAGAAACAAATGGGACCTAATGAAACTTAAAAGCTTTTGCATAGTAAAGGAAACCATAAACAAGACGAAAAGACTGCCCTCAGAATGGAAGAAAATATTTGCAAACAAATCAACTGACAACTGTTTAATCTCCAAAATATACAAGAAGCTCATGGAGCTCAATAATAAAAGGAAAACAAACAAGTCAATCCAAAAATGGGCAGACGACCTAAATAGACATTTCTCCAAAGACGTACAGATGGCCAAGAGGCACATGAAAAGCTCCTCAACATCACTAATTATTAGATAAATGCAAATCAAAACTACAATGAGGTATCACCTCACATCAGTCAGAATGGCCATCATCAAAAAATCTACAAACAATAAATGCTGGAGAGGGTGTGGAGAAAAGGGAACCCTCTTGCACTGTTGGTGGGAATGCAAATTGACCCAGCCACTATGGAGAACAGTATGGAGGTTCCTTAAAGAACTAAAAATAGAACTACCGTATGACTCAGCAATCCCACACTGGACAAATACCCTGAGAAAACCATAATTTAAAAAGAGTCACGTTCACAATATTCATTGCAGCACTATTTACAATAGCCAGGACATGGAAGCAACCTAAGTGTCCATCGACAGATGAATGGATAAAAAAGATGTGGCACATATACACAATGGAATATTACTCAGCCATTAAAAAGAAACGAAATTGAGTTATTTGTAGTGAGGTGGATGGACAGAGAGTCTGTCATAATGGGTGAAGTAAGTCAGAATGAGAAAAACAAATATCATATGCCAACACATATATATGAAATCTAAAAACAAAAAGGTTCTGAAGAGCCTAGGGGCAGGACAGGAATAAAGTCACAGACATAGAGAATGGACTTGAGGACACGGGGAGGGGAAGGGTAAGCTGGGACGAAGTGAGAGAGTGGCATTGACCTGTATACATTACCAAATTTAAAATAGCTATTGCGAAGCAGCCACATAGCACAGGGAGATCAGCTCCTTGCCTTGTGACCACCTAGAGGGGTGGGATAGGGAGGGTAGGAGGGAGACGGAAGAGGGAGGGTATATGGGATTATATGTATATGTATAGCTGATTCACTTTGCTTTACAGCAGAAACTAACACAACATTGTAAAGCAATTATATTCCAATAAAGATGTTAAAAAATTTAAAAAATAAAAAATAAAAAGCTATGTAATACATTACAATATTATTAAAAATAACTTATTGATGGACACTTAGGTTTCCAATTTTCACTACCACAAGAAAGAAATCATTCTACTGTATACATTTTGATGCTCATCTGTAAATATTTCTCTTGAATTGTTTCTGAGATGTAGAACTGCTGAGACAATGGAACTGTACAATTTTATTTTGATAAACTGTCAAGTTGTTTTCCAGAATGGTTTCTTCAATTTATGCTCTCACTAAAAGTGTACAAAAGTACTATTTCTTGTATACTTGCCAAGCCTTGATATTGTCACTGTAATTCTTGTCAAATTTATGAAAAATAATTCCTTTTAATTTGCATTTTTCTTATAACTAGTCAGGTTGAACATCTTTTTGTATATATTTATGTAGATATTTGTTGCTATCCTTTGTGACTTGCCTCCTTATATCCTGCCCATTATTTTTATTTTATTTTATTTTTTTAAATTGACTTTAGGAACTCTGTATATATTCTGGACAGCAATCTTTGTCAGTAACATAAGGTGCAAATTTTTCCCCAGCACTTTGTTGAAATGTTAACTTTATTTATGATTTATTTTGTTTTAGGGAGGCTTTAGTTTGTATGAAATGAAATCTGTCAGTCTTTTCCTTTGGCTTTTGTGTTTTACTTAGAAAATATCCCTACCAATATTAACTTGTATTTTCTTCTGTGACTTTTGTAGTGTTAATTAACCTGGAATTTACACAGGCACACAGGTCTATTTTATTTTTTAAAAATATGTAAATCCAATTGTTCAAATTCTAGTAATAGAATAGTTCACATTTTCATTTTTACTTGAAATACTGTCTTTACCACAAACTAAATTAAAATATAAACATAAATCTATTTATGGATGCTCTTTGTAATATATTTTAACTTCTGTCTTTCATGTCCTTCTTCATTAATTAGAAAAAGTTATAGCTATATTTGTCATAGAATTCCTACCTTATTCTTTTAATGAACTTTATAATTAGTTTTTGGTTAATTTCTTTTATCATTGGTTGAGGTGATATTTAAACATAGGTTTACTTATTTGTCCCTCTATTTCTCATGATACATCTCTTCCTTTTCCAGATCTTTTAGGTCTTCAGTAAATTTTCATAGTTTTATTCCTCACTCTTTGGGGTTATTTAGCTTTTCATTATCATCTTTGATTATTTGTATTTTTAAAATTTCTGATTCTTCTTCAGAAACATTTGATAATTAAAAGAAAATCCTTTAAAAATTTATTAGATTAAAATGTGTACAGTGTATTTCTTATAATTTATAATCTCCTCAGGTATTATTTATTTTATTTATGCTTGTTTTTCTTTTTTTTGTTAAGGTTTATCACTGCATTTTAAATTTTACTGTTATTACCTCAAAGAATCAGCTCCTGGTAACAGTCAATTCTGTTTTTGTCTTTATTTTAATTAGCTTATTTATCATTTTTGTGTTTATTTTTTAATATTCTTTGTTAAGGATTATTTTATAGTGATTTTAGAACAAGAGATAAATATGTTTTTAACTTATTTTTATTCTATATTTTTAAATAATGAAAGCTCTGAAATTCATACTTCTGTTATAGCTTTGCCTCCTACATAATTTGAGATATGTTTTATTGTTAGATCTTAAGGATGCATTATTTTTAAATTAAAAATGTATAATTTAGTGTTTTAATATTATTTAATTTAAGCATAGGCTATTTAAATTAAATTAGCATTCGTTTATTCATTCACTGACTACTTGAGGGGCTACCATATGAAAAGTATTGAAATATGAAATTATGTGACATTTATAATGAACACATTTGGAAGGTAAAAAAATATATCTCACTGTGATTTAAAATTTCATTTCTCCAGTTACAAATGGAGTTTACCATTCTTCATGCATTTTATTGTCATTTAACTTACTATTTGGAAAAATACATGTTTTTATTGTTTTTCCTTAATCTTTTATTAGAGAGGCATCTTCTCCCTATTGATTCCCCAAATTTCCTGATAGTTAAGATTTTGACACTTTGTTTGTAGGCTGCAATTTTTTTCATTTTGTTTTGTTTTTACTTTTTGAACTATTTCTTTTTAGTGCAGATAATTTCTATAACATTATAAACTGATCTATACTTTACCTACAGTGAAATGCACAGATTTTAAGAGTACTATTAGATGAACTGGCAAGTATATGAATCTATGTGACCAACAGTCAAATCATTGTAGAGTTCAATTACATCACCAGAGAAAGTCCGTTTCTACTCCCTTCCAGTTGATCACCCCTCCCCTGCTTCTTGCTGACCACGATTGTTCTGATTCCTATAATCATAAGTTAGATTTCTGTGTTCTAGAAATGCACGTAAATAGAATTTTACTATATCTACTCTGACTATATCTACCCTGAATGGTGTCTGACTCTGTTCATTCAACATGTCTGTGAAATTCTTCTATGTTTTTGAGTGTATCAGCAGTTTGTTTCCTTTTATTACCGAATAGTATTTTGTTGAATAAATATACCAAAATTTGACTATCCATTTGGATTGTTTTCCAGTTTTTGGTTACTATGAATAATTGGCTTCATCTATGGCCATACCATCCTGGACACACCCGATCTCTTCTGAATAATTGGCTCTAATAATTTTTTGTTAGAGGTTTTTAGGGGACATATTGGAATTGAATTAATTCAAAGAGAATTTCAATAAATCACTAGAACCAACTCAGAAATTGCACAGAGGATGGAATTAGCAGACAAAGACATCACAACAGCTATTTTAATTACAATCCATATGGACAAGAAGGTATAGAAAAACATGATCATGAAAAAGAGACAGCTGAAAAACACAAAGAATTAAATTGAACTTTTTGACATAAAAAACACAATATCTGAGATGAAAAATAAAATAGATCATAATATAGGCTGTCTATTTCCCCCCAAAATTCATATAGTGAATCTTCATCCCCAATGTAATGGCATTTGGAGGTGGGTCCTTTAGAAGATGATTAAGTCATGAGGGTGAAGCCCTTATAAAAGAGACCCCAGAGAGCTCCTTTGCCCCGTCTACCATATCAGGCCCATCTATGAACTAGGGAGTGGACCCTCACTAGACATTAAGTCTGCCAGTCTTGATCTTGGACTTCCCAGCCTCTAAAATTATGAGAAATAAATATCTGTTGTTTAAGCCAATCGTCTATGATATTTTTGTTGTATTGCAGCCTGAACAGACTAAGACAAAAAACGATCAGTGAACTTGGACACAGAGCCATAGAAATTATACAAAATTATGCATAGACACAAAAAGATGAAGAAAATGAACAGAGCATCAGTGACCTACGGGATAGTATCAGACAGTCTAGTGTACATGCAATTGTGGGCTCAAAAGGAGAGAAGAAAGAGAGGGAATAAGAGAAAAAAAATTGAAAGAATAGCTAACAATTTTCCAAGTTTGAGAAAGACTACAAACCTACAGACCTAAGAATCTCAACAAATTCCAAGCAGGATAAACCTTTATGAAAACTACACTAATCAAACTGCTGAAAACCAGGTAAAGAGAAAATCTCAAAAGCACCCAGAGGAAATCAAGAGAGAGGACTTCACTGTGGTAAAATTTAGATGAATGTAACATTTGTGATTGTTAGCAGTTAATTGACTTAATACTTTAAACATAGATTATAATAAAAGTACAAAATACAAATCCACGCTTTTTTAGCCATGTACCACTATTATCTCATAAAATCATCATTAAATTACCAAGGGAATATAGTATAGTAAACAGTATGTATCAACAATGAAACTTGGAAAAGAATATCGTTCTTGTTTCAAAGATTTGAGGAGTCTACAGGCCAGAGAGGAGGTGAGAATGTACTGAGAAGCCATGTCACCCCATAATTCACTGCATATAAGACTGTAGCCTATCTTAGAAAGAACTGAAGGAATTATTACCACTACCTAATTTTGAATGACAAGAGCTGGATAAATGTGTGGGCTGCGGAGCAGTTGGTAAGAAGTATAACTTGGTCCTAATTAAACATACCACCAGAAATTTTCTAGATGTCAGAGTTTATGCAGGGGAGGGAACCTGCTGTACAAATTATTGCCACATTACACTTTTAACTAAATCAGGGAGACAGCTGAGGCTAGTTCCCAGTGAGAGCTGTCAAGCCAGTGAGAATAATTTTATGAAAAGGGCTGGGACTACTCCATAATTACAGAGGAGAAGCTCTTTAGCAAAGAAGAGAAAATCCATGCTCTGATTGCATCCAAATATAATGTCCTTGATCACTAATCTTCCAAAGTAAAATTATAATAAACATATGTTTTCCTCTTCTTGCTTTTATGATTTGCATAGGGACTCATTCAATTTCTTACAGTTCATCTCAACCTCAACATTATTCAAACACAAGCTTACCTCTCTAAGGTTAAGTAAACCAAAAAGTTGGCCAATGTATTGAAAAGTGTACACTTTAAATTGAGACTAATCTGAGGAAGTAAAACAAACACCCACCTATAAAATAAACTTACTCATAAGAAAATAGAGAAACTTAAAAAAATCTATAATCTATAAATGTATTAAAGTTCAAGAAAACTAGAGTAAGGAGTCATTAAAGATGCAAGAAATATATTTGGAGATTAAAAAATATGACTGCTGGATTTTGAAAACGTGAAAAGGGAAAAAACTGTGTATTAGATTATATAGAATACTGATAATGTATTAGTATTTTTGTCCTCCAAAATTAAATAGCAAACAATGTAATGATAAATGGAACACATATCACCTGAAAACACAAAGGACTAAACTTATACTGCCAATTTTTTCTATGGGTATGCTGCAGCCAGATGTCTTAAGATAATATATCAGTGTTTCATTATGTTAGTAATTACAGGTACATAGAAACTTCCCAAACTGAAATTCACAGAGAAAAAGAATAATAAAAAAAGGCCAGAACATTCAAGACTTTGAGACAACTTCAAAAAATATAACGTACTTGTAATTGGAATAGCAGAAGGAGAAAAAGAAAACAAAGCAGAAGAAATAGTTGAAGTAATAATTTCTGAGAACTTTTCAAAATTAATGACAGGGACTTCCCTGGTGGTCCAGTGGTTAAGACTGTGCTTCCAATGCAGGGGGCGCGAGTTCAACCCATGGCCAGGGAACTAAGATCCCGCGTACCATGCTGCAAGGCCAAAAAAAAAAAAAAAGATTAAAAAAATTAATGACAAACACCATGGATCCAGGAAGTTCATAGAATACACAGCAAGATAAATATTAAAACTCCACCTTGAGGCATATTATATTCAAACTTCAGAAAAGCAAGAGAAATTGAAAATATCCAGGGAGAAGAGGTGGGGGAATCTTACTATAGAGCAATAGGTATAAGAATTATGGTTGACTTCTTCTCAGAAACACAACAGAAAACTCCAAAATGATGAGGTAGCTTGTAATGGTCAAAGCCAGAACAATTTGAGCAAAGAAATAAATACATATTAGATTATAAGCCAAGCTATGAAATGTCCATGAACCATATGGATATAAATAAATAAATCAATAAAGAAATGGGGGGAATAGGCAAATTTTCCAAGCAGAGGAATTCCAAGTAACTTATGGAAATACTCTGCTCTCAAGGAGTTGGGACATAATTCCTCACTTCTTAAGTGTGATCTGTTATAGTGACTTCCAAAGAATATGATATGGAAACGGGGGAAAAAAGAGTAACATTACAGTGAAAAAATCTTACAAAGACTACCTCAGCCGAGGGATCAAGATTAACATCAACAGTGATAAGACATTTTGATCCTACGTACCACTGATATGATGGGATGAGAATGGGACTTTACCTCTGTGGTCTTTCTCCCAAAAACCCATAACCTCAGCCCAATCATTAGAAAAATGAGTCAGAAAAATCCAAATTGAGGGATATTTCACAAAATATCTGACCAGTACTCCTCAAAACTGTCAAGGTCATCAAAAAAATAAGGAAAGCCTAAGAAATATCACAGTCAAGATGAACCTAGGTGAATATAACAACTAAATAAATTGTGGTATTCTGGATGGGATCCTGCAGCAATAAAGACAGGTTAAAAACTAAGGAAATATGAATAAAATATAGGCTTTAGTTAATAATGATAATCAATATTAGTTCATTAATTGTGAAAAATGCACCATAATAATGTATGATGCTATTAATAGTGGAAATGGGGTATGGGTATATGGACACTCTCTTTACTAATGTCTCAATTTTTCTGTATATCTGAAACTATTTTAAACTAAAATGCTTTTTAAAAAAAATCTGTTCTGAGAGTAAATTTTTTTCTCCTCCCCACAGTAAAATGTTTTCTTTGATCTGTAATTTTATCCTGCATGTCATTTATATAGTAGCTTAAAATAGAAAAGCCACCAAGATGGAGTCTTACTAATGTAGTTGGTAACTGAATATGCCTGAGAGAAAAAGATCAATGAGAAAGAATGTTCTTGTGTTATTACAGTCGGAGACCCTGCTGAAAACCACAAAATTCTTAGAAAGTGTCCCTATGGACAGAGCACAGAGAACCTCATGAACCTGAATTGCTGGGATTGGGGTCCTGAGTTTACCTTTTTTTGGCAAGTACAAAGTTGATTCTTATTTACACTAGAGATAATGAATCACTGCTTTATCATGTGATGTGACAATGGACACATAATATATACTGCTTTAGAATCTTTACTCTCTAATCCTCAGATATAGTCATTTAACACAAGGTTGCTATTCAGTCTAACTGAACCATGACCAGCTCATATTCCTCTATCTTTTCTTAGATATCTCTATAAAAGACCTTGCCTACATCCACAAACTGCCCTAAAAAGAGCTTATGATCTGTAAATTTCCCTGACCTGGATGCCTGGAGTATAGAGATGAACAAGACAGACATGCTTCTCATCCTGATAGAGGTTTAGTCTGGTGAGAAAGAAAAAAATATTAAACAAATAATTATACAGACAACTAATCAATTATAAAAGTGATAAGTATTATGAATGAAGAACTAAGGCTTTAATAGGGGAATCTGTCCAACGTTTGTGTTTCTGTGTGGAGAGTGGTGTTAGAGAAGGATTTCATAATAAGTATTGCTGAATTTGAGACATGAAAGGTGAATTGAGTTAGCTAGGTTAAAGCTGTTGGGCTTAAGGGCGTTTCAATCAAGAGAGCGAGTGGTTTACAGGCAGACAGAACAGCATGCGCAGAACCCATGTATGGAAAAACCCACTGGAGGATATCATATTAGAGATTGAGAATGAAAATTTAGTTATACACTCAACAAAAATTTACTTGGTTTCTGTTATGTGCCAGGTTTTTGGATGAAAGGTAACCCTCTATGGTAGGAGCACACAGAGCAAAAAGGGAAGGAAAAGTACGTTAGCATTAAATCGTTTGCCATTAGTAACCTTGCTATTATTTCCTAATAATTACAGCTTTATTTCATAAAGCTTATAAATTATACCATTATAACTTGTTCTAAAAATGTTCTTCAGGTAAGACAGTCTTCTGGATTTTTCACTTTGTTCTCTGCCTTTTTGAATATTAGAGAAACATTAGATTCTCTCCAGGCTTCTGGAAGCTCACGTACCCACCAGAATTTCTCAAAGATTTAATGCCCATTATACATCCTTCAGCAAATTCCTTTGCAAGTTATTTTACCACTCTTTGGATAATTCATCTGGTCTAAGAGAACTGGCCTCATTTTGAGATGTTGCTATGTCTCTTTAAATAAGATGTTCTGGCTTTCAACTTCCTCTTTTTGGTATATTAATTCTACTCTTTACATATGGTTATTCACCTTGCAGGAGGATACAAATGCAAAATAGTTGTTTCATTTTCTTTTCATAATACCTATTTCCCCTAGTTGTTCCTTTTTTGGTTGTCCTTTTGCTCCAAAAATGAGCAAAACGTTGTTTTAGTTGTCTTTATTATTTTTGTAATTTTAAATGAATTGTGAACAAGACTTCTTCCATTCTTAAGTGCTACTATTTTATCACTGTCACTAATTTATTTGTCTTTTTAAATTGAATGTATCAGAAAGCTTTCTTTGTGGAAATATCATTTTACTGTTTTTGCTCCCATATTCTTTCTCATCAGTATCTCTTCTGTATGATGTAAGCAGAATTACATCTTGTGGAGCATTTTGAAAACTGTTGATGTCTTCCTTTGTAGGTTCTGATAGCCTGCATTCATTTTCACTTTGTTATTAAACAAACTAATAAACTTTTCTTCAAAAGTGTGAAGAATGTTGTCTGAATATGCCCAGGATTTTGTCATTATTTTAAACTCTAGGATAGCATTGTTTCCTGTCCCCAAGGTTCTTGTCACTTCTACTTTACCAACCAATTTTTCCTTCTTGGTCATTATTAAGTTCAGAGTAGCAATTTCCCAAGTTGCTTCTACTACCCTCTAAAGGTAAAATTATCAGTGGAAGCAATTCAGTTACTAACTATTTTGACAGTCCAGCCTACTCCTACCAGTTTACTAGCCTGAGAGATTTTTTTTGCAGCCATTTGAGTAGAAATATTATGATAGTTAACTTAGCTATAATACAGCACCATAACTCATATTGTATTCTATTTTAAAAAGTTACAGAACAAAGATGAGTTATTCTTACTATAGCCCAGAAGGTTCTAAATAATCTAGACTCTTTCTTTCCAACTTCAACTCATACTAATCTCCTGCTCTCACACTTTACTTTAGACATGATATGTTGACACAGCAAGCGTTTCTCTTTCTTGGGGCATTCATTTATTTACTTCCCTCTGCCTGGACACTGTTTTTCCAGCACTCTGCAGAGCGAGTTCCTTCTCAATCTTTAAGTTTCAGCGTAACATTTACTTTTCTATAATAACCTGCTGTTTATTCCCTTCATACTACTTATTATAATCTGAAGTTATCATACTTACCTCTTTGTTTACTATATTACACAAACGAGAAAGTAAATGCTAAAAGATAGGAAAATTTTTTGTTTTTCCATACTGCATACTCATGCATAGTAAATCCTCATTAAATAAATGTTAAATAGGTAAGTAAAAGGTATCCTGAAATGATAAGTTCTTTGCAAAAATGAATTAAATAAAATTGTTGAGAAGTTCTTTGTTATACATAATTACTCAATCAGAAGAGCCAATTCATACTTCTTTTGAGTAACCTTTAGCAAAAGGTCATAGAAAAATGATTCTGGTAATATAAGGCAAAGAAATGCAGGCCCTACAGAACATCTAGAAAACTGGATAAAATGTAATATCAAAATTACTTGAAGGGGCTTCCCTGGTGGCGCAGTGGTTGAGAGTCCACCTGCCAATGCAGGGGACACGAGTTCGTGCCCAGGTCCGGGAAGATCCCACATGCCCCGGAGCGGCTGGGCCCGTGAGCCATGGCCGCTGAGCCTGCGCGTCCGGAGCCTGTGCTCCGCAACAGGAGAGGCCACAACAGTGAGAGGCCCACGTACCACAAAAAAAAAAAAAAAAAATTACTTGAAGGCTCAGAAAATTAACAAGGTTGTGAAGAATTATGAAGCAGACAAGTAATCCTGACGTTTGGGGCACTACTTCTTTGGGTGATATATGCCAATGCCGAGAAATGGGTCTCAGAGGGTGAGGGGTGAGCAGAGCTTTAAACAGTCTTACAGGACTATAGAGACAAATTAGTATCCAGAATTTGTCAAGAAGGAATAGCACTGGCAAATCTCCCATCTTTAGTTAGAATTTGAAAGAATATACCCTAGAATAAGGTTGAACCAAAAGTAGAAAAGCTCTTCAAGAAAGCTGAACCCAGCATCAAGTAATTTTAATCCCTGTAAAGGGATGTAAGTGATCTATTATTATTAGCTTTCTTTGATGCATGAATCTAACAATAATTAGATGAATAAAGGATATCCTAAAATATCAGATTATTTTTCAAAATGAGCTAAATAAAATAGTTGAACACTTCTTTGTATAATTGCTAAATTAGAACAGCCAATCCATATTTTTGAGTCACTTGTAGCAAAAGATCATAGCGTAGTAACAGAGAAGCTAGCAAAAGTAATTCCTCTGTAGAGAAAGTTAATGTCATCATGGGCCTCAGGTTATTTTCATAAAATTTCATTTATGATGCCTGTAAATATGATTTCAATAAAAAATGGAGTAACTTATGAAGGCAATCAACATAATTTAAAACCAAGAGAAACAATAAAATATAGAAATAGATCATAAGAAATAGAGATAATGGAGTTACAGACTTTAACTATGCTGTGCTTGTTCAAGGAATTAAAAAAAATGATTGAAAACTTTGACAGAGAATTTGAAATTATAAAACATAACAAAATGTAAATTTAAAGAGAAATTATAAAAATCAAAATTAAGTACCTAATGTATGGATTTAAACATGCATATTGTAAGAAAATTATTGTGATGACTGGTCAAAAGGAAATGTTCATAACAAACCAAGGAGAAACAACATAATGAAAAAAATACAGAAAGCAATACAAAAGATATAGGAAATACAGTGATAAGATCTAACATAAATGCAATTGTATTAATGGAAGAAAAGAAATAAGAGAGCAGAACAGAAACAATATTTCAAGACCTAATAGCTACAAAGATCTAAAGTTAATGAAAGCCATCAACATACAAGTTCAAGAAGCCCTTCCAACACAGAAAAGGATGCATAATAAATAAAAAGAATTATCAAGACCCATCAAGGTAAAATTGACAGAATATAAACTGCTAATATATATAAATAGAAAGTTTTCAAAACAGCCAAAAAATAGAACAAGAATGACACCTGATTTCTCAATAGCAATTAGAAATGAGGATATAATGGAATGACACCTTCAAAGTAATGAAAGGATATAAATGTCAAACTAGAATTCTAAGTCCAATAAAAAATATCCTCCAAAAATGATCATAAAATACAGACATTCACAGACAAATCAAAATAGAGAAAAATCTGTCATCAGCTGACTGTTCTGAAGGAAATAGTAAAGGTTGTTATTCTGGAAGAAGGAAAAAAGATCCTAAGGAGCTCTGAGATGGAGGAATAAATTAAGAGCAATGGACAGAAGTATATGGGCAAATATAAATAAACAGTAACTATATAGAGTAAGAATAATAATATTTTATAGAGTTTGACACATGTTATACATAAAAGTATATATACATTTAATATATTATATACAATACACATATACATACCTATACATGTATGTTATATAGCTATGTCTCTGTATGTGTAATTCATGACAACGATATCATTTAAATCTAGATAAACAGATTGAAAGTATTCTAAAATCCCTGCATTTTTCCAGAAGAGGTAAAAAAATGTTATTTTAGACTTTTATAAGTCAAGACTACCTATTGAGAAAAAAGCAATAAAATTGTCATTATTCACAAATTGATAATGTAAATTGCAGTAATTCCATGTTAATAACTACCAAAATTCAAAGACTTCCGGTTTCTGGTTCTGCATGTAAAGAGCTTGGAAGTCACCAAACCTGTCTTAAGAACAAGTAAAAAGCTGAACAGACTGAAAAATCAACTTTTCTTGGATCCACAGAGAGAGAAGGACACAGGGCAAACTGCTGCCCCCAAGACTGGAGAGCTGGGGAGTAGTGGCTTACTGGAGCAGAGAATCATAAGCAGAAACTAGTGCTGGGAGTAGAAAATACTGAACTCCAATTGAGAGATTCCTGGAGGCTCCATGTGGACAGGTCTGAGAGTTTAAAACTCCTAGGGGACCAAGCCATAGGGGGATTCTCACAGTGTTGTGAGATTTACCTCCAGGGGCATGACCAGATGCCCACAATAAATATCAGAGAAAAGTCCCCTCAGTCTTCCAGCAGAGGGAGGGGAAAAGGAACCAATTCGAAACAGCCAGAGCACTCTGTTCTTCTCAACAAAGCCTGCCCACAGGTGTAACTAGTTAACCAGAGCCTAAGCTGCTGGGCCATAATCAGAGTCTAACTCATCCGGAGAAGGGAAATACCCAAATCCAGCCCAATCATTCCATTCTGTCCCATCTAATGGATGAAACACTGATAAACTTGTGAAGTGCACAGTCCAGAGCATAGGTTCACTAAAAGACTGAGACCTAATCATGGGATTATAGAATGTGTCCTCCCTCCCACACCTCACCACCACCTTACTGAAGGCCTGTTTACAGCAGTTCCTTTTACCTGGTACAGCATGACTGGCTATCAAGAAGAAAAATGACTAGGCATACCAAAAGGCAAAAACAACAATTTGAAGAGACAGAGAACGAGACATGGCAGAAATGTTGGAATTACCAGACCCTGAATTAATTAATTTATTTATTTATTTTTGGCTGCACCATACTGCATGCAGAATACTTCCCCAACCAGGGATTGAACCTGTACCCCCTGCAGTGGAAGTGTGGAAGTGTAGAGTCTTTCTCTTTTTTAAATTTAATTTATTTTTTATACAGCAGGTTCTTATTACTTATCTATTTTATACATATTAGTGAATATATGTCAATCCCAATCTCCCAGTTCATTCCACCACCAGCCGCCGCCCCCAGTGTGGAGTCTTAACCACTGGACCACCAGGGAAGTCCCAGACCCTGAATTTAAAATAACTGTGGGGGGGAGACCTTCAAGACGGTGGAGGAGTAAGACGTGGAGATCATTTTCCTCCCCACAAATATATCAGAAACACATCTACATGTGGAACAACTCCTACAGAACACCTACTGAACGCTGGCAGAAGACCTCAGACTTCCCAAAAAGCAAGAAACTCCCCACATACCTGGGTAGGGCAAAAGAAAAAAGAGACAAAAGAACAGGGATGGGACCTGCACCTAGGGGAGGGAACTGTGAGGAAGGAAAGGTTTCCACACATTAGGAAGCCCCTTCACTGGAGGAGACGGAGGGTGGCTGGGGGGAAGCTTTGGAGCCACAGAGGAGAGCGCAGTCACAGGGGTGCGGAGGGCAAAGCAGAAAAATTCCTGCACAGAGGATCGGAGTCGACCAGCACTCACCAACCTGAGAGGCTTGTCTGCTGACCCACCGGGGCAGCTGGGGGCTGGGAGCTGGGGCTCGGAATTTGGTCAGATCCCAGGGAGAGGACTGGGGTTGGCTGCCTGAACGGAGGAGACGGAGGGTGGCTGGGGGGAAGCTTTGGAGCCACAGAGGAGAGCGCAGCCACAGGGGTGCGGAGGGCAAAGCAGAAAAATTCCTGCACAGAGGATCAGAGTCGACCAGCACTCACCAACCTGAGAGGCTTGTCTGCTGACCCACCGGGGCAGCTGGGGGCTGGGAGCTGAGGCTCGGAATTTGGTCAGATCCCAGGGAGAGGACTGGGGTTGGCTGCCTGAACACAGCCTGAAGGGGGCTAGTGTGCTACAGCTAGCTAGGAGGGAGTTCAGGAAAAAGTCTGGAGCTTCCTAAGACGCAAGAGACCATTGTTTCAGGGTGCGCGAGGAGAGGGGATTCAGAGCACCGCCTACATGAGCTCCAGAGACGGGTGCAAGCCGTGGCTATCAGTGCGGAACCCAGAGACGGGCATGAGATGCTAAGGCTGCTGTTGCAGCCACCAAGTAGCCTGTGTGCGAGCACAGGTCACTCTCCACACCTCCCCTCCCGGGAGCCTGTGCAGCCTGCCACTGCCAGGGTCCCATGATCCAGGGACAACCTTCCCGGGAGAACACATGGCGCACCTAAGGCTGTTGCAACGTCATGCTGGCCTCTGCCACCACAGGCTCGCTCCGCATTCCGTACCCCTCCCTCCCCCTGGCCTGAGTGAGACAGAGCCCCCGAATCAGCTGCTACTTTAACCCTGTCCTGTCTGGGTGCAGAAGAGATGCCCTAAGGTGACCTACATGCAGAGGCGGGTCCAAATCCAAAGCTGAACACCAGGAGCTGTGTGAACAAAGAAGAGAAAGAGAAATTTCTCCCAGCAGCCTCAGGAGCAGTGGATTAAATCTCCACAATCAACTTGATGTACCCTGCATCTCTGGAATACCTGAATAGACAACTAATCACCCCAAAATTGAGGCAGTGGACTTTGGGAGCAACTGTAGTCTTGGGGTTTGCTTTCTGCATTAATTTGTTTCTGGTTTTATGTTTATCTTAGTTTAGTATTTAGAGTTTATTATCATTGGTAGATTTGTTTATTGATTTGCTTCCTCTCTTCTTTACATATATATATATTTCCTTTCACTCTGTTTGTGAGAGTGTATGTGTATGCCTCTTTGTGTGAATTTGTCTGTATAGCTTTGCTTTTACTATTTGTCCTGGGTTCTGGCTGTCCTTTTTTTTCTTTTTAGTATAGATTTTAGCACCTGTTATAATTGGTGGATTTGTTTTTTGGTTTGGTTGCTCTTTTCTTTCTTTCTTTTTTTTCTTACTTTTTACTTTTTAAATTAAAAAAAATTTTTATTTTAATAACGTTATTTTATTTTATTTTATTTATTTCTTCCTATCTTTGTTTTTCTTCTCCATTTTCTTCTGAGCCATGTTGCTGACAGGGTCTTTGTGCTCCAGCCAGGTGTCAGGCCTGTGTCTCTGAGGTGGGAGAGCCAAGTTCAGGAAATAGGTCCACCCAAGACCTCCAGGGTGCACGTAATATCAAATGGCAAAAGCTCTCCCAGAGATCCTCATCTCAATGCTAAGACCCAGCTCCACTCAACAACCAGCAAGCTACAGTGCTGGACACCCCAAGCCAAACAACTAGCAAAACAGGAACAACCCCACCCATTAGCAGAGAGGCTGCCTAACATCATAAGGTCATAGACACCCCAAAACACACCACCAGATGCAGTCCTGTCCACCAGAAAGACAAGATCCAGCCTCATTTACCAGAACACAGGCACCAGTCCCCTCCACCAGGAAGACTACACAGCCCACTGAACAAACCCTATCCCCTGGGGGCAGACAAAAAAAACAACGGGAACTATGAACCTGCAGCCTGTGAAAAGAAACCCCAAACACAGTAAGTTAAGCAAAATGAGAAGACAGAGAAACACACAGCAGATGAAGGAGCAAGGCAAAAACACACCAGACCAAACAATTGAAGAGGAAAGAGGCAGTCTACCTGAAAAAGAATTCAGAGTAATGATAGTAAAGATGATCCAAAATCTTGGAAATAGAATGGAGAAAAACAAGAAATGATTAACAAAGACCTAGAAGAACTAAAGAGCAAACAAACAATGATGAACAACACAATAAATGAAATTAAAAATTCTCTACAAGATATCAGTAGTAGAATAACTGAGGCAGAAGAACAAATAAGTGACCTGGAAGATAAAATAGTGGAAATAACTACTGCAGAGCAGAGTAAAGAAAAAAGAATGAAAAGAATTGAGGAAAGTCTCACAGACCTCTGGGACAACATTAAAGGACTAACTCGAATTATAGGGGTCCCAGATGAAGAAGAGAAAAAGAAAGGGACTGAGAAAATATTTGAAGAGATTATAGTTGAAAACTTCCCTAATATGGGAAAGGAAAGAGTCAATCAAGTCCAGGAAGCACAGAGAGTCCCATACAGGATAAATCCAAGGAGAAACATGCCAAGACACATATTAATCAAATTATCAAAAATTAAATACAAAGAAAAATTATTAAAAGCAGCAAGGGAAAAACAACCAATAATATAAAAGGGAACCCCCATAAGGTTAACAGCTGATCTTTCAGCAGAAATTCTGCAAGCCAGAACAGAGTGGCAGGACATATTTAAAGTGATGAAAGGGAAAAACCTACGGTCAAGACTCCTGTACCCAGCAGGGAACTCATTCAGAGTCGACGGAGAAATTAAAACCTTTACAGACAAGAAAAAGCTAATTCAGCACCATTAAACCAGCTTTACAACAAATGCTAAAGGAACTTCTCTAGGCAGGAAACACAAGAGAAGGAAAAGACCTACAATAACAAACATAAAACAATTAAGAAAATGGTAATAAGAACATACATATTGATAATTACCTTAAATGTAAATGGATTAAATACTCCAACCGAAAGACACAGACTGGCTGAATGGATACAAAAACAAGACCCGTATATATGCTGTCTACAAGAGACCCACTGCAGACCTAGGGATACATACAGACTGAAAGTGAGGGGATGGAAAAAGGTATTCCATGCAAATGGAACTCAAAAGAAAGGTGGAGTAGCAATTCTCATATCAGACAAAATAGACTTTAAAATAAAGACTATTACAAGAGACAAAGAAGGACACTACATAATGATCAAGGGATCAATCCAAGAAGAAGATCTAGCAATTGTAAATATTTATGCACCCAACATAGGAGCACCTCAATACATAAGGCAAATGCTAACAGCCATAAAAGGGGAAATCAACATTAAAACAATCATAGTAGGGGACTTTAACACCCCACTTTCAACAACGGACAGATCATCCAAAATGAAAATAAATAAGGAAACACAAGTTTAAATGATACATTAAAAAAGATGGACTTCATTGATATTTATTTATAGGACATTCATTCCAAAAACAACAGAATACACTTTCTTCTCAAGTGCTCATGGAACATTCTCCAGGATAGATCATAACTTGGTTCACAAATCAAGCCTTGGTAAATTTAAGAAAATTGAAATCGTATCAAGTATCTTTTCCGACCACAACGCTATGAGACTAGATATCAATTACAGGAAAAAAATTTGCAAAAATACAAATACATGTAGGGTAAACAATAAATTAATAAATAACTAAGAAATCACTGAAGAAATCAAAGAGGAAATAAACAAATACCTAGCAACAAATGACAATGAAAACACAATGACCCAAAACCTATTGGATGCCGGAAAAGCAGTTCTAAGAGGGAAGTTTATATACAAGCCTACCTCAAGAAACAACAAACATCTCAAATAAACAACCTAACCTTACACCTAAAGCAATCCAATTTGGAAAAGAAGAAGTAAAGCTGTCAATGTTTGCAGATGACATGATACTATGCATAGAGTATCCTAAAGATGCAACCAGAATACAACTAGCGCTAATCAATGAAATTGGTAAAGTGGCAGGATGCAAAATTAATGCACAGAAATCTCTTGTGTTCCTATATACTAATGATGAAAAGTCTGAAAGAGAATTAAGGAAACACTCCCATTAACTATTTCAACATAAAGAATAAAATACCTAGGAATAAACCTACCTAAGGAGACAAAAGACTTGTATGCAGAAAACTATGACACTGATGAAAGAAATTAAAGATGATACAAACAGATGGAGAGATATACCATGTTCTTGGATTGGAAGAATCAACATTTTGAAAATGAATATACTACCCAAAGCAATCTACAGACTGAATGCAATCCCTATCAAACTACCACTGGCATTTTTCACAGAACTAGAACAGAAAATTTCACAATTTGTATTTGTCTTTTGAAACACAAAAGACCCCAAATAGCCAAAGCAATCTTGAGAAAGAAAAAACAGAGCTGGAGGAATCAGGCTCCCGGACTTCAGACTACACTATAAAGCTACAGTCCTCAAGACAGCATGGTACTGGCACAAAAACAGAAATATAGATCAATGGAACAGGATAGAAAGCCCAGAGATAAACCCATGACATATGGTCACCTTATTTTTGATAATGGAGGCAAAAATATACAATGGAGAAAAGACAGCCTCTTCAATAAGTGGTGCTGGGAAAACTGGACAGCTACATGTAAAAGAATGAAATTAGAAAACTC